>NW_008336930.1:2821066-2822965 GCF_000622305.1 Nannospalax galili
CATGAAGGTATATGTAGATGTGTGTAGGTGTGTATGGAGGCCAGAGGACAACCTCAATGTCATTCTTCATACCTTTTTTTTTAAAAAGACAGAGTCTCTCACTGGCCTGGAACTCACCAATAGCTGGGCTGATTGGCCAATGAGTTCCAAAGATCTGCCTATCTCTGTCTGCCCAGTGCTAAAATTACAGGCTTGAGTCACCACCCCTGATTCTGGGGTTGAACTCATGTCCTTTTGCTGCAAGGCAAGTACTTTATCAATGTAGCTACCTCTCCAAACATTTTATTTGTGTTTTGAGACAGGGTCTCATGTAGCTCAGGTTGGCCTAGAACTTGCAGTTGAGGATGACCTTGAACTTCTGATCTTCCTGTCTCAACCTCCCATGAAATGCAGTTATAGGCATGTACCACCACACCTGGCTCTGGTTTTGTGAACCCTGAAAAAACAGCTACAACTTGAAAGGCAGGAGACTCCCTGCTTGGTGGGACACTCTCAACTGTAGCTTGTTAACAGGAAAGCACACACACCCAACCACACATGCACACACCACAGAGATCTTGGGAAGGCTGCTTACTAACTCACAAACCCCATCCCACCCACAGTTCAGGCCCAGCCAGGCAGTGAGCTCCTGCTGACCTTTGACCTCTGCCCCTGTGCTGGGAATACCTGCCCTACCTGAACCTTTGCTCAGTGCCTCCTTTGCTTCTCACCATGATGAAATCAGAACTGTTTTGGGAGGGTCCCACCGCCTCATCTGGCCTCATCAGGCATGACCCACCCAGGGAGGAAGGAAGACACTTCTGGCTTCTCATGGCCATCCCCAGACTTCATCCTGACTGTGAGGTACACTGGGAAGCTCTCTTGCCTTTTCCCTCTCTGCTTAGTGTCATCCATCAACTTCTGGGTCACTCCTCACCCACTGGAGCTTAGTTCCCAGCTCTCAGAGTTCTTCCTCGGCCTGCCATCATTGTTGGGTGCTGTCTTAGTCTGTTTCTTCATTGCTGTGACAAAATACTCTGACCAGTACCAACTTGGGGAGGAAAGGGTTTATTTGTCTTACATCTCCCACGTCACAGTTCATCAGGGAGCCCAAGGTAGGAACTCAGGGCAGGAACCTAGAGGCAGGAGCTGGAGCACAGGCCATGGAGGAACGCTGCTTACAGGCTTGCTCCCTTGGCCCCTGCTCAGCCTGCTTTCTTATGCAACACAGGCCCACCTGCCCAGGGGTGGCACCACCCACAGTGGACTGGGCCCTCCCACATCACTCATCAAGAAGATGCCCTTCAGACATGGCCACAGGCCAGTCCAATAGAGGCAATTCCCCGATTGAGGCTCCCTCAACCCAGGTGTGTCAAGTTGACACTAAAGCTATCCATCACAGGTGCCTAACCCCTACCTAGCGGGAACCTCCAACCTCCTGACTCTCAAGTTCTGTGATCCACAGGCTCATCTTCACCAAGCACAAATTCTGTTCTGCAGCCTGAAATGTTCTTCTCAGCACTTGGTGGGCTGCCTCCTTCATGGAAGAGAAGACAGGCGTGTTGGCACTTTCTTAATTTCTTCCTTCAAACTTACCTCAGCTGATGGTTACATATTTTTACTATAATTTACATCATGTATTCAACGTTACATATGTTATAGAAACAGAATAAATGACCACAACGCTCTGTCTTTAAAAAAGATGGAAATAATCATCACAACTTTGGCTGAGCCTGATCGCTAAACATAGTCACAATTGGGCTTGTTGACAGTTGTGCTCATTCATTAAAGGAGTGCCAAGCAGGGTCACTGGACCCTCACCTGAGTATCCAGCCACTTTTCCCAGCCAACTAGTCCAGCCTTGGAAGACAAAAGAAAAATGAGGAAGAACCTAACAGAGGGATATTTTTGGAAGCCCTT
>NW_008336930.1:2824113-2841049 GCF_000622305.1 Nannospalax galili
AAAAATTAAAATATTTTTTAAAAAGATGGAAATAGGCCAGGTGTCGTGGTACATGCCTTTAATCCTAGTACTCAGGAGGCAGAGGCAGGAGGATCTCTGTGAGTTTGATGCTAGTCTGGTCTACATAGTGAGTTCTAGGCCAGCCAGTGCTGCATAGGGAGACTCTGCCTTAAAACAATAACCAAAGGGGTCTGGGGAGATGGCCAAGATGGTTAAGAGCACTTGCTGCTCTTCTAGAGGACCTGAGTTCAATTCCTAGCACCTGTGTTCAGTGGTTTACAATTGCCTGCAACTCCAGCTCCAGGGTATCCAACACCCTCTTCTGGCCTCCACAGGCACCCACTCATACAGCATACACATATATACATAAATTTTAAAAACAAATCTTATATAAAAAGATGGAAGTAATGTCCATTTGAAGTTGAAAAACCACAAAACATTATATATTAAAATACTAGAGCTGACGAGATGGCTTAATAGGTAAAGGTACTTGACTCCAAGCTTGACTTAATAGGTAAAGGTGTTTGAGTTCAAGCCTCGGGGCTTGAATCCTCACATGATGGAAAGAAGACAGACTCCTGCAAGGTGTATTCTGACTTCCACATGTGAACCAGGGCTTGTGTATGCCCCTCTCCCCAAAACAAGTAAAATGTAAAAGAAAGATACTAAAGCTGGAAAATGAAAAGCTCTTATCTCTTAAAACTTTCTGATTTTTTTTTCATGTTGTAATCTGGTCTTTATTCAACTGAATATGTATGCTTCATAGCATATATATAATTTTTTTTGTCTTTTTGAGACAGGGTCTTCCTATAGCCTCCGCTGTCTTGGAACTTGCTATATAGACCAGGCTGGACTTGAACTCATACAGATCCACCTGCCTCTGCCTCCTGAGTGCTGGGATTAGAGGCATGCACCACCATACATATAATTTTAGATGCTGTATTTTATTCTTTTATTTTTCTTGCTCCCTTTTGGTCTGCATAACCATCATTTTTACTGGTTGTCTACTATTCTGTCCAAATAAAACACTATTGCCTATAATCATTTCTGTTTTGTTGGTTCTTCACAATTATTCTGCTATTTTTAAAACCTTGCACTAGGCTAGGTGTGGTGGCACATGCCTTAAATCCTAGCACTTGGGAGGCAGAGGCAGTTCTGAACTCACAGAACTTTCTGTGAGTTCAAGGCCAGTCTGGTCTATGTAGAGAGTTTCAGGGCAGCTAGGGCTACATAATGAGACCCTGTCTCAAAAAATAAAAATGGAAACCTTACACTGCACATCTGCACATCAGTACATTTCTTCTTCTTTTGTACTATTTCCTTAGACTACATTCTTAGAAATGGAATTACTAGGTTAATACCTACTATCTCATTAGGAAAGTAGCAATTTTAGTAGGTTCTCGAATTTATCCAAGACCTTTTTTAGGGAAATGGGCCATGAGAAAATAGATAAAACAAACAAAACTGAGCCACCTCCAGTCATTGTGCAATGGAATCCTGGATGAACTAGGCCTGTATAAAGCGCAGTGCTTCCCAGTCCTGGGTTCCACAGGGGTTAGTAAAGACACTGTTGTACTATACACCATTGTATCACCACAAGGAAGACACTCCATTTCCAGTTCTTTCCAGCGACATCTCAGTTTGGTGCTAATAACACCTTTCTAATATTGCAAAATCCTCCCTTTAAGTTGAAAGACAGAAAAGCTCTAGCCAAAACCTCTTCAGGAAAAAACACTGAACAGAAAAAGAGCAACAGTGTTTCCTTTTCTGATAATCACCATCTATTTGTGTTACTCCAGCCATTCCTAGCACTGACATAAAACCTTTAAAAAAAATTTATGAGACACTTGGGAGGCCGAGACAGGAGGATCCTGAGTTTGACTCAGCCTGGGCCACAAAGACAGACTCTGTCTCAAGTGCAGTCCAGTGGTACAGTGCTAACCTGTCATGCACAGGGTGTTAGATTTGATCCCCAGCACCACAGACACAAAGAAGCAAAGGTACTTAGGATTTCAGAAGAAGATCCTGTAAATTCTGCTAGGGGCGATTATAAATGAGTGAAGTCCCTCTGGAAAACTGTTTGGCAGTTCCTGAAAATGCTAAATGCAAACAGAATGTACTACGTGACTCAGGAGCCTCACTCTAAGTCATATGTATGAGAATTGAAAACGTGTCCACACAGAATCTTGTACACAAATGTCCATGCCAGCATTACCCACAGTCAGCAAGCCCACCCTAAATGTCCTTCAAGTGATAAGTAAAATGTGTTATGTCACACAGTGGAATATTATCTGGTGATAAAAAGGAATGATTTAAATATGCCACCCCCATACGCACCTGTGGTGTACTCTATAAACATGAACAGACTAGGAAAACAGCAAGCTGTAAGACTTATGAAACTACAAAAGGCCACAAATTTTATCAGTTCCACATATGGGAAAAGCCCAGAACAGGTAAAGCCAGGAGATGGAGAGCTTAGTGGTTATCAGGAAGTTGAAAATGGGGCAAATATGGAGCAAATGCTTAATGGGTTGAGGGTTTCCTTTTGGGGTGATGAAAATGTTCTATAATTAAACAGGGGAAATGGATGTACAATTTTGTAAAGAAACTAAAAATCACTACAGCACTGATGTTATTGAGTAAATAAATACATGCACTTAAGTTTATAATACAGATTTCATAGGAAAACATAGGTTTAAAGGCAGCACCAAAATGCAGCAATAGCACAAATACCAAGGCACGAGAGAGGCTGGAAGTCCTGGCTCAGCCCTCCCCACCCCATGCTCACATGAAAAACAACCCTCAGAACCCAAGAAGCGGCTCTGGGGGAGCCAAAGCGCCCATGCCTCCCCTGCCTGCTGTCTCTGACAGGCGGCTCCTTAATCACTCCAAAGTCTCAAGCATGTGACTTAATTAAACTTCAATTTCTGGAGTGTATAAATAATGGAAAACAGCATTTACATGTAGTGCTGTTTACTCTGCAGCTGATTACTGTGAAACACACTGAATTATTAAAGCAGGTAATTGGTTCTTCTGGGCCCTCCGTCCCTGCCACCTCATGTCACCTCTCTTATCAGAGCTTCCCCTTAAGGGACAAGCTGAATTAACTCAGGCAAGCCTGATACTGTGATAGTGGTGGCCAGCAGGGGGGAAAGCTGCATGCAAAATCACACTTCTTTAACATACAGCTCCAAATTGTACTGCTGGCTGCTAGCCTTACTTAAGAATGGAAATGAGGAAATATCTGGTCAAAGATTAACTGTAAGAAGTAATGTGCTCACCTTAAGGAAGAGGGGATTAGAAAAATAACTCTCTTGGAATGTTTCCAGTAAAGAGCCCATCTGGCTACTTGAATATGGAAGACGTCTGTGAAGGAGGTCAGAGGGCAGATGGAGACACTACACATCCCTGGAAGACAGTGTGCTGATAGAGAATTCTACCCACATCACCTATGGGCAGTGACAGTCACTCATAAAAGTCCCCCAAAACCACAGATTTGATTTGATGTTTTTCATGTGTGTGTGAAGGTACATATGTGTGTGGGTATGTTTGCATGTCTGTGTGCATGCATACAGAGGCCAGAGGACCACCTCAGATGTCATTCTTCCTCAGTAGTTACCAATCTTGGTTAAAAAGATATTTATTTTATGTATATGAGTGTTTTGCCTGGCTGTATGTAAGTGCACCTGTGCATGCAATGCCTGAAGAGGCCAGAAGAGGGTGTCAGATCTCCAGGAACTGTAGTTACAGATGGTTGTTAGCTGCCATGTAGGTGCTGGGAATAGAACCTGGGTCTTCTGGATAAGCACCTAGTGCTCTTAACCACGGAGCCATCTCTCCAGTCCTTCCATCTTGAT
Source organism: Nannospalax galili (assembly GCF_000622305.1). Lineage (NCBI taxonomy): Eukaryota > Metazoa > Chordata > Mammalia > Rodentia > Spalacidae > Nannospalax > Nannospalax galili. The sequence continues at coordinate 2,827,971 of NW_008336930.1, forward strand.
CTTTGAGACAGGGTCTCTCACTGGGACCAGAGGCTTACCAATTCAGCTAGGGTGGCCAGCCAGCCAGCCCCAGGGATCCACCTGTCTCCACCTTCCCAGTACTGAAATTACAAACATGTGCCACCATGCCCAGCTTTTCATGTGAGTGCCTGGGGGTGGAACTTAGGTCTTCATTTGTCCTTCGCTTTACTGATTCGCATTATCTGTCCAGCTCTCAATCAGGAATTTTAGAAAGCACGAATCAACTGACAAAAATAGACTCCCACTGAAGCTCTGATCAGATCTTTGGAACCCAGACACTACACCAAGAATGTAACTAACACTTAAATTACTTTTAATGACTCATGGTTTGGAGTTAAATGAAGTATCATTAATCTTTCAAGCCAGCAAAGCGGACATTTGCCTTAAACTTATGGTGTAATATGAACAATGTCAAAGGCACGCCAAAAACTTGCCATGGGGGGCTTAATAAAATGATTTGATAGATGCATTTAGTTATTAAGGGTACATTTTTAATTTAGTTCATGGTATCTGAAACATGGCTGAGTTCCTAAACAAAGTCTAGGTCTAATGCAGAGTATGTGTTTGATGTCCAAAGTTGGTAGCCATGCAGAAGTGCAGGTATATGCTTGCTTTCAGATGCCGATGCGGCACACACAGGCTACGTGATTAGTGAGTGTCAATGCAAGGGGCCAAACTCAGGGAACATACTTGAGATGCTGCACTTTTTTTTTTCTCTTTCTCCCTCTTTGGTGGTCTAACCCAACAGAAATTAGTCTCTCATGGTGTCAAAGGCTAAAATCTAGGCTTTTTCCTAAAGGTGAAGGCAAGACTCTTCCCATCTCTTCCTACTTTCTAGGTCCCAGAAATTTGTGGAGTTCCTGGACTTATAGCTGCATCCCTCCAAATCACTGGCACTTCACATGGCAAGCTTTCTTTCTTCTTTCTCCTTCCTTCCTTCCTTCCTTCCTTCCTTCCTCCCTCCCTCCCTCCCTCCCTCCCTCTGTCCTTCCCTTCCTCTTTCCTTTTTTAAAAAATTGGCCTTTTGAGATGAGGTATTGCTATGTAGTCCAGGCTGATATCAAACCCCAAATTCTCCTGCTTCAGTCTCTGAGTGCTGGGATTACAGGCATGGACCACCACACTCAGCCTATGTGTGTTATCTGTCCCAGCTTCTTCTTATAAAGATACCAGTCATCAGACTTAGGGCTTCCTCCAAGTCTAGAACAATACATCTTGAGATCTTTCACTAAATACTTTGTAAAAATCTCTCTGAATAATAATAATAATAATAATAATAATAATAATAATAATTCTGCAACAATCCCAGGCAGCAGAGGCCATTCTCTGATTATCCTGCTATGTTTGCAACAAGGAAGTTAGAAAGAGTCCTCTGTGGACTAATAAAGCCTCCACCCAGGGCTCCTGGGCTAGCCTGGATTCCAGTCTCTCACTTATAACCTTCATGGGTGCAACTGCATTTATGACCAACTCTCTGCCATTAGCCCAGGCCCTTTGCTTTGTGTTTATTTTTTTTACTTCAGAATTCTGTACTGGTCCATCAACTAATTCTCATTTCACTTTTTCACTTATAATTGTTTCTGACATACAAGAGATTTGATCTCTTCACACCTTCCTTCTTTCAAATTAAGATGTCATTGGGATTTGTAAAATAGGATCCAGCAGTGATAATTTGAAGTACATTACTGTTGACATACAAGGGAAGAAACTCAGATGAAGATTACAGATTCTGCCAATCCTATTTCATTCTCTCAGAAACAGTAGCAAGGAGTTACCAATCTGAAGGAGGGAAATAGTAGAGAAATGGTCTCCTAAGTGCCTTCCTTCATCCAAGGCCTCTGAGAGCCAGGGCTTTTGTGATAATTTTGTGATATTATTTTGTGATAATTCATATGCTTTTAGGTTTTTTTTTTTTTTTTTTTTTGTCTTTTTGAGACAGGGTCTCGCTGTAGCCCCAGCTGTCCTGGATCTCACTATATAGACCAGCCTTGAACTCACAGAGATCTGCCTGCCTCTGCCTCCCACCACACACACACACACATTCTCACTTTTAGTTATTTTTGCAAATTATACAAGTAACTGTTGTATAGCAATTTCCTCCAACTTGAAATATTCTATCCTGGAGAAAGCTTTGTTAAAGCTCAGGGAGTTCTAAATGGAGGTTGTTAAGACTCAAACAATTCACAAGTCTCAGCAAGTCCCTGAAACTTACCAGATTGATAAGGGCCCTCATTCACTAAGGCTATGGAAGTTGTAAGGGCTTCTGAGGAGAGGAGACTCTCTGACCTATCCAGGAAGTTCTCCAGAGAGCCCCAGAGTTCCAGTGTCCATGAACTGTCACCTGGGTTCTGATGCAGCAGCCTTTGAGTCCTCCAAACTCCTGGAAGCAGCCCATTACCCATGCTCCTAGGAAGAACCCCAGCAAACTCATTTCTTTACTAAGCTGGACTTTGGTGGTGCTGTTACTTTGGCCTGTCATTGGTTCCCTGTCTGGGGTGAATAAACATTTGTTCATGTTTCCCCAGGAATCATATCATGCAACAGTGACACCCATGTTTATTACAGAAAACTTTGAAAATATAGACAGGTGAAAGGGAGCACCCATAATACCAATTCCATAACCACTGCTAACATTTTGGTATTCCAGAATTATACATGATATATACAAGGGTGCATGTATAAATATATATACAAAATTTGTATTTTCTTTATTTACAGTGTACCACAGCATGCCTATGGAGACCAAAGGACAACCTATGGAGTTGGTTCTCTCTTTCCACTGTGTGGGTCCTAGGGATCGAACTCAGGTGGCAAGTGTCTTTACCCACTGACCCATGTCACCAGTCTTACATTTCTTTTAAAGTTGGAAAGAGATAAGGCTTTATAACTTGCTTAGGTTCTTTACAAATACAAACAACATTCAATTACAAAAACAATGGAGGTGACAGGTGTGGTGGTGATGCCTTTAATTCCAGCACTCAGGAGGTAGAGACAGGTGGATCTCTATGAGATTGAGGCTAGCCTGGTCTACATAGGGAGCTCTGGGCCAGTTGGGGCTACAGAGAGACTCTGTCTCAAAAAAATAAATAAATAAAAAAGAAAGAAAAAAAATGGAGCGATTTTATAAAAAAGATCTTTTCCAAGGGGATTCTAGGAGGTGATCAACAGTTCAGGGCTTGAGATTTATTCCCAAGGACAGCGTGGTGGTTAGCAGTCCTGCTCTTTGAAGCATAAGCACTTGGTTTCAATTCTATGTCTACCATTTGGCTGTCCCATCTAGGGAAAATGGTTTCAATACCTCTAACCCTGGGTTTCCATCTGTAAATTGGGCATATTAATGATACTGGATAGCTGCTGGTCTTGGCCTTTTTTACCAACAACCATTTCCAGGACATTCTGGTAAGAGTACTTGTTATCTTTTGGGGGAACTGCTCTTCTGTTCTCAGTCCACGAGGTTTGGACTGAAGCCTCTCAGCCTCCAAGCTGAAGATGAGTGCTCCAGGTATGACCATCAAGGCGTGCAGACACCTGTGACCCAAAACAGGCCGGCAAGAATGGCCCTAAGTTTCTTCAAAAAAGGACATAAGCCAGATGTGCTGGGAATGGTTCCACTGGGGGTGGCGGGGGTGTTGGAAATTGTCACCCACAGAGAGGAGGCAGAGCTTAAGGGCAGAGGCAAGATGGCTAGCATCTTAGTCACACCAGTTACTGGGCCTTTATCTCCTTTGCAGGCTCCAGTCCTGTAGTTCTTGTATGCTTAAATGATACAGCGACGAAGAAATTTCAATCCATCCAGTAACTGTACCTACCTGTTGGGTGATGTTGGAGATTGAATGAACTGATGCTACACCATGCTTAGCATTGTATGTCCTCTCTCTCTCTCTCTCTCTCTCTCTCTCTCTCTCTCTCTCTCTCGAAGTCTCTCTGTGTTTCTGAAGCTGACCATGAACTCTTAATCCTCCTGTCTTAGCTTCCAAGTGCAGGGTTCCATGCCTGGCTCAGTGACTGGTACATTTAAAGTAATGATGATGTGTTTGCTACCACCATCATTATAATGAAATATTCTCTTCATTGGAAGGAAGGCTTCCTGCTTAAATATGTTACACCCAGGGAGGTGATTTGACAAAAAGCACATGTACTCTAACTTGCTACAAACCACATTAAAGAGTGGGCACACTTTGCAAAATCCTCAGGCATAAACCCCAGTTTCTATTAACCCATTCTCTCTGGCAATGGCAATCCATTACTCTGGCGACTGTGATTTGGGGGTCAGTTGCCTTAGGACAACTTATGATCTTGAAATCCTCCCAGAAGTGAGAGGGAGAAAATGCAGAATAAAGGCGTGTGTCTTGCCACAGCCCTGATGAGACGTGTCACGGACAAAACTCTCCATGATGACTGCCCCAGAATACCACTTAATTCTCAGAGATCATGTAACCCATCCTACTTGCCTAAGACAGAAACCACTAGCTCTGTGCCCTTGAGGAGACATCAAAGTTCCAGTTGGCCAGGATGTCAGGTCTAGAACTTCTTCAGAACAACCTAACTTTCTAGTACAAAGGATCTTACCTCTTCCTCTTCATCAGCTGGATAATGAAGTGTTCTCAGTGTCCTTAAGTCTGAGGATCCTCCTCGAATCTGAGCCCTCATTGGCACAGTTTCTTGGGCAGCAGGCCCTAGGCCATATTTTACCTGTATTATCCCATTTTATCACTGAGCTTATTCAGAAGTCAAGGATTGCTCAGGACTGGCTTCTTCAGTCACACAGCTAGTCACCCGGTCTAGTTATAGCTTAGTTCCCAGCTAACAAAGCGATGATGGGCAGTAATAGTGCCCAGAACTACAAAACACTGAGCAGTGACTGAGTCACTAAGCACCAGATGTTTTATGTACATCCTTATTTCACCTCTCTGGCCCTCAGTTTCTCCATTCGCCAAAGCGAATCATATTTTAGACTATGTATTCTTTTGTTTTGTTTTGAGACAGGGTCTCCCTGTAGCTCCAGCTGTCCTAGAACTCACTATGTAGACCAGCCTGGTCTTGAACTCACAGAGATCTGCCTGCCTCTTCCTCCCAGGGACTAAATGCATGCACCACCAAGCCCAGCTTCAATATGCATTTCCACTACAGGATTACAACCTTTCAAATGAAAAGACATGAGGTCAAGTAAAAGTTACCTTTAAAAAAGTTACATCAAAGCCACTCTACTGCACAAGATCAGAGACTGTCAATAAAGATATTGTGATGGTTCATCTTCATTATCAACTTGACAGGATTTAGAGTCACCATGGAAACACATCTGAGGATGTTCATGAGGATGCTTCCAGAAAGACTTAACTGAAGAGGGAAGAATGAAAGTGGGCAGCACCATCCCATGGGCTAGGGTTCCAGACTGAATGAAAAGGAAAAAGCAAGCTTAGCACTGGAAGTCCTCTCTCTGCTTCCTGATTGGGGATACAATGCCTTACATTCCTGCCATATGTCACCATGCCTGCAGCCAGGCCTTCGAGCCATCATGGACTGTGCCCTCCCACTGTGAGCCAAAATAAATCCTTCCCTCCTTAAGTTGGGTTTTCTTTTTTATTTTGTCACAGCAAGAAGAAAAGTAATTAATACAGGTATCAAGTCAAGAAATTTCTCTTTCTTTTTTTTTTGTTTGTTTGTTGTTGCTGTTGTTGTTGTTGCCCTAGTCCCTACCTAGAAGCCACTATGTGGACCAGGCTGGCCTCCTTCTTATAGCAATCCACCTGCCTCTGCCTCCTGAGGGCTGGGATTAATGGTGCACAACACCATGCTGGGGAGAAACTTTTTTTTTTTTTGGTCTTTTTGAGACAGGGTCTCCCTGTAGCCCCAACTGGCCTGGAATTCACTGTGAGATCTGCCTGCCTCTGCTTCCTGAGTGCTGGAAATAAAGTTGTGTGCCATCACACCTGGTGAGAAACTTCTTTTTCTATGAGCAGTTTTTAGAACTTCATAATCTGAAATAAATCAAATGCTGGGAAATATTCAGGAAGAATATAAAATGAACTTTATCTTCACTAAAGTTCTCGTATTTCTTTTTTGTTATTTTTTAAGTTATGGTGAAATACAGGTACTATAAGATTTTTTCTTTTATTTTTTTACAGTAAATTATAACAGGAAGATTCCCGAGAAAAACAAATCTACTATCAAATTTTCTTATAAAGAATTTCACCTGTGTATGAGTACAAAGAGAAGTGTTATTCTGGTCAGTGTTGATCGAATTTAGTAAAGGTGTCAAAAGCAGGAGCTGTAAGTCCAAGTCAGTTGCAATTATTTGGTGGCAAGTGACAGATATGTAAGCCCAAGTTGACTAAGAGAGCAGAAAAAGCTTACTAAATACTGGATCTAGAGAAGATTGGGAGGGTGCCGCTGGTAGAAGGGAGAACTGGTCTTGGGACCCCAGTTGGGACCATCCTTCCTCTCCCTGCTCCAGTGCCTCTGTACTGTACTGCTCTGTGCTGCTTCTCAAACCCACCGCATATGGGTTTCCACACTCCCTTGGCCCAGTCCAGCTTTCTCCACATGGCAGGAACACAGCTGCCATTCAGGGTTCCATGTCTTCTTGCTTTGATCCCTAGACACAGTGCCCCATATGTTCTTGCTTTATCCTCTACTTCTCATTTTCCTACAATCTGTCAGAAAAGATCCAATTTGACCCACTGGGTCAGGAGTTACCTACCCCTGGTTAATCACCTACAGCCTAGGACAGAGTCAAGTGCACACTGTGGCTGGCAGATGCTTACTTCCTGTGTGTGTCCCCTGCAACCATATCCCCTGCCCCCCAGGTCTCCATCAACAGCTCCAAGATTTTAAGAAATTCAAACTCAGGTAAGATGACTCTAGGTGCAAATAACAGAAACCTCAACTCCAAAGCATGTAAGGGGGGGGACTCAAGGTGGGGTCAACCTTAAGATCTGCTGATACTGAGGCTCAATAGTATCTTCTAAGTCCTCATGATGGTTAGTACTGTCAACACGACAGGCTCTAGAACACCTAGAGACAAATCTCTGGGTATGTCTGTGAGGGAGTTTCTAGATTAGGTTAATTGATGGGAAGACGCACACTAAGTATGAATGGCCCCATTCCATGGGCTGCGGTCCTGGACTAAATAAAAAGGAAAAAGTAAACTGAACACCAGCATCCATCTCTCTCCACCTCCTCACTGCAGATGCAATGTGACCAGCCTCCTCATGTTCTCCTGCCACGCCTTCTTCACCACGATGGACTGTACACTCAAACTGTGAGCCAAATAAACACTCCCTCCTCTAAATTGTTTTTGTCAGACAGTTTGTCACAAGATAAGTAACTAATAAGCCACGTATTCCTTTTCTTTCTCTACTGTTTTCATTCTACCACTTACTCCCTCATGATCATGGTAGCAGCTGAGGCTGTTCCTCTGGTTATATCTAGAAGACGGAGTCTACTGTCTGATAATATAAGTTGATCCCTGTACTGGATAACTTCAGTTGTCAACTTGGCACACCTGGGAAGAGAGACCCTCAATTGGGGAATTATCCCTATCAGACAGGCCTGTGGGCATATCTTTGAGGTTTTCTTGATTATTGAGTAATGTGGGAGGGCCTAGCCCATTATGGGCAGTGTCATGCCCAGGGCAGGATGAGCATAGATCAAGGGAGCAAGCCAGTAAGTATCATTCCTCCATGGTCTGTGCTTCAGCTCCTGCCTCCAGGTTCTTACCTTGACTTCTTACCCTCACTCCTGTCAGTGATAGACTGTCATTTGGAAGAACAAGATACAATAAACCCTTTCCTCCACAAATTGACTTTGGCCAGAGTGTTTTACCACAGCATCAGAAACCAAAGTAGAACAATCTCTTTGGGCTATTTGACAACTATGGACCAATAACTGTAGCCAGAGAAATGAATGGATTGATGTGCTGCATCCTGCATACACAAAGCCTCCACTATGAAAGGGATGGGTTGTCATCTGAGTTTAGATCATCCATCCCTGTGGTCACATTACAACTGTGGAAGTACAAGGGAAATGGAGGTCAAGAAGCAAGTGCAATATCTACTACACAAACTCCCCAGGTGGTCTGGGTGGTCTCAAGGGATGAGACTTCCTTAGCTTATGTCAATTAGCTGATTTGATCGGAACCTGACCCTTCACTCCTTCCTGCTCCAGCCCCCAAATCACCAACATTTAAACCAAGCAAAGCCAGTGAGATGGGAGAAAAGATCTGTTGGGGCTTCTGGGAAATAAAACATCCCTCTCCTGTACCATTTTACAAAAAGGAATTTGGGGGATTTCTGAAGAAAGGGACTGGTATAATGTCTGGTACTCAGCATATGCAGGATGAACCTGGTGCATTTTATAGTGCCAGAGAGTAAGGAAGTGCCTGACCCCAAAACTAAACTAAAGACAAAAACCAGCCTTGACTGAGGATCAGTGGGAAAGCTCTTGCCCAGTATATGTGAGATCCTGGGCCTGTATATGTGAGATCCTGGGCCCGATCCCCAGCACAGAGCCAAAGTCAAAATGTCTAAGTGCTCAAAAGCAACTGGAAGAGCTCCAAATGGCCAAAATGGAAACAGTTTTAGCAGCAGAATGGTCATATTGAGGCATAATACAAGTATAAAGATCCATGTGTCCAGACTGGTAGAAATAAGCGACCAAGTGGAGGAGACTCCAATCTCCAGTGCAGGGGAACCTCAAGTGCCTTATGTAAACCTTCAGCCCTCAAGGAAGCAGAGCATAACCCCCAACTCCTCCACTGTGGGCTGTGCTTCCTTCCGGTGCACAGAATGGAAGTGGGGGGGCAGGCAACTGTCCAGTGCAGAAACCCAGCAAGTTGCCACCTCAGCCAGGTGGCCAAGCCCCACATTAGCAGCTGTGAATTGTGCAGACAATGCGTGCACCAGAAATCATGGTGTAGAGATGGTTTTCTTCCTGTACCATCATGAGAAACTATCAGACATCCCAACAGCGAGGCTGGGGTTACAGATGTGCACCATTGCATCTGACTTTTTATGTGGGTTCTGGGGATTGAACTTGGGTCTTCAGGCTTGAGCAGAAAGTATATTTCCTTGCTGAGCCATCTCCCCTACCCTAGAAATTGAACTGTAACCTCAGTATGATGGGAAGCTAGTCACTGACAGCTAGGACCAGCAGAGTGACTTGCTCTGGTCTCACTTATTTCAACAATTATATGGAAAATAAGCTGTAGAGAGCGTTAGAGCCGACTCACTCAAACTAGAGTCGGCTACTGCAATGGTCCAAATGATGGCAGTCAGCAGTACTGGTAGAAGTAGAATAAAAGGTGCAACTGGTGGTATGTTTTGTGATAAAGCTAATAGAGCTTACAGACTGAGTAGGGGGTGGGCTTGTGATCCATAAAAATGAGCTATGGCATTCCAGAGATGGCAGGTAAAGGTACTTGCTGGCAAGCCTGATGACCTGAGTTCAATTCCTGGGATCCATATGGTAGAAGGAAAGAGCTGACTCCTGAAAGTTGTCCTCTGACCTCTATACATGCAATGTGGTACACACACACACACACACACACACACACACACACACACACACAAATCAAATAAATAAATGTAATTTTAAAAATGAGCTGTGAAGAGACAGAAGACTTACAGCTAAATAACATCATAGACAGTCCTCAAGACCTAGAGATCTTGACTATCCTCTGAGACCATCAGATGTAGTATTTTCTATATTACCTCATGGCTATTTATTGAGTCTTGAGGCATGAAGCCCCGACAAGACTCATCTCCTAGATCAAAGAGAACTGCAGGAAACTGTCTAGTGATGAGCAAGGATACACTTCCTCTCACTGGGGCTGGCTGCCAAGTGTGGCCTGCTCCTCTATTCTCTCCCTTCTCCCAACATTCTGGGAGGGCGGCAACTCCATCCTCCACTGCACAGCAAATGCCTGTCAGAGTCTCTGTGCCAGAAACATTTGCTGCACAACTGTGGACAGGGCTGTGCCCTGGGACCTGGAGGTGGCTGGATCCTTTCTCAGGTACAGTGTTTTAGGGATCAGTGAGATGGCTCAGTGGGTAAAGGCACGTGCTGACACACCTGATGATTTAAATTCAATCCCCAGAGCTTACATGGTGGAAGGAAAGAACTGGTCCTACAAGTTGTCCTCTGACTTCCACAGGTGCACAGCAGCACACATTCTTGGGTATACACACAACATAAATAAATACATTTTAAAAAAACATGTTTTAAGAGAAAAACAATATCAATCCAATTTAGAAGAGAAAGAACAGAGATTAGGAGAGGGCTGAGTGTGAGAGATGAGTCAAGTGTGAGGGATCGAATGAGCTTAAGTGATTGAGTGTGAGTGACCCTATGGTTGGGATGAGGAACTGATTCTACAAGTGACAGCATATGACAGTCACAGTTGCTACCTTGATGTTAAACTTGAGGTACTCATCATGGGATCTCCAAATGTCAGTGATGGAAGAGATCTCAGGGAACTTTTAGATGAATCTGCTCAGTTTTATAGATGAAGAAAATAAGATGAAAATGGCTCGGGACCAGAACATGGAATTTGCTGGATTCCATAGGCCAAGTCTCCTCTCTCTCTCTCTCTCTCTCTCTCTCTCTCTCTCTCTCTCTCTCCCTCTCCCCCCCTTCTGTGGAGGGGTGTGTGTGTGTGTGTGTGTGTGTGTGTTTGTGTAAGCATATGTATGCACCATGGAACTCCTGCTACTGTCCTTACCTTCCACCTTGTCTGAGACAAGGTCGCCTGCTGTTCACTACATACGCCAGGCCACCTGGCACCCAAGCTTGGGTCATTCTCTTACCTTAGCCTCCCACCTCATAGTAGGATTAAAAACATACACTACTGCATCTAGCTATCTATAGTTCTGGGGATCCAAACTCAGGTCCTCACATCTGCATGGCAAATGCTTTGCCTACTGAGCCATCTCCCCGGCCCTCACATTCTTCTTATATTGTGCCGATTCCCAGTTACATTAAGCTTCCTTTCCCACATGTAGACTAAAAGAGGAAATGTCAGAAGAAAGCTGGAAAATGCACTCTTCTAAAGTCTGAAATCTATTCCCAGGTAACAGTCTCATTTTAGAATTCAGTTCCATTAAGAAATTGTCTCTTAATAAACTTATTCACTAAAGACTGGGCAGCCTACCATGGTTCCCTTTTTGATATAGCTGCCAAGAAGCTTAGGGCTAAATTTAACATGGATCTTTAAGAAATAGTGGCCTTGGTTTTTAACAAACAATACCTATCTTTTCTTCCTCTTTATGACTTTCTTATTCAACTATTTCAACAGTCTTATTGTCCAGGTATGTTTTACTATATGTATCTCAAATTCGTTTTGGAAGTCAGCCAGGTATAAATCACCAATAAAGCAAAATAAAAGGAGGATTTCATTTCTTTTGGGCTCTAAGGTGGTTACTTCCAAGATGGTGTCCATTTTCAGAGCCTACTCTTGACCCAAACACTCAGACCTTATCTCCTGGCTTTATATTTATACATTCACCACAAGGCAGATTGCATACAAATGACTAGTTCTAAAATTGTAGGGTCTGCCTGCTAACAAGGCAAGTCCTTGGAAACTTTGCTGAAATGAAAACAAGATGTGGAAGAGAAGCCTTCATTCCCCAACGTGGCAGAACCTCACTTTGAGCAGGACCCTGGGGAGCCAGAATAGCCCAGGCTGTGCATGGTCAGCAGGTGGCTAGCTGGGTCCCATCCAACATTAAGATTTCTGCTAACTGCAACCACAAGTCCAACTCTCACAAGGCCAGAGAAATGAGATCACGTAGACTTCATATCCTCTGGATTCTGGCCACGTGAAGAGATTAAGCCATGAGGCTTTCTCTTCCCTCCCTAAATGAAATTCCTTCTAGACCACAAAAATTTCACCCAGGCAGAATTAGGAAAGCAATAAAGGAGTCAGTGAGGACCCACCCTCTTGCTCTCTTTCCGTTTTAGAATCTTCAGTTGCCGCTGCTGTGGAGGCAGAAAAAAAAATATCCAGAAAATGTCAGCTGTTTATGCATTTGAGCCTGAGACGCTAGTGGCTGTTTTTCACTCTTTCCTGAGTTTGTGAATTTGTTCTTTATTCTTCTGGCATTCAACATCATTTCTATGATCATCTAAGAGATATGTTCAAAAGAAAAATGGCTTTCAGGGTACTGTTGCCCATGGTGATAGACCTTCTCTACAGCATCCATTGGGATTCTATTCATGATCTCCTGCAAGTCAGAGCCAATTTGTTCAGATAGAGACAAGAGGCTGCTGCCCCAATGTTCCCAACACCTTGAAGAATGAGACACATCCAAGAATCTGTGATGCTTCTTTAGAAAAAGCTCAGTACAGTGATGATGAATTACTGGCAAAACTGATGAATGACATCAGTACAGCAGGTTCACTCCAGTCCCGGCTGCCTGGGTCTCTGTCCTCATCCAACCCTTACCTGTGAACCTCGGACAAACCATTAATCCTGATGCAGGGCCTGTAAGATGAGGATAACACTAACACTACATCATGGAGCAACTCTGCAACTTTGGCATGTATTAGAAGCAAAGCAGAGGGCTAGGTGTCCGTTGGTAAAGTGGTTGCCAGCCCAAGCATGAGGACCTATGATCAGATCCTCAGTTTCTGCAATCACTGCTCTGGGCATGCAGAGATAAGAAGATTCTGGGGCTGGCTGGCCAGCCAATCTAGCCAAATTGGTCAACTCCAGGTTCAATGGGGGACCCTGTCTCAGGAAACAAGATGAAGAGCAATTGAGGAAGACATTTGACACCAACCTCTGGTCTCCGCATACACACACACACACATACACACACACACACACACACACACACACACCACACACACGGGGGGGGTGTATGCAAAAGAGGGAGGGAGGGTGAAGACAGAGGTTATTGAATGGTTCCTATGTTTCCTCATTCTGTAGCACTGACTAGAGGTCTGAGAATCTGCATTTGAAACCAGTTTTCATGATGCTGTACAACTGGTCCATTATCAGAAAATCTGAGACCCACTGTCAAAGCATTACAGTGAGAGTTGAGAGTTACACAGTATAT
>NW_008336930.1:2841140-2913883 GCF_000622305.1 Nannospalax galili
AGGCCTAAGAAAGTTAGAACTATAATGACAAGTGGCAAGTCACACTTGGCTTCAAACTTAGGAAGAACAGTTAGTGGCAGGGCTTTGGACAACAAGAGCATGTTCTTTTTTTAGTATTTTATTTATTATTTTTATTTTATGTACATGAGCGAGCGTATTGCCTGCATGTAAGTACACCAGTGTGATGCAATTTCCATGGAGGTCAGAAGAGGGCGTCGAATTCCCCAGGAACTGAGACGCCATGTGGTTCCTGGGACTCAAACCCGGGTCCTCTGCAAGAGCAGCCACTGCTCTTTACCACTGAGCCATCTCTCCAGCCCCATTAAAAAAAAATAGCCTTATATTTAAAAAGTGTCTATTCAGAACTTGTAAAGAGTTTCAAGTACTTTTAAAGTCTTAGATTAGGGTTTACTCAGGCTCAGAAAGTAAAGCCGTCTGAGTTTGATCCCCAGGACACACTGGGTAGTAGCAGAGAACTGACTCCCAAAAGTTGTCTTCTGACTTCCACACATGCTGTGGCACATGTGCTTCCCCCCAACATGCAAACACATACACTAAATAATGTAATAAAAATGTCAAAATCTTAGATTTTTGGGATTTTTTTCTCCCCTAAAAACACCCATCTGTGCATTTATTACGAGGCAGAAGAGAGACAAACGCTGACACAGCTACTTCTTGAGGTTTCGTGTCTTTTCTCTTAACTACAGTAAAAGAAAAAGCGCCCCAAACAGACTTCGTCATTATGGTCAAAAAGCATTCTTCAACTCATTTCATGTAATTAAGGAGCCCAGAAAACGGAGCCGTTGCAAGGGCAGTTAGAAACAGCAGCTCTGAGCGAGCAGAGGAAACAGACCCACTCCAAAACTGGGGGATTTTTCAAAAGCCTCTCACAACAAAGGAAATGAACGTAGATCCCCCAACCTGCCAGCTAGGGCCAAAGATAAAAACGCTGGGATGAAAGGGCGCCGCGTGGACCGCTTTGTGTGGGGAGAGACTGCAACAAGGAAGGTTAAGATGTTTCCGGGCAGGGGTCCTAGCATACTGCAGCCCCCAAAAGACCGAGGGACCAGAACCCCCCTGTCTGCCTCTCCCTGGCCACGCACCACTCCTTCCCAAGGCGCAAACTTGGAATAAACTTGAGCCAGACGCCTCCTCTGCGGGAAGCACGCAGGCACTGGAGCTTGAACCAAATGCAGCCAGTCCTGGCTCAGCATCTAACTTTTCCAACTCCATCAACATCAAAGTTTTCGCTCTGAATTTTCCCCAGAAACAAGATAGTAAGATCCAGTTGCCTCGCGGTGGCTTTTGAAAAATGGAACAAAAGCCACATGTTTGCAAGAACATAACTAGACTCCTGGACCGTGACAGTCGCGCCCCGCAATCTGCCAGCCACTCTCCCTGGCACGTCTCCGCAAAGGTGCGTGGGTGCCACCAGGGTGGTCTGTGTGTCCGGCCGGATGGGAAAAAGCAGTGGGTGAGTGAAACTTGGATTCTGACGGTCCATCCGTCCAGCCCTAAGCCGCCCTTGAATTTGGCACCGGTGTGGGGGAACGAGACGCGGGTCCCCAGATGGGAGGGATCCCGGGGCTGCCACGACTCACCTCGCCAACTTGTGGCGGCCGGCGGCGCCGGGGCGGCGGGATCTGGGGTGCGGACGCGGGGGCCGGCGCGGAGGAGAGCGCGGGCGGAGGTCCCCGGGGAAAACGCGGGGCTCTGCGGGGCGCGCGGCAACCGGAGCCGGGCGGCGCTGTAGGGCGGCGGGGAGGACGCGGGGCTCGGGGGCGCGGCGGGCGCGCAGGGACAGCAGAGCCAGCAGCAGCGCGGCCAGTGCCAGCAGGAGCAGCGCCGCCGCCTTGCTGCGGAGCTTCATGGTGCGGAGCAACGGCCCCAGGGCGCAACGGCCCCTCTTGGCATCTCGGCCCGCAGCCGCAGCCTCCTGAGCCCGCACGCCCGGGACTGGGGTCGTGGCGGACTGTGGAGGAGGAGGGGGAGAAGAAGGAGGAAGAGGAGGGGGAGGAGAGAAGCGGGAGGAGGGCGGGGAGGAGGCGCGGGCCGGTTCCTGGAGAAGCAGCCCTCCCTACCGTACTGTGTGGAGTAGCCTGGCCGCCCACCGCTGGCTGACTGGCGCAGAGACTTCAGGTAGCGCAGGTTAGCCCACCTGCATTCACACTCACTTACCCACCCACCCACTGACTCTCTCGTCTACCCACTCCATCACCCTTCCACACACCCACTCACAACTCTTCAAAATATTTTATTATTATTTTATTTTATGTGTATGAATTGCCTGCATGTATGTCAGTTCACCCGTGTCGTGCAATGCCCATAGAGGTCAGAAGAGGGCATCGGATCCCCTGGAACTAGAGTTAGGACTACTGTTAGCCGTCACGTAGGTGCTGGGAACTGACCAGGTCCTCTGCAAGAGCAGCCAATGCTCTTAATTCCTGAGCCATCTCTCCAGCCCACAACTCACTCTTCCACCCACTCCATCCTCCCCCTCCATCCAATTCTCTCAGGATCCTTTATTGGGTGGGCAGTCCCATCCTTGGCTTCATCCATCTATCCATACCGTTAGGCATCAATCCACAGGTCTCCAGAGGACATCTCTTCCATTGGCCCAGTGCACAGTGTAGTGCCCAGTGAATAGCTGCTGGATAGAATCCCTCTAGATCCGTGTATTCTGAGTAATTATAGAATGGCTTTCAATGTTTAAATTTGAAATTGGACAGTCACTGACTTGGTAAGCCTGTGATAGATGCAGAATTCTCCAGGTTTGCAAAATGGTAATAACATGCTCACC
The DNA here is from genome assembly GCF_000622305.1 of Nannospalax galili. NCBI lineage: Eukaryota > Metazoa > Chordata > Mammalia > Rodentia > Spalacidae > Nannospalax > Nannospalax galili. The sequence goes on from NW_008336930.1 coordinate 2,843,941, forward strand.
ACAGAGGCCTTCTGTGAGCATTAAGTTAAATAATACTTTCAAAAGAATGCACATTGCCTGGCTCAAAATAGGTACCCAGTAAAACCTGTGTTAATGAATACAACAAAATGTAGTTTATCATACATACCTAAGTGTACATTTTGTTTCCTTTCTGGCATAGAGTTCAATGTAGTAAAAACTTGACAGCCCCATGTAAGAATAGATTCCTGCCCTAGAGAGATGGCTCAGTAGGTTAAGGTCCTATTCTCCAACCCTAACGTTGTGAGTTCGATCCCTAGAACCCACATGGTGGAAGGAGAGAACCAACTCCTACAAGTTGCCCTCTGATCTCCACATGCACACAGTGGCATGTGTGCCCCCCCCATACCACATTAGGACATTCTCTTCTATTCGTCATGAAATGACAGGTGGTGATCTATTAATTCTCTCTTTTTGGCACAGCTGCAGAACAAAGAACACTAGTTATCACAATGCTCCCAGGTTTCTACAAGACTCTGCCTTGTCTTATAACTCATCTAAAATTTAACTACACTCCAAATCATTCTGTTAGCAACTTATTGTAATTCTTTGGGGACACATTGTATTTAAAGTTCTAGCTGTGAGAATATCTAATAAATGGGAAGCTTTTACCAAGCAGGCATCTCGGAGCAAGCTGGAAATAGCAGACATTGAGGATAAGCTGCACAAAGAATGCAGCCATCCTTCCTGGGCTCGGGGACAGTCCTGGTGTCATCCTACTGTGGAGCATTTGGACTTGTGGGAAGGATACTTTGGGTGGTCACAGCAGCCAGCAGGTTCTCTGGGCCTGTCGCTAACCCTACAGCAGTGATTAGGATGCCAGGCGGAGTAAGACACTGAACTGAGCTGAGGGCCAACAAACACAGAGACCCAGACCAGACCCATTCAGAAATGCCACTGTTGTTTAGAACGTGGCCCAGTGAATAGGCACCTCCCTTAAGCACACACACAAGTGAAATAAAGCAGAGCACATTAAAGCAACATGCTGAAGTAGCCATGTGTTTGGGCTTCAAACCCAAGTAGACCTTTTGACAGATTCACACACAGAGGACTCAGTTTTGTGGAGGTTTTTTTTAGTAGGTATGTGTATGTATGTACATGTATGTGTGTTCACGTGTGTTTATGGGTGCACATGTGTATTCAGGTGCACATGTGTGAGTTTGCCTTTGGAGGCCAGAAAATAACCTTGTCATTGTGGTTCCTCAGGCACTGTCCATCTGTTGTGGGAGACAGAGTCTTCATGGTCCTGAAACTCATGAAGTAGGCTAGGTTGGCTGGCCAGCAAGTCTCCAGGATCTGCCTGTCTCTACCTCCCCACTTCTGGGATTATAAGAGTACACCACCACCACCTCCAGCTTTGTTTATTTTTTTTCAACATGGGCTCTGAGGATCAAATTCAGGTCCTTGTGCTTGCAAGCATGTTACTGACTGACCCATCTTCCCAGTCCCAGCACTGTTTTTAAAACATGTTGAAGCAAAGAGAAAAACCTGATTTACCTCCTTCCTGAATCCAAACCCAAGTTTTGTATTTATTTTAAAAACATTTTTTTACATTTGTTTGTTTATGTAGTCATATGTGTGTGTGTGCATGTGTGCCACAGCATGCATGTAGAGGTCAAAGGACAACTTGTGAGAATTGGTTCTCTTCTTTCACTATGTGGATCCTGGGGATTGAACTCAGATCATCAGGCCTGGTTGCACTGAATCATCTTGCCAGCCCCAAGTTTATATTTCACTGTTACATCATTGAAAGGTGTCCCAGAGTCCTACAACCATGGCTTAACTTGGATATCTAGTAGACAAAATGTTTGTTTACTCCCCTCTAGACTCTTGACACCTCTAGCTACCAGTTTCTCCTGCCAGAAATTAGACCCATTCTCTTTCCCTTACATCCTAGAGGAGTTATTTTCCCATAACAAGCTACTCCAGAATGGAGTGGTTTAAGACAATGCGTATCTGATCACACAGCTCCTGTGGGTTGGGAATAAGATTCAGCTTTGCTGAGGCCTTTGCTTCAGGAATATCACTCAGGGTGTTGACCAAGATGTGTGGTCCAAACAGAAGACTTGGCTGGGGAAGGGCTCGCTTCTAGATTCATGTGTATGGTTCCTGTAAGGATCCAGCTTCTAGTGGGTCATTGGACTGAGGGCCTCCATTCTTGGCTGGCTGTTGGTCAGAGGCCTCCTTGGGCCCTTGCCAGGGATCTTCCCCTTTTTGTCATGACATGAACACAAGACAAGACAGGTAGACCCTGTCAAAAAGATGGAAATCATAGTCTTTTACAACCCACTCTCTGACATGGCTAACACTACCCCTTTGCCTATTTGGAAGGGCCAGAATGCCAGGAGGAGCCAACACCTGAAGTACACATGTGGAGGGTTTCTCCCTCACCTCCCAGATTCAGCAAAACAGCCAATTCTGTTGGCTCTACATTCAAAACTTAATTGGAATTTGAAGACCCCGCTGCAGAAACTGATATCAGGTAGGAAAACCTAAACCTTAACCAAAGAATTTCTGGAAGCTCTGTGGGGACTTGTGTGAGAATGAAAACTTGCAGGGGGATCATCTTAAGGGTTTCACATTTTTGTGAGGTGTCCTCTGAAACTTCTGCCAGTTTCTCCCAGCAAATATCAGAGGAAAATCCCCTCCCACTTCTGGTAGGGAACAAGAAGATAAACCATTCTGAAGTGCACCAGGTCTTCCTAAGAAAGCCTGCCTTCAAGAAAAATTTCATCAAAGCCTAACTTATTGGGGTGTAGTGGAGTCATACCAACTGAGGGAAGGGGCGTGCCCAACTTCAGCCCCTTTTAGTTAGCTTGTCTTATCTGAGGTTGGGAGTGGGATGCTGAGAAGCACTTGTGACATTCAAAACTGAGAGGTACAGACTCCACAAGGCTAAAGCCTGATATTAGTGCTGCACAGTGCTCCCTTCCCCTTACCTTGCCACTGTATCCCTAAAGCCACTTTACCCCAGTTCCTTACACCAAGGACAGTATGCTTAACACCCAGCAAAAAATTCCAAGGTGTACTAAAAGGCAGAAGACACAGATTGAAGAGACGATGCCTACACTAGAGCAAGAGAATGTGCTACTAATGCTGTACCACTCATGGGATTGTCATCTAGGGACTTAAAACAAGTATGCTTAATGAGCTAAAGACTCTAATGAGAAGAGCAAAGCATTAGGTGAGAACAGATGGCTGATAGAAAGAAAAGAAGGAAATTCTAAGATTCAAGAAGAAATGTGTGAGATAACAAAACCCACTGAGCACATATGAAGAATATTTTTTTTCAGACAGGGTCTCATGTATCAGGCTGGCCTTGAACCGACTATGGAGGATGACCCCCTCCTACCTCTGCTTTCTGAGTCCTGGCATGTGCCACCACATCCTAATCTATGTCATGGTAGGACAGAACTTCATACATGCTAGGCAAGTGCTCCCCCCAACTGAGCCACATCCCCAGCCCATGAAAAATGTCTTTAATGTGCTCATGAGTGACCACCACATAGCACTGAGGAAAGACTCCAAGCTTAAGGCTGTACCAACGGAAATTTGCAAAACTAAAAAGCCAAGAGAAAAAAGACTTGAACAGAATATCCAACAGCAAGGGTAGACAAACTACAGAGGCCTAAAAGTATATAATGACATTATTTGAAAAGAATGAGGAAAAAAAAAAAAACAGCAGAACTACTTGAAGCAATAATAACCAAGAATTTCCCTAAATTGAACCAGATACTGAGCCGTAGTATCAGAATGCCAAGCAGAATGAAGGCGAAAGCAAGCAAACAACTGCACCGACACATGTCAGGTTCAAACTTCAGAAAATCAAAGATGAAGAAAAAAACCAAAACAAAACCCTGAAAGAAGATGGAGGAAAAGGAAGGCTTAACTATGGAGAGGCAGAGATGAGGGCAGTGTCTGACTTCTCAGAAACTATTTAAGAAAAAGAAGAGTAAGTGAACTATTTAAAGTTGTGAAGCTTGTTTAAAAGTGACAGACTCCATTTTGTCTGTCTGCCATTTTGAAACGTGAATTGAGGGTGTGGACACGATGAAGCAAACCCCCTGATTGTTGGGGCTTGAATCTAAAATGTCCCTCACAGGCTCCTGTTTTGATCGCTTGATCCCGGTTTGTGGCACAATTTTGAAGGCTGTGGAGCTTTCAGGAGGTAGGACCTGGTTAGAGGAAGCAGGTTGCTGGAGCGGGTCTTTGAAGGTAATGCCTGCCCTAGCTTCCGTCTTGGGCCTACTCTGCTGTCATGTGAACAAGTCTCTGCCTCCCCTTCGTGCTGCTACAGATGGAGGTACCATGCCACCCTTTCCCTGTTAGGATGGATTGCAACCTGAGTAAAAACAAATCTTCCTTCCCTTCTTGTGTTTTGTCAGGTAGTCTGTCATGGCAAAGAGAAAGAGCTAATGCACTCATTTTCCAGAGTCACCCAATCATGAGGTAATCTGTGGATGGCCACAAAACAACCCTTCCTGCAGCCTTCTACCAGAAGCTCCCTATCAACCATCCAAAGGCTTGGAAACAAGGCATGCATGATCATGTGACCTATCTGACACCTTAAAAATCATCTTCTGGTCCCTAGTGGGAACACACCTTAGGCCTGCCTCTGGCTGTGTGCTCAAATGAGGATCTCTATTCTAGAGTGAACACTTTCTTTGCTTATGCTATAGCTGCGTTCTTATTCAGGTGGCATAATGAGAAAGAGAGGGAGGTGTAGAATTCTATATGCTGCTAAATTATCCTTTGAAAGTCTAAGACTAGAACAGCTTTATGAGAAATGTTTATTGGCATTCTTTAGAGAGAAGGAAAATGATCCAGGTGGGAACCTTGGAGGGACCTAAAGAAAGGAACCATTACAGTAAGGAAATAAAGGTAAAATATTTTTTTTATCCTTGATCTGGCAGAAATGGCTCAAAATAATAGCAGCAGCCATGTGTTTGTTGATTGAACTAGTGAGGACATGAAATGAAGGAGGCAGTAATGCAAGGGAAGGGGAGCGGGAGCTGATAGTACAATTTTATTGTTGTGAGGGGGACCTAGGAAGTGTATAGTGTGATGTGAAAGTAGATGTGGATTCGTTTTAAGTGTATATTGTCAATTCTAAGCAAACTTCCAAACGGTTTCAAAATGAGAATCATTAATATGGTAAGAAAAGAGAAAAATAGAGCAGTTTAAAATGCTTTAAATTCCAAAAGCAAGAAAAGAAAGTAGAAAGGACAAAGATAACAAACTGACAGCAATGAGCAGATACCAACCTAACAATATGGATAATATCCTTAAACACCAGTGGTCTAAATACACTAACTAAAAGATAGTGTGCATCTTAAAACAGGAAAACTATATGTTCTCCATGTGAAGCTTACTTTAAATATAAAGACACATACACATTAAAAAAAAAAAGAACAAAAACCAAAAGACTAGATAAAGATATACCATGCTAACACTAATGAAAAGAAACTTGGAGTAGCTATATTCATTTCTTTCTTTAAAAAATTTCCTCTCCAAGCAGATCTAAGTGTGGTTCCCAGCACCTACATGGCAGCTAACAACTGTCCATAACTCCAGTTCTAGGGGGATCTGATGATTTCTTCTGGCTTCTGTGGGCATGGCACTACATGGGTGCACTTACATACATACAGGCAAGAAACTCATACACATAAAATAAGTTTTTTTTACATTTGCTGGCTGGAGAGATGACTCAGTGATTAAGAGTGCTGGCTGCTCTTAGTATGGATCTGGGTTCAGTTCCTAGTATCCACATGATGGCTAACAATTGTCTGTAACTCTAGTTCCAGGGAATTGAACACCTTCTTCTGATCCTTGGGCATTGCATGGATGTGGTAAACTTACATGCAGGCAAAACACTCATACACATAAAATTAAAAAAAAAATTTTTTAAAGAAAAATTATCACTGATAATGAGGGCATTAAATAATTATAAAAGGTCAATTCTTGGAGAAGACCTATGAGTTTTTAATGTGTATGCACATAACAAAAGAGTGTCAAAAACATGAGGCAAAACTTGATAGTAATACAAGAAAAAGTAGGTGAATTCACTGTTGTCTGAGATTTTAACACTACTCTAGAACAAAGGGGCATAGGCAGAATTTCTATAAGACATAAACTTAACAGTGTGAATCCACTGGATTTAAGTACTGCCCACAGACAGCTTCATCCAACAACAGAACACATTTCTTTTCAGACTCACATGGAACATTCACCAGCAGAGATTACTTTCTCTCCCCCAACCATATCTTTACATATTTAAAACAAGAGAAATCCTACAGTGTATGCTTTCAGACCACCATGGAGTTAAACTGGAATCATCAACAGAAATCTGAACCTCTGACCACATCTTCCAATGTTTACTGTTGCTATAGCAGAACACCACAGATTATATAATTTATATTTAAAATGTTTTATTTGGCTCATGATTCTGGTGACCAGAAAACCCAAGGAGATGGTGACAATGTCTGGCCGTTGATACTTTTGATTCTCATCCAGCATACATTCCTGCTTCATTGTCTCATGTCAGAAAAGCAGAAGGACAAGCAAGCCCATGTGGAAGAGACATGGTTAAAGGGCAGATGTACTTTATAACACCCTGCTTGGGCAGTAACAATCCACTTACTCCTGTGGCAACATCAGTAGATTTGTGAGGGTTCCAACCCACAACCCAAGCACAGGGCCTCACCTACTAGTATCTCTGAACTGGGCAACACACAAATTTGGGAGAAACATTTAAATTACAGTGTCCACAGAGTACTTAACGATTAAACAACATATAAATACTTGTGACAAAGAGGAAATATCAAAAGAAATGTTAAAATGCATGAAAATGAAAATACAATTTATCAAAATGTACAGAATTTAGGAATCATAGCACATAGAGATAAGTTTGTAGTATTGAATTTATATTATTTATACAATAATTAAGTATATACTATTAGAAAAGAAAGATTTAGAAACAATTATCTCAGCTTCCACTTTAGGAAATGAGACAAAGAAAAATCGAGTTAAATGTAAAGTAAGCTGAAGGAAAGAAACATTAAAAGATAGAGCAGAAATCAATGAACGGAAACAGGAACACATAAAGGCAATAAAAACAAAGGTTAGTTCTTTTTTTTTTTTTTTTTTTTTTGGTCTTTTTGAGACAGGGTCTCCTTGTAGCCACAGCTGGCCTGGAACTCACTATGTGGACTAGGCTGGCCTTGAACTCACAGAGATCCAACTGCCTCTGCCTTCTGTGTGCTAGGATTGATGACGTGCACTACCACACCCTGATTTTTTAATTTTTATTTTGTGTGTATGATTGTTTTACCTACATATATGTAAGTGTAAATGCAATACATGCACGCAGTACTCTCAAAGGTCAGAAGAGGTGTTGTATTTTTTGGAACTGGAGTTATGAATAATTGTTAGTTGCCATGTGGGTGCCGGGAAACGAACCTGGGTCCTCTGCAAGAGCAGTCAGTGCTCTTAGCCACTGAGCCATCTCTCCAGCCTCCAAAGTTTGAGTCTTTGAAAAAATCAATAAAATAGAGTCATAAAACCAACAAACCTTTACCCAGGTTAATGGAAAACACAGGTCATTAGTATAAAAAAATGAACTATGCAACATCCCTACAAACCCACAGATATTAAAAGCATCATGAAGGAATCCTATAAACTCTGTGACCAGAGATTTGATAACCTAGATGAAATGGACACATTTCTTAGGTAAAATGTGTCTGAACTTCCTCAAGAATAAACAGAAAAATTTCAATAGGTCTTTATCTATTAGAAAAATTAAATCGATGTCTTTTTTTAAAAGAAAAAAAAAAAAGAAGCATCCAGCCCAGATAAGTTCACTGGTAAATTGTACCAAGCATAGAAGAAGAATTTTTATCAAGTCTATGCAGTATCTTCAGAAGACAGAGCCAGAGGGAAACTTCTTAGCTCATCTTGAGAGGCCAGCATTGCCCTACTTAATAAAGCAAAGACATTATAAGAAAAGAACTCATGGACTTAGATGCAAAAACCTTCAGCAAAACATTAGGAAATTAAATTCAACATGAGAAAAATCTTTTACTATGATTAGGGAAATTTCTTTCAGCTGTGTGCAGATGGTTCAACATTCAAAAAGCAGTTAATGTCATTTCATATCCATAGCCTGGTAGGACTGGCTTTTGTAAAATGGACAGAACCTGGAGTAATTTACCTTGCAACCAAAAACTTACTGCAAACAAACTCACTGAGCCATCTGCTCTTGTGACCTGAGCACCTGACCTTGATCCCTCAGAATCTCAATTTGTTGCTCTAACTAAGATAGTGAATGAATGTGGGTATGCTTGAGAATTAACAAATCAAAACTCTGGAAGGCAGCACATCTTCACTGAAAACAATGAAGACTGAGAAGAATGCTTGACATTGTGTATATGAGATATTTTATACCCAGAGATAAAAGGGCAAGATTGCCAGGTAAGAGAAGGGTGGACCAGAAGTTTCCCCAAATTGATGCTGGAGAAATGGTTTTGAATAAAAGTATGGATGAGGCCTGACTTGGAGGTATAGTTCCAGGAGACATCTTGAGGAATGGGTACCTCCGAGTTTGGAAACACTCTGGAAAGCCAAATTAAGAGTCAGTTGCTCAGGCACTAAAGTCAACCATCAGTAAGTGGGACCTCATTAAATCACAAAGTTTCTGTACAGCAAAAGAAACAACTAAGGAAGGGAAGAGGACACTGAATGGGAGAAAATCTTCACCAGATACACATCCAACAGAGGATTAATATCTAGAATATACAAAGAACTCAAAAAAGAAAGAAATAAGATAACTCAATAAAAAGATGGGTGATAGACCTAAACAGAGAGTTCTCAAGCAAAGAAATAAAAATGGCTAAGAAGCACCTTAGAAGTGTTCAACATCCTTAGTAATTAGAGAAATGCAAATCAAAACCACTTTAAGATTTACTTATACCCCAGTCAGATTGGCCAAGATCAAGAGATTGGCAGACTCTGAATGCTGGAGAGGATGTGGAGAAAGAGGAAAGCTCATTCACTGCTGGTGGGAATGCAAACTCATGCAACCACTATGGAAATCAGTGTGGAGAACCTTCAAAAAACTAAAAATGAGCCTACCATACGATCCAGTGATACCACTCCTTGGCATATACCCAAAGGACTCATCATTCTGTAGAGATACCTGTACATCCATGTTTGTTGCTGCTCTCTTCATAATAGCTAAGAAATGGAAACAACCTAAATGTCCCTCAACTGACAAATGGTTAAGGAAAACATGGTACATCTACTCAATGGAGTTCTACTCAGCAGTAAAAAGAGATGAAATTATGACATTCATAGGTAAATGGATGGAGCTAGAGAGTGTTATACTAAGTGAAGTAACACAAATGCAGAAAAGCAAGTGACCTCATTTGTGGATTGTAACAGCAATCCCTTATATATGAGTGCATAAATTCTGATGTAACACCAGGAGCCAGGTAAAGGCAAAGGATACAGGGAGGTAAAGGAAAAGAAACAACCTGAAAGGTAGGTAGTAGGGAACAGATGCTACCTGAGGGAGGTGGAAAAACTGTGAGTAATTGGCAGGGAGGAGAGGAGGGAGGGACATGCAAGGGACCATGGTGTGGGGGAGGGAGGGACTTTAGGAATAGAAAGATGGCGGGAGTTGGGAGGTATTGGGGGGAGGGTGGGAATAATGGGGGCACTGTGACTAGGAAAGGAGGAAGGAGGGAGGCTGAATGGGAGGAAAAAAGTAAAGATGAGTGAATCTCAGGGGGCTAAGAAGCCTAGAGGGAAAAGTGATGCCCTAGAAACCCTATGAGAAATGCGCGTAGAGTGTCTAAACATTAATGAATATATAGACCTAGGAGCTACTTGGAAGGGAACACAGTGTGAGATAGAAGAGACCGCCCTTAGAGTGAATAGCATGCAGTACAGCACTCATCAAAGAAACTTCTTTTTGCAACAGATGGAGGCTACCGCAGAGTTGCTCGTTTGGTCAGGCATAGAGAACATACACCTGGGAGATGCCCAGTACTAGGCGACACATCTGCAGTCAAATTCCTACAACCAAGGCTTATGGAACATAGTGGAATAAGGGGTAGAGAGAGGGCTAATGCACCCCTCAAATCTCACCAGTGAGGCTTCCATGTACATCAGAGTGTGTTACACACAAGCGGCCTCAACTGGCCAAGCTTACTCTCAATTGGAGAGTAGGAGACTGCAGAGTGTAGGATAGGATTCCTATATGGAACCTCAACCACCCATGGCTCAGGAACCCTTGCAGAAGAGGAGGCAGAAAGATTGTAAGAGTCAGGGCTGGTTCATGAACGGATGAGGTGGAGACTTCCAGGCCAAAGGAGTCTTGCTCATGTGTGCCTGCGGCAGCGGTGACATCAAACACATAACCCATGTCAGCTCAATTAAGGGCCTAAAGGGGGAGGTAAGAAATAGATGGCGGGCCAGAACTAGATTGAGAACTATTTGAGACTGGTTGCTGCTGGGTGAGGGAGAGTATGACTTACATACGACCTCTGGATGGGCTGACTAGACTCTAGTGGATGCATTTACACTGAAGGTGTTTGGGTAAAAACACCTGAATGAATAGGACTCAGCATGTATGGCAGAGTGCATAGAGTTTGGTGAGGGGGCAGGGAGGCATGGATGAGAGAGGAGGTCTGGATGTGAGTGGGAAATATTGTATGAAATTTTAAAAGCTCAAAAAAAATAAAGAGTCAGGCTTTTTATTCTGGTATAACTGTAATGTGGTACCGTACCACCATGCAGACTAAAGAAAACTCACAAAATCATATGAGTATATGCTAAAAGAACTTTTGATAAAATCTAACACCCATTCACAATAACTATCAGAATGTTAGGAGCAGAGGAAATTTCCTCAATCTGATAAAAATCAACCTGCAGTTAACATCATACTTAGTGGAAAGAAACTAGCAGTGCTCTTACTAAGACCAGAGACAAGGCAAAGATGTCCCTTCTCAATGCTCCAGACTTGAAATTCTAGGTAACACAATGAAATAATAGAAAATAACAGGCATACAGATTGGATAGGAAGAAACACAACTGTCTTTGCTGATAACATGATCATCTTTCTAAAGAATTCAAAAAGTTCAGGTATGATGGTACACTTGGGAGGCAGAGGCAGGTAGGTCTCTGTGGGTTCCACACTAGCCTGGTCTAAATAGCAAGTTCCAGACCAGCCTGTCTACATAGCAAGACCCTCCCTCAAAAAAAAAAATAAAGATAATTCAAAAATATAAGTTCACAAATCTTGAGGCAAGTAATATTTTAGTAAGACTGAAAAGTGCAAAGTTAATATACTAAGATCAATCCCTTTCCTATTTCCAGTAATAAGTGGAATTTGAAATTAAAAGCACAATACTTGGTCTGGAGAGATGGTGTTTTGCTTAAGAATGAGTACCGCTCTTCCAGAGGACCTGAATTTGGTTTCCAACAACTACACTGGGCAGCTCACAAGTGCCTATAACCCCAGCTCCAGGGAATCATTTCTTCTGGCTTTTGCAGGTCCCTACATAACACATGTAGTATACACTTACACACACACACACACACACACACACACACACACACACACAGAGACCTCTGTACTGGCTAGCTTTCATAGTATTAGAAGGTGCTATGCATGGTACTGACAGAGAAAGGTAATCATCAGGTTTACCCAGCTGTGAACTCCATGAGCTGCAATAGCAACTGGCCTAGCAAGATATGTCCACTGGTACAATAGTGGCATAACTCTTATGGAGGTAACCAACCACCTTCTGATTGGATTTAAGGTCCACTTCACAAGATGGAGTCCATACCTGGCACTGTTATCAGGGCCAAGAACCTGTGGCTAGAAAGGTCACAAGTCCTAAAGGAGAACCAGCTACCATTATTCTTCTAAATAGACATATTATTAAACTGACTGTGGCAATTAACACAGAGATTCACAAATGTTCAACATGCAGAGAGTAAGAGACTACAGAGTGCTCAGCCCTAAATGAGAGACCTTTATCGATCCTCTCCTCCCAAGGTTCAGGGATCATTGAGGAAGAGGGGGAAGAAAGATTCTAAGGGTCAAAGGTAGTAGACAATCACAAGGGAACTGTGTTGTCTGGATACCAAAGGATAGTTGCATATATGAACCCACAGTGCTTATGACAGCATGCACAAGATCTGTGTGAACCAAGCCAAACAAAGTCCAACATGAAAGGGGAGGTTGGCAAGAGGCCCCAGCCCTGAGGATCTATTGGCAATTGGTAGCTGGTAGGAGAGGGAGAATATGTGGCCTGATAGGTTGACCAGACTCCAAAGGATAGAAACACACTCGAGAACATTTTGGAAACAGATTAGACTCAATAGGCCTTAAAAAAAGACAAATAATAATAGAGGATGTGAAGTCAAGGGATGGTGGTAATGTGAGGTTGGAGGGGGTCTGACTATAAATATGATCAAAATATATTGTATGGCATTTTTTTTTTGTCTTTTTGAGACAGAGTCTCCCTGTAGACCCAGCTGGCCTGGAACTCACTATGTAGACCAGGCTGGCCTTGAACTCACAGAGATCCACCTACCTCTGCCTCCTGAGTGCTGGGCTCAAAGGTGTGCACCACCATGCCCGGCTTGTATGACATTCTTGAGTTAATAAAAATATTTTTTAAAAAAGAAAAGAAACCACATAAAACTATTTATTATATTATCTCAACTAAATAAATGGAGAGCTTCATGCATAGGAGACTCAATATTTTCAAGACACTAGTTCTTCCCAATACATCTATAAGTTCACACAATTGCCATTAAAGTATCAGGATATTTTTGTGGATATGAACAAACTAACTTAACAGTTGAATGGAGAGGTAAAAGATTTCCAATGACCAACTCAATACTGAAGTAGAAGAAAGTTTGCCAGATGAGGTGACCCACACCTTTAATCTCAGCACTCTGAAAGCAGAGGAAGGTGGTGCTCTGTGAGTTTGAGGCCAGCCTGGTCTACATAGAGAGTTCTACACCAGCCAATGATACCTGGTAGGACTGTCTCCAAAAAAGAAGAGGTCAGGAAAAGGGAAGAGAGTACTTACTTTAAAGCTCAGTGATGAACATGTATAGTTTTGGTGACAGTATATATAAATAAGTCAGTGAAACAGAATACAGAGCTTAGAAAGAGATCCACACAAATACCAGGCAGAACAACAGAGTAATGGTATCTTTGCAACAAATGTGCTAGAACAACTGGATGTCCACACAACGAATGATTCCAGTTACACATCTTGTACTTGACATAAAAAAATAACTCAAAATGGATCATAGGCCCCAAGATAAAACAGTAGTATAAAACTAGAAAATACATGACCAAAGAAAATCTAGGGGGTCTTGAATATTGTGATGATTTTTTTTATTTTTATTTTTGGTCTTTTTTGAGACACTCTCCCAGTAGCCTCAGCTGGCCTGGAACTCACTATGTAGACCTGGCTGGCCTTGAACTCACAGAGATTCGCCTGCCTCTGCCTCCCAAGTGCTAGGATTAAAGGTGTGCACCACCACACCTGGCGTGGTGGGTTTTTTTATACAATGCTAAAAACATGATCCATGAAAGAAATTCATTGATAAGCTGGGCTTCCTCAAAATGAACAATTTATGCTCTGTGAAAGACAATGCCAAGAGAATTCATAAACAAGCCGCAGATTCAGAAAAATTTTCAAAGGACTCACTCAACATTCAGCAATAAAAAGAACAGCTAACCTTCCTAAAATACAAGTCAAAGAGCTGAATGATCAGCTCAACAAGGAAGAGATAAAGATGGCAAATAAATATATAAAAAATGTTCAGCCCTGTTGTGGTGCAGGCCTTTAATATCAGCATTTGGGAGTTAGAGGAGGGTGGATCACTCTGACATTGAGGCTAGCCTGGCATGGTCTACAAAGCAATTTCCAGGCAACTGGGGCTACAGAGTGAAACCCTGTCTCAAATGAACAAAAAAATATGTTCAATGTCAGATACTATTAGGAAATTTCATGTTAAAGCAATGAGATGCCATACTCCTACTAGGATGCCTGAGAACCACAATACTGGTGACGCTGTGGGACCAACAGGAGCTCTCACACAGCCACTTTGGAAGTCAGCTTGACGATGTTTTAGAAAGTTAAATGTACACTTACCACACAAATTGAAAAACAACCGTACCCCTAGATGGTTATCCGAGTAACAAAAACTTGCATATGGATTTCTATAGAAACTTTATCCATACTTTTCTCAAACTGGAGTTTTATAAGAAAGCAGGCTGGGAACTGGAAAGATGGCTCAGTGGTTAAGGGCACTTGCTGTTCTTCCAAAAGATCAGAGTTTGATTCTTAGCACCCACATGGCAGCTAACAACTATCTGTAACTCCAGGTCCATGTGATCTGACACTTTCTTCTGGCCTCTGTGGTCATTGTACACACATGCTGCACTTACATGGAGGCAAAACACTCAGACACATAAAATAAAAATAATTTAAAAATATTTTTTAAAAAAGAAAGCAGGGTAAGCACAGGCCAGAGGAGCAAACTAGTAAGCAGGGTTCCTCCACGGCCTTTGTTTTAGTTCCTGCCTCCAGGTTCCTGCCCTGGCTTCCCTCCATGATGAACTGTGATTAGGACATGTAAACCAAATAAACCCTTTCCTCTCCAAGCTGGTTTTGTTCAGAGTGCTTTCTTACAGAGACAGAAAGCTAAGTAGGACACTAGTTAGTTCCAGGCAACCAGAGTTATAGAATAGGGAGGTACAGTTAAATAGACACTTGAGGATTCTTAGGGTGTTGAATTGCTTCTGCACAGAAGTGCCACCTGTCACCTGCAGTAATGCAGATTGGAATCACCATGTCATGGTGGATATATGTCAGTATTCTCTTGTCCAAACCTATGGAACATGTCGAACCAAGAGTAAGCACTGATTGCAACTCTGGACTGCTGGTAGTGATGACACGACAAAGGAATTATTATTAGTATTTCTCCACTGATTATAATAAACACCCCTGTGGTATAGGGTGTTGATGGCAGGGGAGACTATGCAGAGAGTATATGGGAACTCTCCTATTTTCTACTCAATTTGCCTATGAAAACAGCTCTGAAAAATAAATCTTTAAAACATTTTTTATTTATTTTTATTTTATGTGTATGAATGTATTGCCTGCATGTACATGAGTGTGCCTGTGTCGTGCAATGCTCACGGAGGTCAGAAGATAACATCAAATCCCCTGGAACTGGAGTTATGGACCATGTGGGTGCTGGGAATTGAACCCAGGTCCTCTTCAAGAGCAGCCAGTGCTTTTAACCACTGAGCCTTCTCTCCAGTCCCATGAATCTTATTTTTTTAAAATATGAAGCACGTATGAGATTTTTTTTCTCTAGGAACTCTAGCAGTATGAGTGTTTTCTAATGTCCCTCAGAGTACATATGTACTTATATTTGCTTGATCAAAGAGTACCTATAAACAGACATATTTAAAATAGTAACCAGCCAGGTGGTGGCTTGTGCTGTCATCATGGCACTTGCAAGGCTGAGAGTTCAACAACAGCCTATGCTACATAGTAAGTTCTAGACCAGCCTGGCCTATAGAGTGAAACCGTTTCAAAAGTGAAAGCAAAAATATGCAAAGCCAGGCATGCCTTTAATCCCAGTGCTCGGGAGGCAGAGGCAGGCAGATCTTTGTGAGTTCAAGGCCAGCCTGGTCTACATAGTGAGTTCAGGTCAGCTGGGACTACAAGGAGACCCTGTCTCAAAAACAAAAAACAAACCCAAAATGCAAAACTAAAACCAAAACAAAGTAGCATCCAATGATTCGTTCAGGGGCGTTTTACATGCTTTGATTGCACAGAAAAGAATACCCAAATAACTATGTTTTAAACTAGGGCTTTTCTAACCTAAGGTATGTACAAATTATCTGGGGGCTCTTATTGAAATGGAGCTATTGGGGCTGGGGACATAGCTTAGTGAATGAAGTACTTGCCTTGCAAGTATGAGAACTTGAAATTCCATCCTTAGAAGCTGTGTAAAAAAGCCAAAATTGGTGGGCTGCTATGTGATCCCAACATCCAGGAGATGGAGACAAGTTGGGTTTCTGGGGTTCACGGGCCAGTTAGTCTAGTCTATGTGGTAAGTTCCAGGCCAATGAAAACCATGTCTCAAAAAACAAGGAAGATGATTCCTGAGGAATGACACCCTAGGTTGACCTCCGGCCTACACACACACACACACACACACACACACACACACACACACACACACGCACACACGCACACACACACACAACCACATGAACACACACCCACATATACATACACACATGTGGAGATATTAAGGTGGTATTTGAGCATAGCCTAGGAATTTGAATTTCTAAAGTGCCCTTTGATGCTGCTACAGCCCAACAATTTGAGATGCAAGTTATACTAAATAGACATTTAAAAAGATTGTCTTTGTTTTTTGAGACACCACCTTGGTATGCAGTCCAGGCTGGACTTCAGTGTAATCCTCTTTCTTCTTTTTGTGAGTAGTGGGATTGCAGGCCTGCGTCACCATGCCTGGTAACCTCTTCTCTTTATAAGCTGATTGACTCAGGTATCTCACTGTAGTGCTTGCATGTGGTCTCTCATGGTTGTTCAGTTGTCCTCACAACCATACTGTCCAGTCTATCTTTTCCACATCAATTTGAGATACTCCTTGTCATGTAATAAAATACTCCCATGTGTATTTTGGGATATTTCTGGAATTATTATTCCATTCTGTTTACTTGTCTCTTGTGTAAGAGTAAAATTTAATTTGCCTAGCATTTACAATGTGTTTACATATGGTGGTGATTTGAATGAGGAATGTCCTCCATAGTCTCACATATTCCAATACTTGCCTTCCGTTGATGGTGCTGCTAGCAGGGATTTAGGAGATGTGGTCATGTTGGAGGAAGTACAACACAGTGGGGAAGATGGATTTTGCAAATTCATAACCTTGCCCCACTTCCAGTTTACTCTCTCTGTTTCCTGTGTATGCTTGAAAATGTGAGCGTCCAGCTTTCTGCCTCTGTCATGCCTCCACGCCATGATGGACTCATCCCTCTGGAACCATAAGTCAAATAAAATCTTCCTTCTATAAGGTGCCTTTGGTCATGGTGTTTTATCAGAGCAACAGAAGTAAGTAATACATATATCTAGTAGGGTAAGTCTCATCACTTGTGAACTTTTCAGGGTGCTTCTATTTATTTTTCCATATGAACTCAGAACTAGCTTGTCTCATTCCAAAATTCTAAAGTTGTGTTGGCACTGAGGCTAACTTAAATAAATTAACTTATGAAGAGTTAACATTTTCATTATGTTGAGTTTTTCTACCCAAAACCATGACGTGCCTCTTATTTGTTCAAATTGCATTTGGTGTCTCCATAGTGTATAAACATCTTTTGATATGCATGGCTGAGCTGGTGGGAAAGTGAGGAAAGCCACTGATGCCAAAATCCAAGACAGTTAAAAATCAGAAAGGTTGCTGAGTACTGAAGCCTAATACGTCCATGAACAGGAGACAGCCTAATCTCCAGGGTATGAGGACAGAGTTAGGACATTTAATTGAGACAGAGTCCCCTTGAAGAGTGGCACTTTGGCTAGTAACACAGCAAATAATCCATTTCACAGGATGACAACCTTGCTCCTCAGAGGAAGGAGAAGGCAGCAGGAAGTTGAAAACTCCTAAGAACTCTCACATGGGGGAAAATTTTTCAGGAACAAATTTTAGATAAAATAAGTCCCAAATAGGTAGTTCCTTCATTTTCTGAAAGCAAGAACTAATTCTCACTGCTAAATACAATGTAATTTGGGGTATAATCAGTTAAATAGTGTGCTTAGAATCTATGTCTACCTAAAATTTCAAACAATGACCTAATTTGGAAATGGAGTTTTTGCAACTGTAATTAAATAGATGTAACTAATTAGGGATCTTGAGGTGAAGCTGTTCCAGATATAGAGTAAGCCACAAATCCAATGGCCGGTGTCTCCATATAGGAAGGGGAGAGGAGAGCTAGGAAATGTACCTGAGTGGTAGGCTCTCATCTGGCATGCCCAAAATGCACAAGGCCATCTTTGATCCCCAGACACACACACACACACACACACACACACACACACACACACACACACTTTAAAGAAAAACATATAAGAGGCTCCAAGAAAGACAGCCATATGAAGATGGAAGCAGATTTGACTCACACCGCTACAATCTGAAGGATGTCACAGGCCACCAGAAACTGAGAGGTGGGAGAGGTAAGGAGGATTCTTCCTAAAGGCCTGCAGGGCAAACACATTCCTGCTGGCATTATGACTTCAGCATTTTCCCTTCTCAAACTATGAAAGAATACATTTCCCATTTCCATTGCTGAAGTTGCCCAGATGTAATTTACTATGGAGGCCCAAGCAAACGAACACATCAGGAATTCATACAGGTGAAATTCAAGGAACTTGATTTTATAATCCCGAACCAGAAAATACATGAGGAAATAAGTCACAATGAGTAAAACTCAGTACGAATAACAAGCTTCAGAAATGTATGCAGACATACGGGTGGCCAGTACAGAATATAAGGTAAGTATACTCAACAGTTCTAAAGAAAGAAGGTGGTCTAGAGGGATGACTCACTTGGAAAAGTGCCTGCTGTGCAAGCATGAGGACCTGAGTTCAGATCCCCAGCACCCATGTGAAAAGCCGGGTGTGGTGGTACAATAGAGGGGCAGAGACAGGAGGATCTCTGCAGCCCGCTGGTCAGCTAGTCTTGCCCAATCAGTGAGTCCCATCTTCAGTGAGAGAAATAATGTGGAGAAATTGTGAAAAATATGCAATATCTCTGAAAATAATATGTAGAACAGTAAAGCATCCAGTGTCAACCTATGGTCTCCACATGCATGCACACATGTGGACAACTACACACATGAACATATATACATGTACAGCACACATATAAATAAAAAATTAATACTAAGTAAGTGAGGTTATGGAAATTATGGTGAAGACACAGAGATTATTAAAAAAGAACCAGGCCAGGCATGGTAGCACATGCCTTTAATCCCAACACTCCTTATATATTAATTAATATAAAAGGAACTAGGACGATTTGGAGGGGAGGAAGCATAACATCTAAAAATTCAAAATATGTAATAATTAGAAACTCAATTAATGGGTTACATAGTATGTAAAAATCTACCTGAGAGAAAACGAGAAAAACTAGAAGATAGATGAAAGGGATAGTCTCAAAATGAAGCCCTACAAGGCAGAAAAATTAAGAGGTGGGGCTGGGAACAAGGCTCAGTGGATAAAGTTCTTGCTGTGCAAGAATGAGAGGCTGAGTTCTGATCCCCAGTACCCATGTAAAGGCCAGGCATGGCAGCCCGTCTGGAATCCTAACACTTGGGAGGCAGAGTCAGGGAATTCCTAGGATCAGCTTGTTGGATAGACTAGACAGAACTGGAGTTGGTAAGAGTCCAGTTTAGCAAAAGATCCTGCTTCAGTAAATAAAGTGGAGAATGATTGAGGAAGACACCTGACATCAACTGTGGGCTTCCACATGCACCAGCATACACGTGTGCCACATGTGAACATACATATACACCAGCACACATACTACACATACAAAGAAATTGAGAGCTTGGGGTATACTTCAGTGGTAGGATGTGTAAGGCCGTGAGTTTGCTCCCAGCACCACAAACAAACAAGAATTAAGAGGTATATTCTTACTTTTCTTGTTGCTATGGCCAAATACTTGAGAAAGTGAGGCTGGAGGGATGGCTCAATAGCTAGGAGCACTGGCTGCTCTTGTAGAGGACTGGGTTTGGGTCCCAGCACCCATATGGTGGTTATCAATGGTCCA
The DNA here is from genome assembly GCF_000622305.1 of Nannospalax galili. Taxonomy (NCBI): domain Eukaryota; kingdom Metazoa; phylum Chordata; class Mammalia; order Rodentia; family Spalacidae; genus Nannospalax; species Nannospalax galili. The sequence continues at coordinate 2,863,858 of NW_008336930.1, forward strand.
TAACTCTAGTTCCAGGGGATCTGATGCCCTCTTATTTCCTCTATAATCATTGCACATACATGACATACATACATGCAAAACACTCGTACACATAAAAGTAAATAAATCAAATACTTGACAAGAAACAACTTAAAGGAGGAAGGATTTATTTTGGTTCAACTTAGATACAGTCCATCGTGGAGGGCAAGTTATGAGCAGGAGGTAAGGCAGCTGGTCACACTGCACCTGCAGTCAGGAAGCACACAGACATGATGCTGCTGGGCATCTGGGTTTCTCCTTTTCCTCATTTCATTCAGTCTGGGTGTCTAGCTCATGAGATGGCACCATCTGTGTGGGGGCAGATTTTCCCTCTTCAGTTAATCTTCTCTGGAAGCACTCTCACAAACACACCCAGAGCTGTGTCTCTTAAGTGATTCTAAATTCAGACAATCAAAATTAACCGTCACAAGAAATTAAAGACAAGGAAACAGCTTAAGATCTAACATATCTCTAGGTAGTGTCCCAGAAGGAAAGATTGGGGTTTGGAGAGGCACTGTTAGATAGGAAATTAGCCATATGTTCTATGGAACTGAAAAATACATAAATCAATGATTGAAAGCATAATGAGTTCCAAATAGGATCAGTGAAAACAAATCTATACCTAGACATATTTCTACAAAAATACAGAACATAAAATGCATAGCGATAGGGGAGGTAACTCAGTAGGTAAAGTGCATGCCACACATGTATTGCCATCCCCAACACCATATAAAAAGCCAGGCACCACCATATGTGCTTGTAATCCCAGTACTGGGGAAGTGAAGATAAGGATGATCTTTAGGGCTCACTAGCCAACCAGCCTGGCCTGATCAGCAGCCCCAGGTCCTTGTGAGAGAGCATGTCTCAAAAACAATAAGGAGGATGGCTTCTGAGGAATGACACTTGAGATTGACCTCTGACCTCCACACACAAGCACACGTGCATGTGCACCCAAACACATACACACACACACACACAAATTAGAAACCTTAATCATAGAAAGAAGAGCCTGAATATCTGCATGACGAGATTTCTTACCAGCTGTAGTAAGGATGGAAGGCACTGGATTACTGGTAACGTCAATGAGCAGAGAAGATAAATGCTCATGACTTGGACCCCTAAACACTGACAAGTTACATTCAACATGGAGGATATAAAGGCAACAAATACATAAACATGTGAGGTGGGTTTTAAATTTGGGAAATGGATTGATGCTGGAAGAATTTTGAGGAACGTGATAGAAGAAGCTGAGTTTCCCCTCAATGGTCTATTATTGGAAATCTGGATGTGAAAGATGCTGTGGGAGAGAGCTTAGAAACAACTGGGGAGCACGCTAGAGAAAGTACACGTTATCTTAGAGAAATGTCTGCATTGTGATGAACAGAACGTCAGTAGACTGTAATATCCCTGGTCATTAATGAAAGGCAAGAGGGTTAAAGGAAGAAGGAGGAAAAGATTGCTGAAGAGAGAGGTTAGAATGAGTCAAAACAGGGGCTAAGAATAAAAGAGGGGGGAGGAGGGAGGGAGGGAAGGAGGGAGGGAGGAAGGAAGGAAGGAAGGAAGGAAGGAAGAGAAAGAAAGAAAGAAAGAAAGAAAGAAAGAAAGAAAGAAAGAAAGAAAGGAAAAAAGAAACAGAGAAAGGAAAGGGAAGGGAGAGAGTGAGAAAGAGGAAGGAGGGAAAAAGAAAGGAAAGAAGGGAGGAAGGGGGAAGGAGGGAAGGAAGGGACAAGGAAATGTGTTTTTCCCCTGGAGCCTCCAGAAGGACTCAGCCATGTTGATACCTTAGTTTTAGTCCATTGAAACTAATTTCAGACTTCTGCTTCAAGACCTATGATAGACTACATTTGTGTTGTTTTAAGCCAGTAACTTTGTGGTAACTTGTAATAGCAGCACACAGAGGGTAAAATATGCACCGTTTGGGAGGCTTCAGTCCATGGCCAGTAGTTCCCCTGCTTTTGAATCTGTTGTGAGACCATATATAATGGTGGGAGGTCCTGGTGGAAAAAGCTGTTAACCTAGTGGCTAGGAACCAAAAAGAAAGGGGCCAGGGCCCCACAGTCCTTTCTGAGAGGATGCCCCCAATGACTTCATTTCTTCCCATTAGGCCCTTCTCTTTTAAAAGCTCCATTATCTCCCAATAGTCTCACAGGCTTAGGACCAAACTTTTGGCAGAACTTTTAAGATCAAAATGACAGCAATATCTAGGACACATTTTAATGACACTATTGGGGTACACTATGGTCTTAAGATCCACCTAATTTTCAGAACATACTGCCTTACAGTTCATAGTCATCCTAGCATGCGGAAGAAGTTCAGCAGGCCTGTCTAATAGAATTTGGTGGTCAGATGAGAGATTAGAAGGCAACACAGAAGAAGAATGAAAAGAGACTTTCATTATGTGTGACAGATAGGTCACACAGGATTGCTTCAACCATCCTGAACTCAGGATGTGACTTTACTATTAAAGTGCACACTTTCTGTCAACAATTTCCAGAACACGCCTACAACCTAAAACTGAACATCTTGTACTGTCTTGAAGACTGGACAATCTAAATGATGGTGTAGAAAGAGGACTACTGGTGTGTTCTAATAACACTAGTCAGCTACAACAATTATAACAGGATGGTATCAGCTCATTGTAGCTGATAAGTGAAGGAAAGCATCAAAACCAGAAAAAATTCTGGCCAGCATTAATCTGTACTGCAGTAAAAACTCATTTCTTTTCAAGTCAGTGTTATAGGATAGCTTTTGGGATAAAGAATGCTAAAATCCATTCAGCACTGGGGTTGTAGTTCAGTGTTAGAATCCTTACCTAGCAGGTTCAGGGCCATGGGTTTGAATTCCCAAACCAAACAAAAGCTATTCATGATGGAATAAAAAGTAATACGGGGGGCTGGAGAGATGGCTCAGCGGTTAAGAACACTGGCTGTTCTTGTAGAAGACCTGGGATCAAATCCAGCACTTACATGGCAGCTAACAGCTGTTAATAACTCTGGTTCCAGGGGATCCAACACCTTCTTCTGTCCTCTGCAGGCACTGTATAACACAGGTGTACTTACATAGATGCAGGCATAACATTCATATACATAAAATAAAAATTTTTTAAAAGTTTAATATGGGAAGCTAGGGAGATGGCTCAGTGGGTAACAGTGCTTGCTGCATAACCATGAGGACCAGTGTTCAGATTCCAGCACTCATGTAATGGATCTGGGAATCCTATGCATGCCTATAACCCAAACTCTAAGGAAGGAGAGACAGAAGAGTTGCTGGGAGTTGCTGGTTGCCAGCCTAGCCCAGAAAATACAAGACCCAGATTCAGGGAGTGTAATGATTGAATGAGAAGTGTCCCCCATAGGCTCAGGTATTTGAATACCTGGTCCCCAGTTGGTGGTGCTGTTTAGGGAGAAAATGGAACCTTTAGGAGGTACAGGTTTGCTGGAGGAAGTTTGTCACTGGGGTTGGGCTTTGAGAGTTTAAAAGCTCTACCCTACTTCCAGTCTGCTCTGTTTCCTGCTGTGCTGTGGAAATATGATCAGCCAGTTCTGTTCTGGCCTCCTACCGCCGTGCCTTCCCCACCATTATGGGCTCCCATTCTGGAACTGTAAGTCAAAATAAACTTGTTCTTCCATAAGTTGTTTTGGCCATGGTATTTTATCACAACAAAAAGTAATGGATACAAGGAAAGACCCTGACTCAAAGGAATAGGTGGAGAGTGATGGGGAGGGCACAGGCACATGCACCTGTGCACACACATACACAGACACAGACACATAAATAAATCTTTTTTTATGTGTGGCAACAATTTATTTGAGGCACCAGAGTAGCAGCAGGAAGCCAGTGTGGCCAGAGGAGGAGGCAGGCAGGGACTCAGTTGGATGTGGGCGTGAGAGCCTTCACCTGAAGGGATGGTTGCCCTCTGAAGGGCAACTTCCTGGAGTAAAACATGGGCCCAGTGATGCCAGGGGAGGGGGCTTTGATAGAGAGTGGGGCCCTCTGCCCCAGAACTTTCCAGGTCCCCTCTGCCCAGCCCAGCATCCAAGTGACCTCATTTACAGATGGATACACTGAGCACACCCCCTCCTTATTTGGCACAGGCCAGGGACTTGGGGCTTGGGCCTTAAGGTCCCCAGTGTGTCCACAGGATTTAGCCCTGCCCCTGATACCCTAAGATGCTAAGGAGATTCTCACTCCTTCCCCTGCTCCCTAAGAAAGGTCACATGATTGACCCTGGAAACAAGGGCAGCTAGTTTGAGAGAGCCAGTGTGGGTGCTTAGCCTCGGTCCTGAGGGTGGGGACTAGGGACACCTAGGAGAAGCTAGAGGCTCCTAGGGTCCCCTGGGACCTGGAAGGGGCTGGAATTTTCTTCCTGAGCTGAGGGGATATAGGAACACAGAGTTGGGGTATTCAGGGGCCCAGCTGCAGCAGAGCCAACAGGCTGCGCAATGTGACTCTGATATGAAGCTGGCTGTGGACTGTGCTGAAATCGCAGAAGGAGGCCTCAGAGCAGTAGGTGCCTGCCCTCACCACGATGAAGTTGGCATTCATGTTCCACTTAGGGAAGATGGGGGAACAGCCCTTATTCAGAGTGTAGCCAAGGTCTACATTCTCTTGCTCCACACTGAAACAGGACCCGCAAGAGAACCCTCATACTGGAGGTGGCAGACATCTGTGGGCTTTGAAGGAGTCTGTCCATGAGTGAGGACGGCTGAGAAAAGGTACCAGCAGAGAGGATGGAAACCAGTTCATTAAGGCAAGTCTGTGCAAAACTGTTGTCTGCAGGCCATGGAACAGGGCCACCTAACTTGGGGCGGCCCAGACACTCTTCTGCAGACTCATGTCGCTTACCTCCAGGCAGCCTGGCTTAGAAGACCTCCCCAAACCTGGAGCATGGGAGATCGCAATAGCCACAAGACACCCTGGCAGGCCGAGGGCTGTGCTTGGCTCATAAATCTTAAAAAGACGAATGGTAACAAAAACGATCAAAACTTGAAAGAAAATGAAAGTTTTATGATTTTAGTTGGAGATGACTTTGTAGCATAGAAAAAAAATCAATGGTGTTACTAACAGCTGAAAATCTACTAACTGGGAGAAGATAAACCATGGTACATTAATTCAATAAAATATTACTGTTCTAGGGCCTGGAGAGATAGCTCAGTGGTTAAGGAAACAGGCTGCTCTTCCAGAGGACCCGGATTTGGTTCCCAGCACCCACATGGCAGCTAACAACTGTCTACAACTCCAGTTCCAAAGGATCCACTGTCCTCTTCTGGTCTCCTCAGGCAAAACACTCATATACATAATTAAAAGAGTTAAAAATTTAAAAGTTACTGTTATAGACAGATTTTTCATACATTAACTTAAAATTAACCTATTAAAAAGTATGCATGGCTTAGTCTTAGCCTGCTTAAAAAAAGAAGCATAGAATGTTGGCATTATGGTTATCCTCAATGGGAAATTGATTTCCCTTATGTTTTCCATATTCTTTCATTTTAATAAGTAATTTTCTAAGAAAACTTAAAATTTTATGACTTTTCTTGCTTAGCAATTCTTAGTGCTTTTAAAACTTAATGGGAACAGCCTCATTCAAAAGAGCCAAAAACTGGAAATGATCCAAATGTGTTTGAACTGGTAAAAAGAGAAGTAGTCTGGACCATTCATGTAATGTAATACTGTTCATTAATAAAATGAAATGATACATGTTTCCACATGGATGAACACCCAAACACTGAGCAATGTAAAAGAAGCCAGACACAAAAGATCACATGTTGTTTGACTACATTCATGTGCAATGTCTAGAAAATGCACATTTGAAGAGATATAACATAGACTGGTAGCCTGCAGCTTGGTCTGGGAACAGGGGTTATGTGCAAATGGGGAGAGAAGTTTTACTGGGGTGATGAAGTATCTTGGATTATGTTGACGGTTGCCTAATTCAATACTAGAACCACCGACTAAGACAGGGTGAATACTATAAAATGTAAATTATACCATAATAAAGTTTTTTTTAACTTAATGGAGAATTTGGTGAAAGTTCAGAGCCTAAGAGGTTTAGACTCTTTTTACAGCTCTATTTTTAATATGAAGGGAGAGGATGAGGAGAGGCTGATAAGAGACTTTACAACTACAAAATTAAAGAACTTGACTTCAACCACTATTGTGTCTGCATAGAAATGTCAGCTGGATATACCATAGTATTTCTGAAGCCAGGACAGAAAGCTTACCTACTTTTAAAGACAGAACAGTCGCCTCCTTTCCTTAACCAGTTGTGGGCTCCTAGAGGGGAGATGTTAGTAGGCTTAGCCTCATGGATTCATGGCTCCACCAACCAGCTTTGTAATCCTGCCCAGGCATGGAAAATTTCTAGCCTTCATTATCCCTGCCTGGGGTGAGGGGGAAAGTGAGTTGTGCTAGATGGTTTTATAGTCCCATACAACTGAAGAATTCTTTTCCTTGGCATTCACTACTGTCAACAGTCTGTGCTAGACTCCTAGCCAATCCAGTTACCTCAGTTCCTCTGGCCTTCTTGTCAGATAAGCTGACCTGGATCCATCTTGTTCCCTGTACTTTTTCTCCCCCAAGTCTTTGTTTCTCCCCAAAGCCCCAGCCTTTATTATCACAAATGAGATTTTTCCTAACTGTTCCAATGCCTAAGCATTTCTCCATCTGGATCCCTCTGATATTAATTTGTATGGTCTTTATTGACTTTTTACTGCCGTTTCCTCTATCAATTGCTACATTATAAACTTCCCAAACCTACTGTGTTAAAACAACTACCATTTAATTATGCTCACCATTTTGCATGGAATGAGGGCAGGCACATGGCTTGTCTCTCTATGATATAACTGGGACCTTAGCTGGGGCAGCTCAAATGACTGGATGTGGCTGGATGGGCTTTATCTTGGGGACTTGTTTCTGCTATTTAGATTTCTCTCTGTGATTCTCCACATGGTATCTGCTGGGGCTTGAATATCCAAAATGCCTTCCTCAGTCATGTAATATTTGGGCTAGAATGGCTGAGGGGCAACAAAGCTACTCCACGGACCAAATTGTATGGTTATGGAGCAGCTGGATTTTTTACACAGTGGCTGGCTTTCCTCAGAGTACATGGTGCAAGAGTCCAGGGTGGAAGCATAAATCTGTTATGACTGGGTTTCAGAAGTCGTAACGTGTTTCTGCTGCATTCTATTGGCTACATGGGCGAACTTGGATGAATTATGGGAGCATATGATGATTGAGAGTACCAGCTCACAGTGGTCAGGGGCATCTGTGATGGTCAATCTTCACTGTCAAGCTGAATGGATTTGGAATCACCTAAGAGACACATCTTTGAGAGTGTCTGTGAGAGTGTTTCCAGAGAGGTTTAAAGTGGGAAGGGAAGATTCACACTGTATGTGGGTAGCACTGTCCCATGGACTAGGGCCTCTGAATTAAAAACGATGAAATTTTAGGCAATTCCAAATCCAGTCAAGTTGATCATGAATATTACCTTTTACACAAGGTAAACCTGGGGGTCCCCATCTTGGCTATGCCACTAGTGGTGTGACTTGGAGCAGTCTCTGAACCTTCTAAGTCCCAGTTTTCTTATCTACACATGGTGGTAGTGAGAGGTGGGATGACACAAGTTTGCTTTTCACCTAGAACTTGTGTATCAGTTGCTTTTCTGTTGCTGTGATGAAACATCATGACCAAAAGTGACTTATGGTTCCAGAAAGAGAGAGGGTTCTATAGTGAAAGGGAGGCATGGTGGCAGAACAGGAAGCTGAGAGATCCCACCTTCACAACCCCCCCCCAAAAAAAGCAGAGAGAAGGAACAGGAGGTGGGGCAAGGCTCTAAACCCTCAAAGTCTACCCCTAGTGATGTACTTCCTTCAGCAAGGCTGCACCTCCTAAATGTTCCATAATCTCCTCAAACAGCACCACCAACTAGGGACCAAGTGTTAGTGCCTCTTGCACCAATAAGCAACCCATTAACACCAGGAGTTATTATTGGCTTGATTTATACCATATATTAATTTTGGTGACTGCATTGTTGCCAGAAGAAGAGGGAAGATCCCAAGCATTGTTTTTGAAGTGGAAGAATACCTATTTCACAAACTATGGTAGTGGAGTCAATTGGCTCTACAATGTCCATTCAGGCATTGTTCTATTGACTAGAGGTTCTGATAACCAGAAAGATACATACATTTGAGTGCTTTTCTTTCTCCTATCTTATCTAAAGACACAATATGTTTAAATAACTATGAATATTTATTTTAAAAAATCATAACCCAAAAGCTATTCAATACAGACAAAACTTTAGAAAACAAGCATAAATAGGGCTGGGAAGATAACTCATTTGGGAAGGTATTTGTCTTGCAAGCACAAGGACCTGAGTGCTGTCTCCAGAACCTGCATCAAAACACTGGGCATGAGGGCATGCACTTGGGGAGGTGGGGTCAGGAAGATCCCTCGGGCTCACTGGCCAGCCATCCTACCCTACTTGGAGAGTTCCAGACTGGAGAGCAACTCTGTTGCAAAAAGAAAATGTGGATGGTGCCTGAGGAATGGGATCCAAGGTTGTCCTTTGGCTGCCATATGCACACACACCTACACACATGAACACTTGCAGAGAATATGCAAAAATCAGAGTGGAGAATAGAGTGAAAGGCAAAGGAAGTGGGAAGAGGCCTCAAAGCTGTGTGGAGGCACCAAAGCTGTTTTGATGAAGTATGATCAGAATAGTATAATTGCTACCTGCATTTTATACACCAGAGCGTCTTACTGAAAGCATTTGTCTTTAGGGAAAAAGTGACTAATGTGAACTCTTCTGGGAAAACAACATAAAACAAGCCAGTTATGTTATTTTAACTTTATACAGAAATGACTGAAATGAGCTTACAATCCATGTAATCAACAGAAATAGCTCCAAATTGCAGGAGCTCTGAGTTTAGTTGTTTTCCACAAGATTGGCTTTTCTTTTGGGGTAGTAGTTGCACTAATCAAAATGCATTCAGGAAGTGGTCAGCCCTGGCAATGGGCTTTTGAAATACACACAAACTTGAAGATTTAAGAGCCCCCTCAGTGAGGAAACACTGCAGGAAAATTAAAAAAGGGGGCCGCTATAGAGTTAATTTGGGAAATTCTATTGTGAGAAGGTCAGCATTATAATCCATTTGGAAGATGGGTCTCTAGTACAGATCTTCTAGTTCTCCTCCCCCCTTCTTGTTACTCTGTGTGTGTGTGTGTGTGTGTGTGTGTGTGTGTGTGTTTACGTGTGTGTTTACGTGTGGTGCTAAAGATTGAACTCAAGGTCTCACATATGCTGAGTACACACATTACCCCAGCCCTTCTGACAAGATTCCTAGAAATAAATTCTAAGGAGGTTTGGGTGCAGATGGTTTGGGTGGTAGGGGAAAATGTTTCTAGAGAAATCCCTACAGAACACAAAATGGGGTTGGATAAAGTAATTGCAACCAAGGCCTCAGTTGTGGGGGGCTCTGGAGATGGGATGATTTTCCTGTATTTATCTTTTCAGATTTGTTTCATTTGAGGTAAGGAGTCAGGTTCTTGTACTGCACTAGACCCCGGGAACAGGATGACATGTGGTAAGACAGTTCTCTAAGGCCAAAAACAAGGCTCTGTGTGGACCACAGTGGTGAACTGGTAGTGGCCGGCCTCCTCAGTTTTTTACAAAGCTATTACATATAGTAAAGTGCACAAATCTCAAATCCATGGCCTTATGAATGTTAACAGATGTATATGCCTAGACAGTCCCATGCACATCAGCATCATAGTAGGCTGTCTTATTCACTTTCCCAGTCAATAACCATTCCTGCAAAGGAAGTCACTATTCTGACATTTATGGCCATATTATAATTTTACCTGGTTTTCAATTTTATGTAATTGGGAACATCTAATATGAACTATCTTAATTCTGGCCCTTTGACTTAATAAATCTATGTGATTCATGTGTGTTACTGAGTACTGGAACCGTAGGATTAGTTCCAGTTACTCTCTTTCTCAACCCCAACAAACATCAAATCTGAGACATTCAAGTCTCTTATGCATAACAGCACAGTATTTGTATATGCTTTGCACATTATCCTTATGAATGACTTTAAAATTTATTTCTTGGGCTGCGTGTGCTGATGCACACCTGTAATTGCAGCACTGGGAGGCGGGGGCAGGAGGAACAATAGTTTGAGTCCCATGCTACTTTGTGAAATCCTGTCTCAAAAAAAAAATCATGTCCAGATTCCTTATGTTACCTAATGCTATGCAAATAGTTGTCATAATGCATCACCCAGAGAGTAATGACAAGACCCAAAGTCTGTGCACATAGCATAGACATAATTTTGTTTCCTGCACATGGTGGACTTAGAACCCTGGTCCTGTGGATACAGAACCTGTGTGCATGGCTGAATGCATTTTGTTCTTACTGATGGATAGTAACATGTGCTAAGCATACCACAATTTGCCAATTTATTATTTATTCTTATTTATTTATTTATTTAGTTATTTATTTATTTATTTATTTATCTTGTGGTACTAAGTGTTGAACCTAGGGGCTCACATATGCTGGGCAATCACTCTCTCATTGAGCTACATCTCTGTTCCTTTTTTGTTTTTTTATTTTGAGACAGGGTCTCACTGTGTAGTCTGGGAAGGCCTTGGGCTTACCATCCTCCTGCCTCAGCCTCACCAGTAGCTGGGATTACAGGCCTGTACTACTTTCACATGTGAGTGTATATATGTGTGTGATGTATGTGTGGATGGGTGTGCATATGTGTATGTATGTACAAATAGATCAATGACCCTATCACTAGACCCTCCCCCCATTGCTCTCCACCTCATTTTTTACAATAGGGTCTCTCACTGAACCTGGAGCTCATCAATTGATTAGACTGGCTGGTCATCAAACTCTGGGGACCTACCTGTCTCCACCTTCCCCTGCTCCCCCTCCTCACTAGGGTTATAGGTGCATACTACCACATCTAGCTTTTATTTACTTTTTGTGCAAGGGTGTTGGGGATCCAAACTGAGATCATTTATGTTTGTGGGCAGGCATTTTACCAACGGAGCCATCTCCCCAGTCCTCTATTATTCTTAATTTAAAAAAAAGTATTTTATGTGTATGAGTCCTTTGCCTGCATGTATATAAGTTCACCATGTGCATGCAGTGTTCACAGAGGCCAGAGGAGGGTGTCAAATCCCCTAGAAGTGGAATTACAGATGGTTGTTAGCCACCATGTGGGTGCTGGGACCCAAACTCAGTCCTCTGCAAGAGCAGACAGTGCTCTTAACTGCTGAGTCATCTCTCCAGCTCTCTCTCTCTCTCTCTCTCTCTCTCTCTCTCTCTCTCTCTCTCTCTCGTCTTTTGACAGGGTCCCCCAGCAGTCCCAGCTGGCCTGGTACTTGCTACTAGACCAGACTGGTCTTGATCTTACAGAGATCCACCTGCCTCTACTTTCCGAGTGCCAGGATTAAAGGCATGCACCACCATGCCCTGCTCTCTATTAATCCTGATACTCATTTAAATTGTTTCCAGTTTGGGCTAGAATAATGGATTCATAAACATTCTTGTACACATATCTGGATGAATAATAACTTGTTGTCTATTTGCTTGTTGCTGTGATAAAATACGCTGGAAAAAGGAACTTAATGGAGAAAGGGTTTATTTTAGCTCACAGGTCAAGGACACAGTTCATGATGGCAGAGAAGGTAAGGCAGCAGGAACTGGCAGCACAACTTGTCACATTGCATCCACAATCAGGAAGCAGAGATGGATGAGTGTTTTGCTCACCTCCCTTTCTCTATTTATAGAGAGCCCAGCCAGGGAATGGTACCACCTACAGTGAGAAAGCCTTCCCAACTCAATTAATGTGATCAAGATAATTCCCTCCCCTCCAGGCATGCCCAGAGGCCCATCTCCCAGGTGATTCTATATCTGTCAATTTGACAATCACACTAGCCACCACACCTCTTATTTCTGTTACATGTTAGAGAGAACTGCTGAGTGTTAATGCACAGGTATGCTCTGCATTTATAGATATGGCCCAATGATTTTTTTCAAGTATTTGTGCTAAATTTCAGTCTCTTCAAAAATCTTCGAAGGGGCACATTTAAAAAACTTCTGCATGCAAGACATGCTCACTCTGAATAAAGAAAAAAGATTAATTAAATTAAGGATAAATAGCCACGAGAACTAGTTAAGTTAGGTACTGTGTGGACCTTGAAGATACTTTTCCCCGTGGTTTTGTGTGAATGTGGAGAATATCAAGGGCCTTCCCAAGAGGTGACCACAGGTTAGGTTTCTTAGAAGCAGAGCCTGGGATGGGGACTTGGATGAATGTAGTTTACTGAGGAGAAACCTGTAGGAGTGAAAGTGAAGGAGGATAATAGGGAAGAAAGCCAATGGAGAAATGGACTGAGGGAAAAACGGACCTTGACCTGATCCTACAGGGAAGTCTGGACCACTGAATCCCCTCTCTCTTGAAGCACTCTTCTGTAGCCCATACAGTCATCACAGCTGTGGATCTGGGATGGTGGTATTTTTTTGGTGGCTCCCCTCTATCTATAGGACCTGTTCTCAAATATGACATTTTTTTTTCCTCCTGGGGGACTGTGATGGTTAACCTTGATTGTTACTTTGATGGGATTTAGAATCACCAAGAAAGCAAATCTCTGTGCGTGCCCATGAGGGGTTTTCTTTTTTGCTTTCTTTGTTTTCCAGTCTTTTTTGTAAATATTTCACTATTTTTATTTATGTGTATGAGTGTATTGCCTGCATATATGTAATGCACCAGTGCTGTGCAATGCCCTTGGAGGTCAGAAGAGGGTGTTGGACCCCTTGGAACTGGAGTTACGAACAGTTGTTTGCTCATGTGGGTGCTGGGAATCAAACCTGGGCCCTCTGCAAAAGCAGCCAGTGCTCTTAACCACTGAACCATCTCTCCAATCCCAGGATTTTCTAGATTAGGTGAATTAAAGTGGAAGGACAAATCCTAAATGAGAGCAGTACCACTCATGGCCTGGAGTCTTGGACTGCGTATAAAGAGGAAGTGAGCTGATCACCAGTGTTCGTCTCTCTCTGCTTCTTCAATATGGATGCAATGGGACCAGCTGCCTCATGCTCCTTCTGTCATGCCTTCTTTTCTTTGTGGACTGTACCTTTGAACTGTGGGTCAAAATAAACCAAAGCTTCCTTCCATAAACTGCTTTTGGAAATGAGGAAAGTAATGCACTGCCCCAAATACTGAGGTGGAGAAATTCTGGGCTTGGGAAATTCCTTGAAGAAAGGACCAGCAGCAGGTCATTTACATTTGTAATACATTTTACATAGTGTCAGATGGGCTCCCAGTTCCTAAGGGACATCTAGGCAGGGCCTCCCAGTGGCACTTCATGCACATGTGTTTTAGAAACATGACATTAAGCAACAGGAGAAGCTCAAATGGCTGCCTAGTTAGTATTGTTAGGGATTCTGTCTTTCATCGAATGGAGTGGGACTGCCTGGCCTCTTGAAACGTGTGTTGGTCAGGCCTCAGGTACACTGCAAAGAATCATTATCAGCAAACTAGACTGGTGTTAATTGTGGTCATTTTTTATCTTTTTTCCTGACCTTTAAAATTAGAATTGAAGTAAACACCCACTGAAGCCCCATGACAAGTCTGCACCCATCCACAAGCTTGGGAATAGCAATTTAAATGGCTGAAGGACTGGGGCAAGGACCAAACACAGAGATACTCAAATAAATAAAAAGTGTTTTGAAAACTTCTGGAGATACTACAGTGCCACAATCATGGTTATGTGTATCTGTACCCTTTGCCTCTCTCCTTAAGGTTCTTTAACCAACCTATACATATCTCTTGGCTAGCTTGACTTTATCCAAAGTTTGGAAATTGCAAAACCCAGGATATTATTGTATTTACTACTGTTATACAAACGGATATATGTAATTTAAAGTTCAAAATGTATAGCCAGGCATGGTGGCACACACCTTTAGTCCCAGCACTTGGAAGGCAGAGGCAGGTGGATCTCTGTGAGTTCAAGGCCAGCCTGGTCTGTATAAGCGAGTTCAGACCAGTTGGGGCTACAGGGAGACCTGGTCTCAAAAAGACTACCACCACCACCACCAAACAAACAAAAAACCAAAAATCCTTCAAAATGTATAATCTAGTCTGGGTGTGGTGGCTCATGTTTGTAGTCCCAATTCTCTCAAAGGCTGAGTTAGGTTTGCCATGAATTTGAGGTAAGCCTGAGCTACAGAGTGAGCCCGTCTCAAAAACCAAAACCCACTCCACCCACAAAGAAAAAGTACAATCTAGTTCATATTTTTTAAAGATTTAGTTTATGTGTATGTATGTGTTCTTGAGTATACATATATGTATCACATGTGTGCAATTGCTCACAGAGGCCAGAAGAGGGCATTGATCCTCTGGACCTGGAGTTATGGGTGGTTATGAGTCATCTTTTGGTCTAGGAACCAAAACCAGGTCTTCTGCAAGAGCAGCAAGCACTGTTTTTTTTTTTAATTTTATTTATTTTTATTTTATGTATACGCATGAATTGCCTGCATGTAGGTAAGTGCACTCATATTGTACAATGCCCAGGGAGGACAGAAGAGACTGTTGGATCCCCTGGAACTGGAGTTATGGACAGTTGTTAGTTGCCATGAGGGTGCTGGAATTTGAACCCAGGTCTTCTGAAAGAACAACCAGCGTTCTTAACCACCAAGCCATCTCTCCAGCCCAGCAGCAAGCATTGAACCAGTGTTCTTAAGCACTGAACCACCTCTCCAGCCCCTCTAGTTTATTTTAACTATTCTATTCTTTTTTAAAAAATATTTTTGTTATTTTTTAATTACATGTATATGTGCATGTGTATGTATGCATGAAGAGTGCAGTGCTGGAGTTACAGGCTGTTGTGAATCATCTGACATAGGTGCTGGGAATCAAACTCAGGCCCTCTGAAAGAGCAGCATGTGCTCCTAACTGCTGAGCCATTTCTCTAGTCCCTAACTATTCAAATTTTAAAATATTTTTAATTTTTATTTTATTTTCATGCATATATTGCCTGCATGTATGTAAGTGTACCTATGTCATGCAATGCCTATGGAAGTCAGAAGAGGGTGTCGGACCCCCTGGAACTGGAGTTATGGATGGTTGTTAGCCACCATGTGGGTGCTGGGAATCGAAATGAATCTTCTGCAAGAGTAGTCAGTGCTCTTACTCGCTGAGCCATCTCTGCAGCCCTAACTATTCTATTCTTAATCAAGTTTGTGTTCTGTGTTTATGATTCTAGCATTAATTTTTCTTCTCTTAAAATGAATCATCACTTGTTCAATTCTGTTTTTCATTTCAGTATTAATGCTAATAACAGTACAGTTACCATAGCAAAATGTAACAAAATGCAAATACCATAATGCTAAGTAAAAAAGTAAAATATAGAATATGGTACCATTTTTGTTGTTGTTTTAAAATCATCCCATACTTCTTTGAATAAAGTAAAAGTCTGAAAAGTTGCCTATCAAAATAGTAATAAGTGCTTGCTGGGTATGTTGGCTTATGCCTGTAATCCCTCTCAAGGGTGAGATGGAAAATTGTTGTAAGTTTGAGATTAGCCTAGGCTACACAGTGAGTTCTAAATCAGCCTTGGCTACAATGTGAGACCCTATCTTTAAAATAAAAGCAAACAAATATACAAATAGTAACAGTATTTAACATTGAAAATTCTGTGTAAGATTCTATTACCTCCCTAAAATGTCTCAGAGAATGAATTTAAAGGTACGAACAACATAATCTTAGAACTCAGGATACAACCGTGTTCTTTGAGACAGCTTTCACTTAATCATCCAGGTGTTGCCACCTTCTGGAGACAAGAGGTATATCACCATTAGGAAGCTACAAACAATCCTTTATAAAAACTATTACATTTAACATTTAATTTTGAAACACGGTTCACGGTTATATTTGTTAGACTCAAAGAGAGACAAATCTAATGTAATCAGAGATTACAGGTTGAATACTTGTCTCAATAAAAAATTATGAAGTGGATCTAAACACAAAATCAGAGTATGTAGAAATGTTTGCAGAAATATCAAAGGGCCTGCAAGCACAGCTGGAAGGATTACCTTTGAAGGAAGGGGGAACCAAAGATGCGCAGTAGTCACAGGGAACTTTGCACTTTTTAAAGGAGAATGAGTTTATAATTTGTGTAACTAGCACTAATTTGACACATAAAAATAAAGTGAGTTATTGTTTGCAAAGACAAAAACTACTCCTCCCCCAAAAACAACAAAATCCCATTATATAATTGTAACTATATTTTTGAGATACATCAGATATAGCATATATTTCTAATAATCAACAGCAGCATTGGACCATCCAGTCTGTTTTTCTGTATTCCAATGCTGTGTGTGTGTGTGTGTGTATGTGGTTTTCAAATATATAATAAAGTACACAAGAAGGTCACGGCTCTAGTTTGTGTTTTAAATTAGAATTTCTTTTTTGGACAACATAACTTGTTTCATTTAATTCTCGGGCACTAATAATTTAAAAATATTAGTGCTTGTAACCTACAGCAATGTGGTCCCATGGCAAATGTAAAGGTTCTTTCTGGGGAAGCTAAACTGAAATACTGTAGCCTTGAGCCATCTCAGGGGACCTTTTAAGGGGTTTTCTAACTCCAGGTTGGCATCAATTCATTGTAAGAATGGAGTGTCTATTACTCCTGGTGTGGTCTAGAGCAGGCAGGCTTGGCCCCAGAGTGTGAAACCAAGATGTAGGTGGTAATATTAGAGTCTACCAACTCTTTAGTTTGGAGCTTGGACCCAGGAATCAGACTAAACTGGATTCCAATTCCCAGTGAACCACTGACAAGCTGTGTGATCCTGTGCAAGTGAACAGAGCACATAATATCTTCTTTATAGAGATGTCAGGAAGGAAAATGAGATGTTAGAACAGGGCTGCTGCAGTTCTGCTATACAGTTGAGTAGCAGAACTCCAACTCTGCTAGGTCCTATTAGCATTTTTTCTGAGTCCCAACTAAATTTCAAGATTGCTTTCTTAGAATTACAAAAAGCCAGATATTAAGAAGATCTTTGCAAATAAATGGTTATCTTCACTGTCCTAGGAAATGACTTTGAACCCTTTCCACTGATACTTTGGTCTTTTCATTGTTTTGTGGTTTAAAAATATTTTATTATTTTTTAATATTTTATTTATTTATTTATTATTTTATGTGAGATTAGAGGATAGATGGTCTGCAAATTTGAAAATTCCATTTCAATAAGGGATGAGAGGGAGAAAGAGGGGTGGAGGACCAACTCTTAGCATGGCAGGTGAGAAGTGGAGGAAATCGCCAGAACTTTGCCCTGGCTACCGCAGAGCCTGCTCTAGCAGGCTGATCATTCACAACTTGCTGTTAGAGCTCTCCAAAGGTGACTTTGTGCTGTCCTCACAGCATCCTTTAGCGTCTATTACCATCCTCTTTATAGTGGAGGTTTCTGAAGCATAGAGAGGCTTTGTAGCTTTCCTAAAGTCTTACAATTGAGAACCGGCCAAATAGGAATTGCAGTGCATTTTGTTGATCTTGCAAAGCCAAAGCGGTTAAAATCGTTTCTGAAGAGATGGCTGAGCCTTAAGAGCAGTTGCTGAGGACATGGGTTCGGTTCCCAGCACCCACATGAAGGCTCACAACAGTCTGCAACTCCAGTTCTAGGGAATCCGAGTCCCTCTTCGGGCCTCCGTGGATACTAGGTACATATATGATGCACATACATACATGCAGGCAAAACACTCATAAACATTAAAAAAATCTTAAAAAATCATTTCTAGGCCGGGCGTGGTGGCGAACACCTTTAATTCCAGCACTCTCAAGGCAGAGGCAGGTAGATCCCTGTGAAAGCAAGTCCAGCCTGGTCTACCTAGCGAGTTTCAGGACAGCTGGGGTTACAGGGAGACCCAGTTTCAAAAAACCCAAACCCCCACTAACCATTTCTAAGGATCTCCGCAGATGATTCGTGAGTCTCGATTCGTTCCAAAATTCCCGAGTTAAAGTTCCAGTTCTTCCAAAGATCCGCGCACCGCATCCTTTTCACTAGGGCTGGTTAGAAACCCGTCATCCAAAGCGTCCTGTCTCCACGGAGACCCGCCGAGGCGGGACATCCGCCCTGCCCTCACTTCCGCCTCGGGCCGGAAGCGCGGTTCTGAGTGCCCGGAGAGTGGATTCCGCGAGGTGCGTAGCGGGTAGCAATGCTGACCCCCGCATTTGAGCTGAGCCAGGACCACGACTTCCTGACGGTCGCTATCCGCGTGCCGCACGCGCGCGCCGCGGAATTCGACGTGTACTTCGAGGGCGTGGACTTCAAGTTCTTCGCCAAGCCCTACTTTCTGAGGCGAGTGCGGCCCGGATCCGCCGACATCTCCTTGGGAGCCGCTCTGGGCTTCAGTCCCGCTTTTCTGCGGGTTATCCGCGCTTCTCCCGCTGCGCTTGACTTTTCCCGGGGCGCCTTCCCTGTGGCCTCTTGGCAGCCTGCCCCCTGCTTCATGCCGTCCTCACCTTCCTGGGCCCCTTGGCATCAGATCTCTCTTCGCCATCTCCCATCTGGCTGTTGCCTCGCTGTGGGTTCGCCCTGTACTTGTGGTTTCCCGGAGTCTGTGAGGCGGCCAGCTCTTGTCTGTCTAGTTTTCTCCTCGCTGAAACAGTAGTGGTAGCGAACACTGCCACCTTCAGTGTGCTGTGCAGGCGGCACCCGTAAGGCCCCATGTGCGTCGTTTTACTTAATCTTGAGTACAGTACTATTAGGGGACCCTGTCACACTATTTTTCCTAAACTATTGTTAATCCCTTGCCCTTCCCCTTTTTACTAAGCCTTTCCTTGCAATCAAACTGGTTTCTCCACGGTGCAGGAAATTTATACCCAAATTGGCCCCCTACTTTGAATACACATTAGTCTTCCCATATCCGGGGGATACCTTCCAAGACCCCCAGCAGATACTTGCAACGGTAGATAGTACCGAGCCCTGTATATTACTATCTTTCCTATAACTGCATACTGTGTAGTCATATATAAATCAAGTATGATAAGTGAACAATAATATAAGTAATAAATTAACAACCAATAAGAACGTAGAGAAATTACAGCAATATATTTGATAACGTTTATTGTGAGTTTTCTTCTAGTCTTTTTTTATTGGTGATTGGCAAGTTCACATAGAATCAAATCGAATCCTTGATTTTTACTTCCTGGGGGAAGGAATCTATTTAGTTTGTAAAGTGTGGAAGAAATGCTGAAGAATTAAATTTGTTGGTAGATTTTTGATGGATAAAAATACACTGTTACTGATGTTTACTTACGTTGAATCTACAGATTAACCCTTCCTGGAAGGATTGTAGAAAATGGGAGTGAACAAGGGTCCTATGATGCAGATAAAGGTATGGCCTGAGGAATTGGTGGGGGAGGGTGAGTCTTCCTTTTCTTTATCATCTACCTGTCTGTCCTTTTCCTTATCATTTATCTGTCCATCTGTTTGTCCATTCATTCGTCCATCTTTCATCTATTTTTGAGGCAGGGTCTCCCAGCCTAATACTGACTGATCTGGAACTTGCTATATAGACCAGTCTGGCCTTAATCTTCCAGAGATCCTCCTGCTTCTGCCTCCTGAGTGCTAGGATTACGGGTGTGCACCACCTGTGCCTGGCTTCTTTCTTTTTAATGAGTGGGGGGATTGTGTGTAGTACATGTGTGCACATGTGCGCAGAGAGGTGGGAAGACAGCATCTGCTCTCATTCTGTTTCTCACTGGCCTGTAGCTCATCAGTTAGGCTAAACTGACTTACTAGTGAGCCCCAGGAATCCTCCTGCCTTTGTCTCCCCAGCTCCAGGATTATAAACATGCACCACCACACCTGGGATTTTTATTTAGGTTCTGGGATTAACTTCAGCTCCTTGTTCCTTGTGAGGCAAGTGCTTTAACTACTGAGCCATACCCTCAACCTTAGACAGTTTTTTCATGGATTTCTTATGTTATAATGTCTACATAATAGTGTTTCAAGATACTATGGAGACTTTCAGATGCCTAGTAATTAATTGTTGTATGCTCCATTATTCTTTAATGTTTAGTGCCTTATATTCATTAATTTTTGAGAGTTACTATAATCTTTTTTTAAAAGTATTTATTTTTATTTTATGTGTATGAGTGTATTGCCTGCATGTATGTGAGTGCACCCTTGTTGTGCAATGCCTTGGAGGTCAAAAGAGGGCTTTGGATTCCCCTGGAACTGGAGTTAAGGATGGATCATAGCCACCATGTGGGTGCTGGGAATAGAACCCGGGTCCTCTGCAGGAGCAGTTAGTGCTCTTAACCATTGAGCCATCTCTCCAGCCCCAAATTACTATAATCTTTAAGGTAAATTCTTTTGAATTCTCTAGTTCTGTTTTCTGGAAGTGCTTCTATGTTTAGCAGGCATTTAAAAGCAAACATCAACATGACATGATCGATTTTTTTGCGGGGGGGGGGTCTATTGTTTTGAGACAGGATCTCCCTATAGCTCAGCTGGTCTGGAGCTCACTATGTAGACCAGGCTGGCCTTGAACTCACAGAGACCTGCCTGCCTCTGCCTCCTGAGTGCTGGAATTAAAAGTGTGTGCCTCTACAACTGGCTGATGGATTTTTTTTTTAATTTATTATTTTAAAATTTATTTTATATGTATGAGTGTGTTGCCTGCACGTATGTAAGTGCACCCATGTCATGCAGTGCTCATGGAGGTCAGAAGAGCACATTGAATTTCCCTGGAACTGGAGTTATAGAGAGTTGTTATCCCGCCATGTGGGTGTTGGGAACAGAACCTGGGTCCTCTGCAAGAGCAACCCGTGCTCTTAACTGCTGAGCCATCTCTCCAGCCTGACATGATTGATTTTTAAAGATATGAATGATTTCTAAGCTTTTGGATGGATCCTTTTTGTATAATTTTCAAACCTAACTTTTAATAACAAGCAGCTGAGAAACTATCGATGGAAGGAATTTAAAGACTAATTGGACTTTCATCTCATGACTGACAAGTCCCCATTTTAGCTTGCCACAAAACCATTTAGTTTACTTTTCCAGAAGCTATGAGCGTTACCTTTGCCATTAGATTGGGAGTAAGAATAGCTCGTGGGACTGGCAAGGTGGCTTACTGGGTAAAGGGGCCTCCCATGAAAACCTGGTGATCCAAGTTCTGTCCCCAGAACCCATGTAAAGGTAGAAGGAGAGAACAGACTCCACAGTTGTCCTCTGATGTCCACACATGCACCATGGCATCTGTGCCCCCTCCCCCACTCTACTACTAATGTTTTTAAGAAAATTTAAAACAGTAGCTTGTATACTTTTCTGTAATTTATTCAGTAATTGTTTATTGATTTCAGTGAATCAGGCTAGGGAAGGAAGAGTGGAATGAAAGTTAGATGATAAAATTCTCACATATAATCCTGTGTAATATGATAATGAAGTATAAGGAAACAGCCATCCTAGCTGGCAGATCCACCTTTAATTGCAGATGATTTGCATATGGCAATAAAGTTACTAAACTTTAAAAGTACTTGGAGTTTAGGGGGGTTGGATGTGTGGGAGTGTTGGGCTGAGTTGTATTTGATATATTGGGATGGATGTTAGTGTGTTGAAAGAGGTAAAATGTTCAGACCAGCAGCTGGAAGTGGTAGCACACACCTGTAATCCTGGTACTTTTAGAAGCCTAAGGCAACCATCATTGGTTGTGATTTTGAGGCTAGCCATGGCTACATAGCAAGACTATATTAAAAGAAAAGGCCAAAGTACAGTAGTAAGTTTGTATGGGACCCTAAATGAGGTCGATAAACCCAGCCATGCATAGAAAAAAAGTATGTAAATAGAATTTGGATAGACTATAGGGAAATAGTTTCCAGAGACAGCAAGGAAACTGTTGGGAAACTGTAATTGCTTTATTTAAGACTGTGTAGTTTTAAACCTGTTGTGTTTCTCTGTTGGATGAGATACCCTGATTTGTTTCCCTCTAGTTCAGAAATTCATTCTCTAAGTCCCTGTTGGTTGATGACTTAGAGAAATTCATTCTCTAAGTCCCTGTTGGTTCATTCTCTGGGGCTGGAGAGATGGCTCAGCAGTTAAGAACACTGACTGTTCTTGCAGAAGACCTGGGTTCAAATCCCAGCACCCACATGACAGCTAACAACTGTCTATAACTCCAGTTCCAGGGGATCTGACAGCCTCTTCTGTCCTCCGCCAGGCATCACACGACACGGGTGCACTTAACCTATATGCAGGCAATACACACATACTCATAAAATAAAAACAAACAAAATATTTAAAAAAGAAAATATTAATTTCTTATAGAAGTGATAGCTTTTTAAAATTTAAAATTTAATTTTTTTTTGTTGTTGTTTTTTGAGATAGGATCTCCCTGTAGCCACAGCTGGTCTAGAACTTGTTATATAGTCGAGACTGCCCTTGATCTCACTGAGATCCACCAATCTCTGCCTTTTTTTTTTTAATCCTAATAAGTTTATTGGGCTTGCTAACAGAGCATAGGGTGGGGGGTTATTTACAGAAGAGTGGGTGTCCTCCCCCTGCCCCCATTTATGGCTGCGCTGGAAAGTCCACACTGAAATATATATCCTGTGACTTCCTGACAGCCACACAAAATGGCGAGAGGGGTGCCTCATGGCATTCTCACCTTGTATATCCTTAGCCCCTCCCCCACATGCAGCTAAGGTTGTCTGATTTGGTGAGAGGGATAGCTGACTCTGCCCTCCTTGATGACATGGGAAGGAGGTGTGACTGTAGCTTGTAGGCTCTATATATAGTGGTCAGAGGACACTTCCATGATACTCCACCCCTTCCTCCAGTGCTTACATTCTTTCTGCCAACCTCTTCTGCAAAAGTCCCTGAGCCTTAGAGTGGGTGATAGGTGTGGGATGATCTTCCTCCCATTGTCGCAAGTCACTGAACTTTCCAGGTCTCTGTATCATCTGTTTTTCATAGACTGTTAGCCCATTTCAGTGGGATTCCATCTATTATAAAAACACAAACAGCAAGAAGCAAGAACATCTAAACAGTGGCTGCTATAATACCTTAACCTTAGCAGGTGCCTCACATCCATCTAACAAAACTATCAGCTGACCTGTTTTTCCAGCCACAGTATTTTTGGTTTTTGAATTCTTCATATATTCTGGATATTAATACTCTGTCAGATTTATAGCTAACAAAGTTTCCCCCCCATAGAATTATATATTGCTAATACTTGCATTTCTCTTTCATTTATTTATGAAGCCTTTGAATATTTTGATCTAAGCATAAAACAATTTATTTCTTAAGGAATTTTTACCATTCGATTGCCCAAGGAAACTCCTGGCCAGCATTTTGAGGGCCTGAACATGTTAACTGCTCTTCTGGCTCCAAGGAAATCCAGGTCGGCCAAACCACTTGTGGAAGAAATAGGTATGTTTGCTGTGGTTGGAAGGAACTGAAGATAAATAGAAATATTTGTAGTAGTGTGTGCTTCTAGGGGAAAAGAGACTTGGTGATAGAAAATTGAAGGAAAAATCTCAGGTGTCAAGGTAGATGGTCATGTGAAAATAGCTTATTTGATGTTACAGTGAAAAGACATAATCAGTAGTAGACCAGTAGACCAGTTGTAATTTTGGACCAGCTAAAACTGTCTTGTCAGAAGTGTTTAGCTGACAGTGTTGAACACATGACATGATATGAACACATTCTGTGTCAAGAACTGTAAGGTTAATGGCCAACACCTTGGACTCCCACTTGTGTCTCTGCCTAGCTCCTTTGCCCTCTGCTCTCTTCAGGGTCGCCATTGCCCTCCCCTTTGCCTGTTTTTGAATTGCATATATAATTCTCAATGTGTGTTCTTTCTTTGTGGCTTGCCTGTATTATAGCCGAGGTCCACCTGCCTTCACTACTGTATGCAGTCTGTTTTATGAATGCACCACATTTACTTACCTGTCCACCTGATATTGAGCATTTGAGTTGGTTCCATTCTTCAGCCACCCTGAGTAGTCGAGCTGTGAATATCTGACCTTTGGTGCATATATGCACACATTTTTCCCGAATGCTTTTTCTTCCTCTTAGTGTACCTAGGAAACCCAATACATTACACAAAAAATTAATATGTAACCCATTTAGGTGCCTCTGGGGTTTCTGAAGAGGGAGTCGAAGAAGAGGATGAGGAGTTTGACTGGGAAATTGAACAGACTCCCTACAAAGAGATCTCAGAAAGTGCTCTGAATTCTCAGTACCACTATGGATTTGGAAACCTACGGTCAGGAGTGGTTCAGCGGTTGCAGGTATGCTGTCCTTCTGGAAGAGTGTGGGGTACAGGGTCTTCTCACTGGACTTTTGTAAATG
The DNA here is from genome assembly GCF_000622305.1 of Nannospalax galili. NCBI lineage: Eukaryota > Metazoa > Chordata > Mammalia > Rodentia > Spalacidae > Nannospalax > Nannospalax galili. Next base: position 2,888,249 of record NW_008336930.1, read on the forward strand.
AAGACAGCAGGAGGTGACATAACAAGAGCCACGCAGCTCCTTGCACATAATGCTGACACACCTATCAGTCCCTGCATGTCCTTGGCGTTCTGTCCAGTCTTGCTGCTCTACAGATGTCTTCCTGCTGTCGTTCAGCGTTCTAGATAGGAAGTTTCCAAAATACAGAACAGAACTCCTCTCTTCTGCTTCCTGGAAAGCTTCATACCTCTGAGATGGAGCATACCTACTTTGGCATGACTTGGCTTTTGTCTGACATGGAAATGAGACAGCATTTCCTGACGAGAATGAGGTTGTGAGGGTTTTGGGTTTTGTTTTGCTTGTTTTTATTTTTATTTATTTTTATTTTTAAGTGTATGCTTGTATTGCTTGTATGTAGGTAAGTGCACCCATGTCTTGCAGTGCCCATGGAGGACAAAAGAGGTTGTCGGATCCCCTGGAACTGGAGTTACAGACAGTTGTTAGTTGCCTTGTGGGTGCTGGGATTCACACCTGGGTCTTCTGCAAGAGCAGTCAGTGTTCTTAACCACTGAGCCATCTCTCCAGCCCCTATTTTTATTTTTTGATTGGAGGTCTGACTCTGTACAGAGGTCAGCATTTCCTTGAACTTGTGATCTCCTAGCCCCAGCTTCTCCTGGTTTGACAAATGCACCCTCCTTTAGATTATGCAATTGTGTATTTTGATCAAATTGTTCAATTCTTGGTGTACGTCTATTTTTTTCTTGGTGGAGGACAGATGTAAACTCCCATTTGAGTGCTGCTTAGGAAGTTTCAGGGTTTGGAGTATTTTGGATTTTAGATTTTCCAATGAGAAATGCTCAGGATTATAAGATGTCTTTGAGTCCATCAAGAAAAGGGAAAGAACCTGCATTCTAGTTCCACTTCTGCCTCCGTTGACATTTGGGATACTGTGATCATCCTTTGACCACACATAAGTTATCTTCTCTTGGCAAAATGGGAATGAATGTGCCTACCTTCTCTGTAAGGCTGTTCTGAAAATCTAAGTAGATATCTCATGTGAAAACTGAAAAGTTAGAACACTATAAAGACTCCTGCCCTTGAAATACTGAAATTACTCTCGTGATTCCTGCAAAAGAAAAAAAGAATTGGGATTTACTAAAGAGTAAGTAACGCCGAGGAACAGATTCGTTCAAAAGCTCAGGCGTTTTTCTGCTGGCTGTGGTCTGCTTGTATTCCCTCTGCCTGCTCCTGTTCCTATTCCCTGGTGATCTCTGAGGTACTTAGAACAGAGTCAGCTTTGTCTGTAGCAGGACTACAGTGAATGAGCTTCAGTTGTTTGGCCAAGAGCTGGTTTGTGGTCTGAGGCTGGACAGCCAGAACTATAAACGAAGGATAGTAAGTGTCACGCAGATGAAATACAGGATCTCCATTCAGCTTACAAGTGCCTGCTTTGCCAGGTGGCCTCTTTGAAGGATTTCTCCTTGCCTAGAGAATGCGAGAAGGCATTCAGTTCAGGTGAGGCCAAGTCCCTCTTAGGTCAGAAGTTCTTGTATCTATTGAAAAGCTTTTGAGGAATTCAGGTTGCTTTTTAAAAAAACCTTATTGTGAAATACTTTGTTTTTTGACACAGGGTGTCATGTATCCCAGGCTGTCCTTGAACTCACTGTGTAGCTGAGGCTGGCCTTGAGCTCCTGATCCTCCTGCCTCTACCTCTCAAGTCCTGGGATTACAGCTATGTGATACTACACCTGACTTGTTATGAAATACTCTTTTAAGAAATAAGCTTATGTTTTAACCGGTACTTGAAAACATAAAAGTTATATATACTCTTGGGGTAGCATGATATATGTATGTAGTGATTCTCTATATCCTTCTGATGGTGTAACTAAGTATCAAATGCCCAAATACCTGTCACTCAGCTTAGAAAATGAAGCATCATGTAGCTTTATGATTATATTCTCCCTATCAGAAATGAACCAAATAGAAATGCTTATTGAGTTTCACTATTTGAAATCATTAAACCCTTCTTCATAATTTAAATGTGTGAACATTGCTGGCTTAAAAAAATGAGGCCTGATTCCCTCAATTTAGAAAGAAAAAGCTGCAAAAGCAGGTGAATGTGGAGGGTTTCGATGTGAGTAGTGGACTGCTAGCAGTCAGGACTCATCACACCTGTTCTGAAAAGAGCAACTTTCCAAATATATTTAAGTTGGCACCAAAACCTTATATAAAATAAGTTTTTGTTGTTGTTGTTTTTCTTGTTTTGAGACAGGTTTTCTCTCTATAGTCTGGGCTGGTCTGGAATTTGCTCTGTAACTCAGGCTAGCCTTGAACTGACTTAAGTCAGACTGGTCATCCTTCTGTTTTGGTGTCCCAAGTGCTGGGATTACATGAGTGAGCCACCATACCCACCTCTCCCAATATGGTTTTTTTGTTGTTTTTCTTTCTGAGACATGGTCTCATTATGTAGTTCTGGCTAGGGTGGAACTCTATGTAGTCCACACTGGCCTTGAATGCACAGAGATCCGCTTGTCTCTGCCTCCCAAGTTCTGGGATTAAAAGCATGTGCCACCCTTGTGGCTCCCAAAATGTTTTAAATTACTTTATTTTTTTGATCTTTTTGAGACAGTGTCTCCCTGTAGCCCCAGCTGGCCTGGAACTCACTATGTAGACCAGGCTGGCCTTGAACTCACAGAAATCCGCCTGCCTCTGCCTCCTGAGTTGTGGGACTAAAGGCATGTGCTACCATGCCTGGCTCAAATTATTTTACTTTTTAGTAAATTAATTGTTATTTGTATGTGTGTGTGTGTATGTGTGTGTGTGTGTGTGTGTGTGTGTGTGTGTGTGTGTGTGATGTTTGCATGTGAGTATGGGTATGCTTGTGCCAGGGTATGTGTGTGGAAGTCAGAGGACAACTTCCAGGAGTCAGTTCTCACCTTCCTCCATGGGTTTTGAGGATCAGACTCAGTTCTTCAGTCTTGCATGGCGAATGCTTTTACAAACCACTGATGTCCTGGCTCCCAGTATGTTTTTTTTAATAGCTAGCTATGTTAAAAAACCTTCGTAATGTATGTATTCAGAATTTTTGCTGTAGAAATAGTGATGTAGTTACAGAGTCCTCCCCTAGACTTCTTGGAGGGAGTTAAATAAATAAAATACGGTTAAATAAATAAAATATGTTCTAACTTTGGAAAGAGTCTAAAGTCTGAAGCCAGTCAGGGGACTTGGGTGGCACTGTGCTGGGCGCTATGCTGACTCACCCAACACTGCCGTTGCTCATGGTGTACTATGGTATGTGCACATTTTACCAGGAGATAAACGTGGCAAAACAACTGAATTCTGTTAGAAATTAAATTTGAGGAATATGGTGAACTTTGTGACATTTAAGAATTGACCAGGCTTTTAGAAATTATAGGAATATTTTATCAGAATTTTATATAATTGCTGTTACTTGCAGCATTCTGTGTTTGCAATTGTTATTTGTGACAGTCACGTCAAGTGGTTGAAACCTGAGTGATCATATAGGATTAACAGTAAGACTCTTCTATTAGTAAGGAAGCTAGAAAATACTACCCCAAATTATCACACAAACAGGATTTAAAATATGTCTTCTCATACTATAGTTTTAAACATACCACTTTTTTAAAATATGTTTTCTCACAATTTAGTTCTCTAGTTCCTGCCTTTGGATCTAGAAATATTCTTAACATTTTGTTTACTACTCATGTTTTACGAATACTTTTCCCCACTCCTTAAAAATACTTTTATTTTCTTTGATTCATTGTAAAAGGTATAATAGAAATTTAAAAGTTTAAAAAAAATTGTGTTCCCAGTATCCAGGTAATCTTGTCTTTACTGAATAATTTAACCCTTTACAATAAACATAATCCTGTTTCCCTTTAAACAGGTTCAGTTGTAAACTTCTTTCTTTTATCTGATGTGGAGAAAATGAGAATGTATTTGCTGAAGCAAATTCTCCTTCATTCATTCCCCTGCTTCCCATGCACACATGCCACCTTCTTTCCTTTTTGAACCCACTGCCAGCCACAGGGCACCTTTGGAAAACTGCCCTGGCAGCTCAGAGTCAGGGCTGCACAACAGGCCACCAACAGCCCCAGTCCTGGCGTCTCTGGGCGCCAACCCAGCCAGCTCTTGGGACGATTGCAGCTGTGGGATGCCAGGCTTGCTGGCTCTTGCCTTTCCCTGGTGGCCTCAGGGACCTGAGGCCTTTGTCTCCAGGAGATACTACACAGTTCACTCTCTCTAGATCAGCTCTGGTTTAAGCTGGCTAAATCCTCCATGACCTTTCCTGGCAGTGCTCATCTTCAAGTAGCTCAGAGCTGGGACTGCAGCAGTTGTAAAGAGAAAGGAATGTGTTTCTCCTGCTGTGGCGGACCCTTTCAGCCTCTTCTCTTTTTCCTCCATTGACTGATACCTCAGACTTTTTCTTCCTTTGAGGTGCTGAGGATTGGCTCTAGGACTTTGTGCATGCCAAGTGCTCTGTCTGAGGAAGGCCTCCAGCCATGTCTTGCTGGTAGAATCTAAGCCCACCAGTGCCCTTACCACAATACCTGATAGAAGCAGTTTAAGTGAGGGAAGATTTGTTTTGGTTCATGTTTCAGCCCATCATGGTAAGGGAAACATAGCAGAGCAGCTCAGTTCATGGTGGTGAGAGCATGTGACAGAGGCTCCTCACATTGCAGAGGACCAGGAGGCCGGCTGTGAGACAGGAAGTAGGCAGGTATAGTACACCCCAAAGACCTTTGCCCAATGACCTACTTCTACCAAGTAGACCCCACAGACAGGAATCTGACATTAGTGAGTATATTAAGCTTTGTATTACTTTGTTTAATACTTAACTGTATTATTTCATTTACTCTTCATAACAGCCTGTGGTGCTAAATGACATCCTTAGAAAAGACATCCTGTGGTTACCCTGCCTGTGAAGATGTTGCATTACTTGGGGAAAGTGCTTTGCAGCTGTGATTAAAGATGGTACTGACATGGATTCTGTAGGTAGGCCCAGTCACAGAATCCCTACAAAGAGGAGGAGAGGAGCTGGGGAGGGCTCGTCTCCTGACACCAGCTTATAAGTGAAGGCATGAAGATAGTTTCAAAGGCAGAAAGAGCAAAGAAACAGGTTCCCCATGAACCTGGCAGATGCCTACCTTGCCTTGAGTCCGGTGAGGCTGATTTTGAACTTCTGACTTCAGAACTGTACTGTAGCTAATTTGTGTTTGGTAACCCAGGGTGTGGAAGCTTGTTTCAGCAAAGGGAAGGAGAGAAAGAGCCCAGTACCTAGCTGTGGTAGAGTTGTTACTAAACTCATTTTACATAGCAAGCTGTGGTGTGGTGAGGCTGCATGGTAAACTGGAGATGGGGTTGAGATCCTTTAGCAGACACTTCTGGGAAGAAAGAGGAAGTGTGGGTTAGGGACTTCTTGAGGCTAGAAGGAAAGAAAGGGGGTGACTCCAGCTTGTATCATCTTATTTAACTCCACAACCACCTATAGTACCACATGGTGTTCTCCACTCTCCCACCAAAAAGGTTCTGTGTATCTTCCCCATGTGAAGGTGCTACCTTACATGGCAAAAGGTACTTTGCAAATGTGATTCAGTAAAGGGTCTTGACATGGAGTCTGTGGGCGGGACCTAGTCTAATCAGAGTCATCGAAAGAAGGAGAAGTGGATATGATGAGAAGAGCTGAGGGGACCCAGCATCATGCTGTAGATGTGAAGTCCTAGGACAGGACGTGGCCCCCATAGTAGTCTTTTACCTGAGGCAAGCTCTGTGGATCCATTGTACTGCCTCCTCTCTCTGGGCCTCCATCAGTGTGCTTCCCTAGCCTGTGGCCAGAGTTTCAGATCTCAGTAGGTGAGGAAATTGAGGGAGGGAGGAAGAATCCATGTTACACTGCTGGGGAGATGTTCTGCTAGGGTGAGCTCTAGAGACTCTGCAAGTATTTTCCCATGGAAACATCACTGCATGCTTGTTAAGCTCTTTGCATCATGAGTGTTGTGTTTCAATTTACTATGAATTGCATAAATTTGAGCCTGCTCTGAAAACCTAGCTACTATTTACTAGGATTTCTATAAGAAAATACATCCCAAGTTTCCAAAAACTAAATTGCAAGGGAACTTTGGAATGCAATTTTTTATTTATTATGTTTATTTTATGTGTATGAGTGTATTGCCTGCATATAGGTAAGTACACCTGTGTCTTACAGTGCCCATGGAGGTCAGAAGAGGGCGTCAGACTCCCCTGGACCTGGAGTTAGGATAGTTGTTAGCTGCCATGTTGGTACTGGGAACCGAGCGTAGGTCTTCTGCAAGAGCAACCAGTGCTCTTAACCACTGAGCCATTTCTCTAGCTCCAAAAATTTTTCTGTGAGCAGCTAGCCAATAGTCTGGCTTTTGCCTAGAATAGTTTGTACTTCAGACTATTCACATATTTTAGCTGATCCAGTGGCTTTCAAAAAGGCCTCTGATCACTCCTTTGTATTTGAATATGATGTTACTTAACTTATATGCACTATGATAAGAAAAAGGGATTTAAATTTCCCTTTTTTTTTTTTTTTTTTTGGTCTCTTTTTGAGACAGGCTCTCCCTGTAGCCCCAGCTGTCCTGGAACTCACTATGTAGATGAAGCTGGCCTTGAACTCACAGAGACCTGACTGCCTCTGCCTCCCGAGTGCTGGGATTAAAGGTATGCGCCAGCATGCCTGGCTTTTAAAAAAATTTTTTTAATTACATTTTTATTTTGTGTGTGTATGTGTGTGCATGTGTGTGCAGGTGCATGCACACGCATGCATGGTTCTCGGATGGAGGTCAGAATAACTTGTGGGTGTTGGTTCTCACCTTTCACTATATGCATCCTGGAAAATGAACTCAGGTTGTCAGGTTTGGTGGTAAGCATCTTTACCCATCTTGCTGACCCAAGAATTTATTATTATTATTATTATTATTATTAATTATGATGATGATGTGAGTTTTGGTAGTGTAAGGAGGCTGTGCCTAATAATTCTCCATAGCTTACTTTCATTTTAGGACCTTGTATCATAACCATCAACTTTAAAGTGCTCTCATGTGAGTGTTTTATTGCTTTTTTTATGAGGAAAGGAGGTGAAGGGACTTGCCTAAGGTCATACTGCCACTAGCCAGCTGAATCAGAACCAGAAGTGTCTGCTTGTCAGTCTGGCTCTCCTTATGTGTAATGTTTCAGTTTAACTGCTGTAAGTTCCATTTGCAGATCTTAAGTGTTTGCCTGAGATTCTTCCAAGTTATTTCTCTTGATTTCTTTCTGACTCAGGTTCTGTATGTTCCTTCTGGTTTCTGTACTTGTCAGCTGGAGTTGGTAGTAGATGTGGGAGGCTGGAGCCATCTCTCCAGCCTCCCCCCTTTTTTTATGTGTATGAGTATTTTGCCTGTATGTATGTAAGTGCACCGTGTGCATGCAGTACTCAAGGAGGCCAGAAGAGGGTGTCACATCCCCTGGAACTGGAGTTACTGACTGTTGTCAGCTGCCATATGGGTGCTGGGAACTGAACCTGGATCTTCTGCAAGAGCAGCCAGTGCTCCTAACTGCTGAGCCATCTCTCTAGCCCCCCCAAATTTGATTTAAATTTATTTATTTATTATTTTTACTTTATGTGTATGAGTGTATTGCTTGCATGTATGTAAGTGCACCTGTGTTGTGTAGTGCCCACGGAAGGGTCAGAAATGGTGTCGGATCCCCTGGAACTGGAGTTACAGGCTGTTGTTAGCCACCATGTGGGTGCTGGCAACTGAGCCCGGGTCCTCTGCAAGAGCTGCTAGTGCTCTTAAATGCTCAGCCATCTCTCCAGCCTCAAAATTTGATTTTTAAATGCTAAAAAAATGGAGATAGTGTTCATTCTTGTTCTGGTGTTTTTTAGGATGAACTGAGTGAGGTTATTGATATTAAGGATCCAGATTTCACTCCTGCAGCTGAACGGAGGCAGAAGCGCCTGGCTGCTGAGCTGGCCAAATTTGATCCAGATCATTATCTGTGAGTATTGAGTTTTATGAGGGTTAAATAAGTTACACGGCACTTATGTGAGTTGTTTTCAGTGTCTTTGTATATGTATGTGTGTGTGCGTGTGCATGTGCGTGTGTGTGTGTGTGTACATGTACGTGGAATCAAAAGCTTGACGTTGGGTGTCTTCCTCAATCACCACCTTATTTTCTGAGACAGAGTCTCTCACTGAACCTGAAGCTTACCAGCTAGGCTCCAGGAATCTGCCAGTCTCCACCTTCCTGTCACTGGGGTTACACACACAAGTTGCCAGACCTTGCTTTTTATATAGGTATTGGGAATGTGAATTGAATTCAGGTCTTGTGCTTGTCTGCCAATTGAGCAACTGCTCTAGGCGCTCAGTGTCTGTAATTGTACAAGGCATGTGTGTGTCAGATCCTGAAAATTAGTGAAGATGCTAACCCTGCTGAAATTTCCCTTAACCTGTTCCTACTGTACTCTTATGACTTTGTGAACTTTCTTCTTATCTTACTAGCAGTGGGGAACTCTTAAAAAACTCCAGAGTTCCTCACCAGGCTTTGAAGCAACAAACTCATGAGAATATTTCGTCTTTTTTTAAGTAGAATTTTTGTTGCGATTATTAGTATATATGAATGAAAATGTCTGTTTCCATAAGAATCTGACTCCAAGTGCTGTATGTCTTGTTGATCCAGAATCTGCTTTCATGGGCTGCCTCTTGTAATAACTGATCAGGTTGGAATGAACAAATAGTTGCCCTTTGTGATAGAGTATAAATAGAATCTAATTTAGGTTTTGCTATATTTCTCATCTGTATTAGATTGTTTTAGCCTTTGACTGTAATCAGGCTTATTAGAGTAGAGATTGTGCTGTCTCTCGTTGGTCAGTATGTGGCGCTATTTCATATTTGTTTGTTTGTTTGTTTGTTTTTTTCTAGTGTGTGTGGAGAATGGGTGTGCTTTGTGGTTTGTTTTTTGTTTTTTTGTTTTTTTTTTTTGGTCTTTTTGAGACAGGGTCACCTTGTAGCTCCAGCTGGCCTGGAACTCACAGAGATCCACCTGCCTCTGCCTCTCCAATGCTGGGATTAAAGGAATGTGCCACCACACCCTGCCGCTGAAGGGGTGTAATTTGTATGTTGATGTGGACCTCATTTATTATTTTTTTCTCAAGCTCTGGACTGTTACCTCTACAATTGTGATCACCACTTCCCCTTACTTTTGTGTAGTGTTTTCAGCTTATAAAGTCCTCTCATAGGATTATTTTATTCAGTTTTCACCACAGGAGAGGAAAAAAGATAAAGGGACTTTCCCAGGGTCACACCATTACAGGGCCTAGCCAGGCCTTCAAAGACTCTGTTTGTCACTCTGTGTCTCCTTTTTATGTACACTATTTTAGTTAAACTGCCTTCGCTCTTGTGATTAACATTCTTTCTCCTGTGACCCAGTGGGATACTAATTGGAATGGCAGAAGTGTGTCTTGTGATGTGCAAATGGAGTGAGTGATGTGGTGATGAATGGCTGAGTTGCTGCACATCCTGAGGGAAGCTGGGCTAGAACAGGCCATGCTGCACTATGGAGGCTGGCTGAGAGATGCAGCTCCATTTAGATTGCCATTTCTAATTACCTTTGTCTCTTCAATGGTGGTTTTAAAGGTCCACCGAAGAGTAATTTGAAGAATCCCATTTAGAATCATGCTGAATATTTAAAGTAGAAATTTCATTGTCAGCAAGTTTCACGGCTAGCGTGAAAACAGAATGAGCTTTCAAGGCTCAGATTTCAAGTAGGACGGAGCTTAATTAGAACTGCCTAGAAGACCAAGCCTGTGTGTGGCCTGAGACGATGAGTAAACTGAAACTTATAGTTGGCAGGGGCAGTGTGGTAGTCTAAGCAGTCTGCCTTCCTCTCTTCTGTGTTTCTTTATCCAGGAACTTGTTTTATTTAGTATGTGTGAATATATATATATATATATATGTGAGTATATGTGTTATGGTACATGTGTGGTGGTCAGAGGATAACTTGCAGGAGTCAGTTCTCCCACCATGGAGATCCCAGAGATCCAACTCAGCTTGTCAGGTTTAGCGGCAGGTGCCTCTACATATGGAACCACCTCGCCAGCTCCAGAATGTTCCTTTCATTTAGAATGGTGTTGTCAGGCTTTGAAGGGACCTGAGAAAAATTAATTTTATTTTAGCCAAAGCAAAACAAACAGAGGCCAACTGATTTTATATAAAGAGATATTTATACAAAGTCTGTGGTGATTTTAGCAGCTTTTGGGTTATTACTGTTTTGAAATCTGCTGTTATAAAATTTAGATGTAATGCAGCTTGATTATTTCATTTTAGTATGTTCTGCAGCCCAGTGAAGTCCTGGGCATGAAGAGCTATAGTCATCTAGCTTCTGTGTTTTTTTTTAAACAATTTTTAAATTTTTTAGAAAATTACTATATTTTATGCATATGAGTGTTTTGCGTGTGTATAAGTGCACCCATGTCATGCATTGCCTGCAGAGGCCAGAAGATGGCGTTAGTTCCCCTGGAACTGGAGTTAAAGACGATTGTTAGCTGCCATGTAGGTGCTGGGAATCGAACCCAGACCCTCTGTAAGAGCGGTCAGTGCTTTTAACCACTGAGCCATCTACCAGCTACCTCTGCAACCTCTTTTGCCGCTCCTTGCCCATGCTTTATTCTGAGGTGACAGCCAAGGCTCGAATTTCCTCTGCTGCTCATGTGCCACCCTTCACTAGCTATTTCTCCTCGTCTCATGGATGACCTACCCTTTGAGGCTGTGCTCAGACATTACTTTCATGGGCCTTCCATCTTTGGCTGGGTGAGGATGCCTTCCTCAGTGTTTCCCTGTGGTAGTACATCTTGCTTTTACCATGTTGTGTTATAAGTTTCTACACTGGTGTCCATGGTTCTGATTAAACTGGAACTCTCAGGGTAGGGAATAGTCTTATCTCCCTGAATGTGGGGAACAGTTAGTGAATGCAATGGCATTTAAAAACATGAAAAATAATTTATTCTGGAAAACAGAACATTAGTCAGCCAAAAATCATGCTAATGAAAATTTTAATTTATAGACAGTGTGAAGAGTTAAACCATCAGCTGGGCCTGGTGGTGCAGGCCTGAAATAATAGTATACTGGAGACAAAGGCAGGAGGATCACAAGGTCTAGGCCAGTCTGGGCCACAGATTGAGGTGAAAGCCAACCTAGGCAACTTAGTGAGATTCTGTCTCAAAACGTGGTAGGATTTGGTGTTCCATGCCTTCAATCCCAGCAATCGGGAAAGCAGAGGCTGGTGGATCTCTGAGATCAAGTCCAACCTGGTCACATAGCAAGTTCCAGGCCAGCTGAGGCTGTAGGGAGACCTTGTCTTAAAAACAAAACAAAACAAAAAAGTGGGCTAGGGATGCAGGGATGTAGCTCAGTGATAGAGCACTTGCCTACTGTGTGTGAGGTCTGAGGTTCAATCCAGGACCAGAAAAAAAAAGTCTGGGGGCACAAGAGGATAAACCATCACTGTTTAGATTATTGGAACTGTATCAGAGAATTTTTGTTCAAAGCATCAGTTAATCATTTAGGGGGCAGGGTAGGATGGAGGTGGTCAGGATGCCATTCTACCAAGCTGGTTTGGTCCCTCCTTAGTCCCCCTCAGGGTGGGCTCCTCTGCCCCTGCCTGTGTGCTGTCCGTGCTGTCCTGTCCTTGAGCTTCCTGCATGTTTCTCTCCTCTTCCTTAGTCTGAATGCTCATGACTCTGTCTCCTGTTTGAGTATCTTACTGGTGTGTCCAGCTGCCTGGTGGATAGCTGTGTGTTTGTATGTCCTGGATGGAGCCATCAGAATCAACCTGTTCCAAGATGAAGCCATTTTCCCTCTCTTCTTGTCTTTGAGCCTTCAGTGCCACCATCCCATGTAGAGCATTGTTGTTCCCTGCATTGTTGAGCCATAGTCCTGGATATTCTGGGTTCCAGAGATTGAACTTAGGTTGTCAGAATTGGCAGTAAACACCCACATCTTGTGAGCCATATATTGCTGGGCCTGCATGCTGGGGTTTTTGTTGTTGTTGTTTTTTGTTTGTTTGTTTTTAAGCTTGGCCAAGGTATGTCATTTTTCTAGTCCTCAATTTCAACTCATATAAAATGAGAATTGTAGTAGTGTCCTCTTCCCATGGTGGTGTTGTAAGGGTTTAAGGGACTCATGGATGCAAAGCACTTAGTGCAGTGCCTGCAATGTAACAGGAACTCCGTAAGGTACCTATGATCTTTCTAATTTTAAAATTTTTTCAGTTTTTCAGATGAAAGAAAAAGTATGTAAGGTCATAAAACTGTCAGCTAGAAAGCTCAGTTTATCAAAGCAACCAATTCCTTGAGTTTCTTGTCAATTGGAATATGAATGAAATTTTCACCGAGATTTACACCTTGTCATACGTTCCCCAAGAATACCAATTTTCGTCTTTGAAGGCAAGATCACTTAATTTTTGAATAAATGCCATCTAAGAATGAGTGGTATATTTTGAATGAAGCTCTCATTTTTGTAGTAGAAAGTAGACTGTAAAAAAATTTTTTTTCTGATGTCTACAAAGGTTGTTTTCATCTTTTTCAATGGTTTAAAATAGAAGAACTGTTAAAGATTAGCATAGCTAAATAAAATTGCTGGCATCTTAGAAGAAAGTATTAGTGTATTTGCTGAAAGATATGTGTGTAAGAGTGTTTCAGTGTATGAGAGTATGTGCATGCACAGGTCTAAGTGTGTGTGTACATGAGTGTGTATGTGTCCTCTGTCAGTGTCCTGGTGAAAACACAGAGTTTGAATTTCCTGCTCATCTGTTTTTCTTCACTGCCAGGTTTGTGGAATCTTTCCTGATTGCACTGCTGGTGAAATTTGTGCCACTTGCAAGCCTAGCACAGGTTCTATGTTCCAGTCTGTTTCTGATGCACTTCAATGCCACTGAAGTGTCTGGGGTGAGACCTCAGTGTAGGACAGGCCTTCTGTGTACTCTCTGTTTAAAAAGATGGGAAATGTCACAAATTCCCTGTAGTCAGATGCTTGCTTTTAGCTTTGTGGTGATTAGTAACCACAAAGGAAGTAAACACAACACTCAGTCTTTTCTCAAATTGTGTATTGAATTGATGGTAATCTATATTTCTAGCGTAAATGTAATTAGTTAAGATTATAAAACACAAGGAGCTGGAAAGATGGCTCAGCGATTAAGAGCAGTGGCTGCTCTTGCAGAGGACCTGGATTCAATTCCCAGTACCCACATGGCAGCTAACAACCATATGTAACTACAATTCTAAGGGAATGTGATGCCTCTTCTGACATTTGCAGGCCTTGTATGACATTGGTGCACTTACTTACATGCAGGCAATATCCTCGTACACCAAAAATAAAAATAATAAATAAACATTTTTAAGGATTTTTTAGAAATTTTTTTTAAGAATAATTTTATTATTCCAAAGAGAGACAATTTTTAACACATTTTCCCAGAAATAACTTGAAGCAAGTTACATAAAAATATATATACAATGAAGTTTAAGGGTGGAAAAGTGGGGATAAGAAATCAAAGACTAAAGCTGGGTGTGGTAGCACACATCCTCAGTCCCAGCACTTAGGAGGCAGAGCCTGGCAGATCTCTATGAGTTCGAGGCCAGCTGTCTACTCAGTGAGCTCTAGGCCAGCTGGGGTCACAAGGAGCCCCTCCTCCCCGCCCCCCCCAAAAAAGCAAAGACCAGAGGGTTTGCCTACATGGGGTCAACTTTGGTGGAATAATGGTTTCCATTAGCTCTCTCTTTTTTTTTTTTAATCCTAACTAGTTTATTGGGCTTGGTAACAGAGCGTAGGGTAGGGGTTTATTTACAGAAGAGTGGGCGCCCCCATTTACGGCTGCGCTGGAAAGTCCGCACTCGAGCATAGATCCTGCGGCTTCCCTACAGCGGCACAAAATGGTGAGAGAGGTGCCTCCTTGTGTTCTTGGCTTATATAGCCTTAGCCCCTCCCCCACAAGGAGCTAAGGTTGACTGATTGGGTGGGAGGGGTAACAGACTCCCCCTTCGACTCCTTGATGAGAGTGGGAAGGAGGTGTGACTATAGCTTGCCTGCATAGTGGTTGGAGGACACTTCCAGATAACACTCCACCCCTTCCTCCTGGCAAGGCACTGAACTTTCAGGTCCTTGCATCATCTGTTTTCCATGCTGGCCCATTTCAGTGGGATTCCATCCACTATAAAAACACAGCAAGAAGCAAGAACATCTAAACAGTGGCTGCTATAATAACTTGACTTATGGGTGTAAACACAAATGCTTGGATGGTACTTTAGCAGGTGCACCACATCCAACAAAACAATCGCAGTGGCTTCCCACTGGGACCTATATTCTCCCCTGCCACAGGGGGCTGATCTGGTCTACAGTACTAGATGTGTGTTGCACCCTTAGGAGTAGGCATTATATCCAATCGAAAGTTTGCTAGTTGTACATACATTAGATGCTCCACTATTGCATCAGCAGGCACATCTTGTTTGGTATGATGATAGTGCAACATGTGGGTTCTGTAGTTGAGCAGAATTATAAGGGACAATTCTACCCTAGTCATCTGCATATTGCCTTTTGGCACCATGAAAGCCACCCATCCAGTGGCAGGGAATTTCCAGCTTAGTCCAAGCTTGATTTCTCCCTGTCCTCTACTCGCATCATGCAGTGTCTTTAGCAGTAGAGTTTTTCTGTCCACTTCCAGTGTACAACCAACATTACTGGCAATGGCCCTTGTTGTTTTGGGGACCTCTAGGGCCCGTCAGGCTAACAACTCTTAGTAGGGCAACCCACCTCTGGCACTGGGATTTTCATTTAACAACTGTATTGCTTCTGGAAGGGCTTTCTTCCATCCCAGTAGGATCCCCTCTGTGCTTAAGGCATACATAAAATATTTTTTTTTAAAAAAAGATTATAAAATGCAAGCGCCAGTATATTCAGGTGTAATAGGCCCATTACCTGTTTGCTCAGAGCAGACTTGTTTGACGACGAAGCGGTTGGGCAGATTTTGCGATACAGTCCTTGGTGGAATGGCATGCATGTGGAAATGATGGCCTCTTTGGGACAAAGTCAGGAGCAAGGGGATCATGCTACTTCAGGTAAGAAACTCAAAATCAAGTCCATTTGTGGAATTTAAAATGCTCATGGTTGTTCCAAGCTACTGTATTATTGTCTGATTTTAATTGCCTTGCATTGTGAAAATATGATTCAGGTAGCTCATTCTGCCTCATGTGTCTGCTTTTCCTGGCCAGTGTATTTGAAAGATGTGCACTGCTTGCAAGCCTAGTACAGGTTCTAGATCTTCATCCTTGACTTGAAACTTTACTGAATCATTCAACTTATTTTTGTTGGAAAATTCTCATGAAGTAGATTTTACTTTAAAATCATTGGGGTCCTTTAAAAATTTTTAATTAGTTCATTTTTAGCAAATTCAGAGATACTGACACACATGATGTTTGTAGTTTTTGAATAATCTGCTTGAGAGTTGTGAACATTGCCCTGAGCTGAGGACACTGAGTTTTGGGAAAGGAGACCCAGTTCCTCTCCTTCTCTCTCAGATGAATTGAATCTATCCTCAGTTCACAGGTTGCATTATGAAGAATCCAGAATAGCTGTCCTCATATCACAGATAGTAGAGCTTGGATAGACAGTTTGTCCCAGAGAGAGCTAAGCGGGCATTCATGAGCCATGAGAGTAACTGTGCCGTCTACCGAAGCTGCACATCCCACGTCCCTCCTCGGGAGCCTGTGCTCTCACTGCCTTCTCCGGATGTGAGCTTGGTGCAGAGTCCCTGTGTTAGAGCTGGATTGTTTCTGTTAGATCAGAACCAAAGCTTCAGTTGTCTCATAAGCTGATTTAGCTCTTATTTACATACTCAGACTTCAGTGTTTAAGTGAAAGGAATGTGTGCACAAAAACATATATTCCGAAAAATATTAAATGGAGTATAAGCTTTTCCCTGCCCAAGTTCCTCTTCGTAAAGGTAATCGCTGTTAACAATTTTGAGGGTATTTTAAAGTATTTTTGTGTTGGCTGTTAAACCCAGGGCCTTGTGTATGCCAAATATACACTTTACCAGTGAACTATAGCCCTAGCCTGGGATGTTTTAAAAATACAAAACCCACATATAAGTATTTGAATAAATTTGTATACACAAGTTCTCTGCCTGCGTGTCGGCCTGTGTTAGGTTGCACGTAGGTCTTGGACCTTCCCTCTTTGCATGCGTAGATGCCTGCGGCTTTTTACATACAGCTGCCCGTTGTCCTGTTGTATATTTCTCTCGTGATTGGGGGCATTTGGGTTCTTTACTACTGGTGATCAGTTGGGGTTCGGCTGTTACAGGTAGTGCAGTGGCCTTTTTTTACACTGAGTCTGAAGTAGTTACAGTCTTCAACCCATGGCTTTTAACAAATTACCTTCTAAGCAGTGAGGTTACTTGCTGTCCAGTGCCTGGCATAGTGCTTGTTATATAGTAGGTATTAAATGTATGTCATAGTAAATATTTTTGTGGTTTTCTTGGAGTGTACGTGATTTCTGCCAGATTGAATAATTGCCATTGTAATTTCAGAAACTAGATAGCTGGCTCTAGGGGCCTAGATACGTTCACTGTTGTTTTTAACATGTTCTGGGTTTAATTTTGATGTGCACTTAAGAAACTATTCCCACATCACATTGACAGGTTTGCACATATGCATTGCTAGCCCGGTTAAGGTGGTTAACTACGTGCCAAGTAGACCTTCTCAGGAAGTTTCCTGAGACAGACCATTAGAGGTCTGGGCTGGTCTCCCCAATTTTAGCACTGTCTTGAGAAGTGGCACGAGAAGAAACTGGTGACTGCGTAGTTGAGTTTTCTCTCCACCAGAGTGAGCTAGTTGCCCTAAAAATCAAGAGGAGGCATTCCCTTTGATTTAAATTCTAACTTGCTCTCCGTTGATAAATGGTAGTGTGTTCTCAGGCCAGTTTTCCATGTCAGCAGTGCTTTGAATTTGGTCTCTAATTTTAACAGGATACTGAGCCAATGCTCAGTCCTTTTAACTGCTGGTTCCCCGACCCTTCATCTGACCCATGGCTTGGAGCCAGGTTTTTGCTTCAGGCAGTCAGTCTGCTGAGCCGTCCTGGTGATCCATTTTAAAAGTCACCTTTCAAAGCAGCAAGGGCATGAGATGTGAGGTGGAAGAACCTGAGCTGTACTGAGCAGAAAGGACCTTTTCTGTTATGCCAAGTGCAAGACTAAGTACAGGAAGGACACAGCTAAATGTGAGGCTTGGGGATTAGCTTCGTGCTCCACTACCCACTAGCTGTGTGATCTTGCAACACTGGGTTGCTGTGGAAATCTTCCACTTAGCTCAGCTGTCATGACAATTGAGCGAGGCTGTGTGTGAAATCCTTAGTGTATTGTGAACATAGAGATTATTATTAGAGTAAAACGAATGACAGGAGAGCCAGGGATTGCATGACTTCTCTATGAAATTGCCATTTTTTAATATTTTTATTATTTTTTTTAATATTTATTTATTCTTATTTTATGTGTATGAGTGTACGGCCTGCATGTATGTGACTGCACCCATGTCGTGCAGTGCTGCAGAGGTCAGAAGAGGGCTTCAGATTCTCCTGGAACTGGATTTAAGGACAGTTCGTAGCCGCCATGTGGGTGCTGGGAATCAAACCTGGGTCCTCTGCAAGAGCAGTCAGTGCTCTTAACCACTGAGCCATCTCTCCAGCCCCTATTATTTATTATTTTATGTGTATGCGTGTATTGCCTGCATGTAAGTGCACCCATGTTGTGCAATGTCCGCAGAGGACAGAAGAGGCTGTCAGATCCCCTGGAACTGGAGTTATGGACAGTTGTTAGCTGCCATGTGGGTGTTGGGATTCGAACCTGGGTCTTCTGCAAGAACAACCAGTGTACTTAACCATTGAGCCACCTCTCCAGCTCTGAAATTGCCATTTTTGTACATTTCACAAATCTTTAATGGAAAGTTCTTTGTTAATGAGATTTTTCTTTTTTCTTTTTTTCCTTCAAATATTTGAGACACTCAGAATTAGAGGAGTAAATTGAAGCGTATTGAGCCAGGATAAAATATGGGAGTAAAGAAGTAAACCAAGGAGCAAGCTTTAAAGTTCTGTTTACCCAGGATACCTAGTGCTGCTGTGTCTCACCCTCTCCTCTTCTCTGCTTCTCTCTGCCCCCATCCCTCTTCTTTGTGTCATGTGGCCAGGTGTTGCCTTGTAGACCTGACAGTACAGATGAGGGGTGTGCCTCGGAGCCAGACTTCATCTTACATCTGCTTTGTTTTGAGTCCTAGATAAGCTGTAAGTGGTGAACTTTGTTGTCTTTGCTTGGATAGTGACTCAGGTCATAGCTCAGAGTTAGAGCAGGGAGACCATTATGAACATTTTCGATTTTATCCAGATTTTCCTCCCCAAAGGCTTATGAATGGCAGTGTTAAATACTGTGCTCCCTCAGAGCTCTGGATTCATGAAGATGAACTCACCACATTTCCCAAGTTGACTTTTAGTGGTTAACGTCAGCCCAAGAGTCTTGGCACATAATCACTTGTTATGACACCACATAACATACACAGCCTGTGAACTTCCTCTTAGGGACATCCTGTTTGGCATCAGCAAGCCCTTCAGTGTTTTCAGAGATAGCTGTCAGTGTCAGCTTTAAAAGTGGTTGCACGGCAGGGCTGCCCATTTAGCTGAAGGCCTGAACATACACAGTTACTTTTGGTTCCTTGATCTCTTTCCAGTATGTGGACAATGTAATAGATACTTGTTACTCAGAGGAACCAAAAGGTGGATGACTGAGTCCTTGATCCAGAGGAGGCAGGGATGTTTGGGAGGGAAATTGAAGAGGAAGAGAAGATTGAAAAGTAACAGAATCAAAAGTCTTGAGAAAGGTCCACCCCCTCACCAGCATCTGTCTGTCTTCATGGCTCTGTTTGCAGATCCCAGGTGTCCAGTGAGGCTGCCCATGTTGGGAGGTGGCCCTGGGCTTGTGACTGTGGTGTTGGACATCAGTGTCTCCTCCAAGTGTATTGGACTTTCAGCTTGTTTTGTTTCACTGTAGATTATTTTCAGAACTATAATTACCTGAAATGTTGTGAACTCCACAGCTAAGGCATACCAGTGTCTGCAAGTGTTGCTTGTGGTGGCGATCCAGGCATTGCTGGTGTTGCATCTGGAGGTGTTTCCAGTACTGTTGCTTGGTTCGAGCAGTCATGGTGTGTGCAAACCTCCCCAAGTTCCACTTTGCTGAAGTGATTTACAGCTCTAATAAAAAGGGCTTTAGGGAGCTCAGATTTTTTAATTCTGTGATTTGCCAGTTTGCTATTATTGTTCTGTTCTCTCATTCCTTTGCTTGTGTATCAGAATGCATTTGTGTATTAATGAGCTAAGAAGGCAAAAGGGAAACTTTAAATTTATTTATTATTTTTATTTTATATGTATGAGTCTTATACCTGCATGTTTGTAAATGCACCTGTGTCATGCAGTGCCCTTGGAGGACAGAAGAGGGTGTCGGATCCCCTGGATCACGGATGGTTGTTAGCCTCCATGTGGGGTGCTGGGAACCGAACCTGGGGCCTCTGCAAGAGCAGCCAGTGCTCTTAATTGCTGAGCCATCTTTTCAGTCTCCAAAATGAAATTTAAAAAATATATTTTTTTTTAATTTTATGTGTATGAATGTATTGCCTGCATGTGTGTAAGTGCATCTGTGTTGTGCAGTGCTGTGGAGATCAGAAGAGGGTTTCAGATTCCCCTGGAACTGGAGTTAAGGAGGGTTAGTAGCCGCCATGTGCGTGCTGGGAAAAGGACCGGGTCCTCTACAAGAACAGTCAGTGCTCTTAACTGCTGAGTCATCTCTCCAGCCCCCCCAAAATGAAATTTTAATATGCTCAGTTAAAGTTGGTGGTGCTAAGAAAAGGCCTAGCATCTATGAATTCAGAGTACTGTCAGGTAGACTTTTCCTAGGTGATACAGTCATAGAAAGTGAGATATAATATGTGAATGTCTCACATGCAGGGTAACTTTGGAGCTTTCAGTGCCCAGGCTAACCTCTTTCTAATTGTTAAACGGGTATGGGTATGCTTACTCAAGAACGAAGGTATAAATGTGTAGGAGCAGCTCCAGGCATGCTCACTTTCTGATTCAGAATTATGTGGAAGCAGAGGTCTTTATTAGTCAACTAGGGTATAAAGGCTTTTCTCCAGTGAGATAATAACGCTGTGAACACCTGGCACTTTCCTATTAGCTAAATGAATGACTGTCTGGAAAACTGTGCTTAAGGGAATATGGTCTCAAATCTTCCTGCTAAATACAGGGGCCTTAGCTACTTTGTCAGATGTGCTTTCTTTATGTAGTGAGTCTGTTCCTTCATGCAGTTTCTGTAAATTGAATCACTTGAAGTGAACTGAGAGTTTCTATGTGAATTAAGGAATCTTTAGATTAGTCCTTTAATGAGGCAATCAACATTCAGTTTATCTGTCTTATTTCAGTTTTAAGCATTGGTCTTTAAAGAATGTTTCACTCCATATTTCTTTACCTTGATGAACAGCAAATTAAATGAATTCTTACAATCATTGGCCATTTACTTCTATAAATGCACTCCTTTCTCTTTTGCATAGATTTGCTAACATGGTTGAAAAAATAATTATATAAATATATTTAAAAACCTATATATGTATGTATTTTTTGGTTTTTTTTTGAGATAGGGTCTCCCTGTAGCTACAACTGGTCTGGAACTCACTATGTAGACCAGGCTGGGCTTAAACTCACAGAGATCACCTTCCTCTGCCTCCCGAGTACTAGGATTAAAGGCGTGCACCATCATGCCCGGCCGAAACCTATTTTTTTCCCTACTGAATACATATATATACACACACTTTTTTTTGTTTGTTTGTTTGTTTGTCTTTTTGAGACAGGGTCTCCCTGTTGCCCCAGCTGTCCTGGAACTCACTATGTAGACCAGGCTGGCCTCGAACTCACAAAGATCCACCTGCCTCTGCCTCCCAAGTGCTGGAATTAAAGGCCTGCACCACCACGCCTGACTCCCCTGAATATATTTTAATGAGTAAAAGGAGTATTGCTTCTATTAATTTAAATGTGCTTAAAGCCCCCCCCCACCCCCAAGAATAAGCTGCAAAATCATGGAAAATCTTTAAACAAGAAAAAAGTCATGTTAAACCCAAGGCTCATTCAAGAGGGTAGAAGTGAGTTTGGAAAATTATGTATGAAAAGGAACATGTTAATCACCTTTCTGGTAATATGACAAAATGCCTGAGATAACCAACTTTAATCCATGATGGATTGGCCCTATTGCTTTGGGGAGGCAACACATCATGGCAGAAGTTCATGATGAAACTATTCACCTTGTGACCAGGATGTGAAAGAGATAGGAAGGGACTGGATTTTTACTGTTTTCTTAAAGATCATGCCCCCAATGATCCAAGTCCTCCTACTTGGCCCCAGCTCTTAAGGTTCCGCCATATCATAATCCCACCATGGGTTAGATAACCAGCTTTTGTTCACCTCATAGGCCTTTGGGGAACACTTATCCAAACTAATGCAAGGGTTCATTTGATGTGATTCATTTCTCTTCTGACTTTTGTCAAATTGTGATGAACAGGAAGGCAGTCTTGTTGGTCAGAGGCAGAAAGAGACTGGCTAGGTGGCTAGCTGTCAGGAGAATGGCTAAGAGTATTAAAGAGGCAGCCTAATAGTAGTCTCTGTGAAAGGTAGTAGAGAGCCATGTGTCTTCATGGTTCTTTCAGTAAGAGCCTCCTTGAGAGCTGCTGAGCACATTCCCACTCCTCTAATGATTGCATCTCGTGTTTTTACTTGCATGGTACGGCAGTGTCCTAGAGCATTGGCAGATGGAAGTGATTGGAAGTGACATTCACACTTTCTGGATTCCTTAGGAAGAAGGTCCTTGGCACCCTCCTTTCTGCTCTCTCAAACCTAGAGCAGCCATCTTGGGCCTATAGAAGGAAATCATATGAGGGGAAGCAGAGGCCCAGCTTGCCCCAGTCCTTTTCCCACAACAGTGAACTGAGAGAGAGCCTTCTGTTTTACTCTCGCTGTTGGCCTTGGGTGTCTGGGGCTCTTCATTACAGGAGTTTAGTTTGTCCTTGCTTGCACACTGCATGCCATTCCAACATTTTGATAATGAAGCACAGGAAAGGGAACCAGGCTTCTCTGCAAATGGCATAAAAAGCAGAAATGGATTTAAAAGATAAGGGCTAGCAGAGAAATTACTAACTTCTAATATGAGAGGTTGATCACAATTTTATTTAGATATATCTGTATGTATAGTTTGTTTTCTTTAGAAATTGCTGTAAGGTAAGGGGTAGGCCATGCTGTACTTAGAATACCTAGGAACTGAACTGCATGTTGTGAGCTGTGATTCTCTCTAAATCATGTTAGCGATGAGGTATTTTACTTTGTATAGTATTGTAAACTAATATTACTTAGACTTTGCTACTGTGAGAGGACACATGATTGAACAGAAAAGTGTGTTACCTGATCTTTCTGTTACTATAGAAAGACTTGATGTTGAGGCTGGGAAGAAGACTCATTGGATAAAGTGCTTGCTGTGCAAGTGTGAGGAACTGAAGTCAGATCCTCAGCACCCACAGTGTTGCAAGAGTGGTAGCCCACCTGTAATCAATCCTAGCACTTGGGAAGCAGAGACAGGGGATCCCCAGGGCTGGCTGGCTACCTAGACCAGCTGGATTGGTGAGCTCCAGGCTTATCAAGAGACCCTGCCTCAATGAATAGGTGGAGAACAATTGAGAAAGAGGTTCACTGTCAACCCCTGGCCTCCACATGCATGGACATAAAATGTGCACTCACACACATACATGTGTGCATCACACGCACACACACACACACACACACACACACACACACACAGAGGAGGGAATTCTTTTTAAAGGCTCGATATTAAGAGATGCATAGTAGTTTGCCTACATTGTAGGCAGTAAAGGAACTTAGAAACGGAGTCTCATACTTGTTTGTCTTTATGTAAACAAAGTGTTTTGTTTTGTCATTAACATTTAAGTATTTCAGTTTGTTGTTTTGGAATGGGTCGTCAATATTGCTAAAGTGGCTGATGGATAAAAATGAATCATTTTGTTCTCTCATCAAGAAGTATTTCATGATGGAAATGGGAAAAAATAGTATATTTGCAATAGTGACAAAACCCAAAAATATGTGAAATAATTTTTAGGAAGAAAAGTGGCAGATCTATTTGACAAAGTTGGTGGTTCAATACAGTGGGGAAATATGGATTACTGAACAAATTATGCTGGCATAATTAACTATTCATTGAGAATAATCTGAAATCTTGAAGCTTATGAAAAAATAGCTTCCAGATGGATTAAAGACTTAGACGTAGAAAGTCAAACAATCTTACAGAAACCCCATGTGCATCTGAGAGGTCGGAAAAACATTAACTAGGCTCTAAACTCACAATCTGCTTTTTTAAAAAAGGACTGTTTGACTACATTAAAAAAAACAAAACAAAAAAAAAAAACCAAATAATTTCAGTGACAAAAAAGTATCCCAGAGTCATAGAGAGGCAGTAGATTTGGAAGGATGGTTAAGATTTCTATTTATTAATTTAATTTGTTGTTGTGTGTGAATGTTTGTGTACGAGTGAGTGAAGTATGTGAAGGCATGAGCATGCCATAGCAGCTGTGTAGTGGTCAGAGGACAACTTTGTGGGGTTGGTTTTGTTCTTCACATTTATGTGAATTCCAGGGATCAAACTCATCATTGGACATGCTCTTGAGCAAGCCCCTTTAGGCAGCCACCTTGCTGGTCCCAGGATATACAATACACAAAGAGTTCTTTAAAAATTTGACAAGTGGGGCTGGAGAGATAATGCAGCAGTTAAGAACACTGACTGACTGTTCTTGCAGAAGACCCGGGTTCGAATCCCAGCACCCACATGGCAGCTAACAGCTGTCCGTAACTACAGTTTCAGGGGATCCGGCAGCCTCTTCTGTCCTCCATTCTCATTGCACGACACGGGTGCACTTACCTACATGCAGGCAATACACGCATACAGATAAAATTAAAATAATAAATATTTTTAAAAATTTGACAAGCCAGTCCATCCAAAAGGAAACTTTTAACAGAACATATTTCAGTGGACAATTCACTGAGCAAACCCAGATTGCTGATGGAATTAAGGAATAATGCTCAAAGTTTAACAGAGTGATACTAATTGACTTAGCAGTAATAAGTCACAGCCTTGCCTTTTTTCTTGCTCTCTAATGGCTTACCTCACACAGGCTTATGTTCTCACAGGTTCTATGCATTGATGTCAGGTCTGCCGTTGCTGAGTGCTCTGCTCAGGGTCTTAGAAAATCATAGTGACTCAGACTTGTCCAGCCTGTGGGGTGAGAGCTATGAATATAGCCAAAAACCACACCATAAGCTTATGTAAAATATTACGAGATTTCTTTGAGAACTTTTATGTAACTGGACTTCGTGGTTCCTTGGGCATGAACTTTGTAGATGACATCATGTTGCAATGCTGAAGGGTTGGACACGTCTATGAGCCAACTGTGCTTTTCTCTTTTATTAAAAAATATTTTATTCTTTTTATTTTGTTTATGAGTGTATTGCCTGTATGTGTATGAGTGCACCCATGTTGTGCAATGCCAAGCAGTCAGAAGAGGGCTTTGGATTCCCCTGGAACTGGAGTGAAGAATGGTTTGCGGCCACCATGTGGGTGCTGGGAATTGAACCCCGGTCCTCTGCAAGAGCAGTCAGTGCTCTTAACCACTGAGCCATCTCTCCAGCCCCAATTTTCTTAAGAGTAGGTATTGGTTGCTACACCTTTCTGGAGCACTGGTGAGCTGTGTGCTTTTCCAGGTTCACATCACTGCTTTTTTGTTTTGTTCTTGGTTTTTTTGAGGCAGGGTCTCCCTGTAGCCCCAACTGGCCTGGAACTCACCATGTGGACCAGGCTGGCCTCAATCTCACAGAGATCCACCAGCCTCTGCCTGGGATTAAAGGTTTGTACCACCACATGTAGCCTTAGGTTCACATCTCTGTTGACAGAATCCTTTTCCTTGGTACTCCAAAAACTGCAACCCTGCTTTGTTGCCAGCTCTTAAATGGGGCTATCCTTAAATTGTAGAGTTCCCGCAGGTGCCTTCCACGCAGCCTTCTCACTGGTGGCCCTACCATGTGGCAGCATCAGCAAGGGTGCCCTGGCTCGGCTCTGATAGCAGCTGGAAGGAATCATGGCAGTGACTGTCCATCATCTTTGCCATATTCTGCTGGACAGAAGACTTCCCTCAGAGTGATGATGCTACTCATTGGGGGTCATCTCAGAAGAAGTCTCCTTACCACAGTCACTAAAATTCATCAAAGGAATGGGGAAAGCACTGTTAAGTTTATTGCACAGCAGGGTATCAGATAAGTGTAGGAAGGAGAACTTCTACCCAGGACTGCCAGAAAGGAGAGGTATTGTGGCCTTAAGTGTTTTCTTCAAAAACAAACAAAAAATAAACTTTTTGAATGAGTAAATCTACTCTTTAGAATATTTTATGGAAATAAAGCCTGTAATACCCAAGGAGATTTAAGGACCTTTCTTTGTGTAGTATTATTAGCAGGAGCAGAAAAATA
>NW_008336930.1:2918033-2918759 GCF_000622305.1 Nannospalax galili
ATCTCTGTTCAGCTCCTTAGCCCATCTTTTAATTGGGTTGCTTCTTGTCTTGGTGTTCTGTTTTTTGAATTCGTTATAAATTCTGGTTATTAAACCTCTATCGATGTGTCACTGGTGAAGATTTTCTCCCATTCTGTGGGTTTTCTGTTTGCTTCCTTGGTTGTCTCCTTTGATGTCCAGAAGCTTTGTAGTTTAATGAGGTCCCGTTTGTTAATTCTTGCCCTTGTTTCCTGAGCAATTGATATCTGACTTAGAAAATCCTTTCCTACACCTATGTCTTGTGGGTTTTTCCTAATGTTTTCTTCTAATAGTTTCAGAGTTTCAGGTTTTACATTGAGATCTTTGAGCCATTTGGAATTGACTTTTGTACAGGGTGAAAAATAGGGGTTTAGTTTCATTCTTCTACAAATGGAGATCCAGTTTTGCCAGTACCATTTGCTGAACATGTTGTCTTTCCTCCAGTTGATGTTCTTGGCCCCTTTGTCAAATATCAGGTGGTTGAAATTACATTTGCTCTTATTTGGGTCTTCAATTTTGTTCCGATGGTCTATGGGTCTATTTTTGTGCCAGTATCATGTTGGTTTTATGACTATAGCTCTGTAATACAGCTTAAAATCTGATAAAGTAATCCCCCCGGCATTGCTCTTAATGCTCAGGGTTGCTTTGGCTATCTGAGGTCTTTTGTGCTTCCATATGAATCTTAGGGTAGTTTTTTTCCAATTTTGT
>NW_008336930.1:2919504-2921769 GCF_000622305.1 Nannospalax galili
GTCTTTGAGCCCATTTATATGATTTATGATGTTTATTGACTTATATTAAACCATCCCTTCATCTCTGGGGTAAAGCCGACTTGATCATAATGGATGATCTTTTTGATGTGTGTCTGTATGCGGTTTGCAAGTATCTTGTTGAAAATTTTTTCATCTGTGTTCACTAAGGATATGGGTCTATAGTTCTCTTTTTTGGTTGTGTCTTTACCTGGTTTTGGAATTAGACTGATGCTGCCTTCATAGAAGGAATTTGGAAGTTCTCCCTCCATTTCTACTTTTTTAAAGATAAATTAAGTAGTATTGGATGCAGATCCTCTTTAAATGTCTGATGGAATTCTGCTGTAAATCCATCTGGTCCTGGGCTTTTTTTAGTCAGGAGGTTTTGTATTACTGTTTCAATTTCTTTTTGTGATATGGGTCTGTTTAAGCTGTTAATCTCTTCTTGGTTTAGTTTTGGTGGTTCCCATGCCTTTAGATATGCATCCATTTCTTTTAGGTTTTCAAATTTGGTAGCATATAGGTTTTTAAAGTATTCCCTTACAATGTTCTGTATCTTTCTGGTGTCTGTTGTGATGTTTCCCCTTTCATCTCTGATTTTGTTGATTTGGAGGTGCTCTTTCTTTCTTTTGGTTAATTGGGCTAGCGGTCTGTCAATCTTGTTTATCTTTTCAAAGAACCAGCTCTTGGAATTGTTGATTCTTTGTATTGTTTTCTTTGTTTCAGTTTCATTAATTTCTGCCATGATTTTTGTTATTTCTTCTTGTCTGCTCGTTTGGGTTTCGTTTGCTGTTGCTTTTCAAGTGTGTTGAGTTGCAATGTTAAGTCATTTATTTGTGTTCTTTCCAATTTTTTTATGTAGGCACTTAGAGCTATAAACTTCCTTCTTAGGACCGCTTTCAGCGTGTCCCAGAGGTTTTATTGTGTTGTATTGTCCTTTTCATTTAATTCCAGGAATACTTTTATTTCTTTCTTAATTTCTCTTTTGACCCATTCATCATTCAGGAGTGTGTTGTTTAATCTCCATATGTTCATGTGGTGATTAGGGCTTCTTCAGGTGTTGATTGTAAGCTTTATTGCATTGTGGTGTGATAGAATGCATGGAATTATTTCAGTCTTTTTGTATTTGTTGAGGTTTGTTTTGTGCCCCAGTATGTGGTCGATTTTGGAGAAGGTTCCATGTGGTGAAGAGTAGAAAGTATGTCCTTTGGTGCTTGGGTGGAATACTCGGTCGATGTCTGTTAAGTCCACTTGATATATGGTATTGTTTAATTCAGATGTCTCTCTGTTAACTCTGTGCCCTGTTGACCTATATAATGGAGACAGTGGGGATATTGAAGTCCCCTACTATTAATGAGTTGGGATTAATCTGGGTCTTCAAGTCCTGTAGTATTGTTTTTATGAAGTTGGGTGCACCAGAGTTTGGTGAATATATGTTCATGATTGTAATATCATGTATGAGTTTGTGCATTCTGTCACCATTGCTCTAAGTTTATATGAACAAGTTCCCAGCTGCCTGGAAGAGTCTGCTCCCTTGTAGACATCCACCACCCCTGGCTCTTACAGTCTTTCCACTCCCTTTTCCACAATGGTCCCTGAGCCCTGCATAGCAGAGGTTTAATATAGGAGTCCTAGCCAGCAACACACTCTCTTCAGTTTCTTATTCTCTACATTTTGACCAGTTGTGGCTTTATGTGTAAATCAGCCTCTGTTACATGTGGAAGTTTCAGTGATGGCAGTTGTGAGATTCATTAATGATCTCACTACCTCTGTTCCATGAGCTTTGAAAGTGGGGATTGCACTCTAGATGTGTCCCTTAGGGCTGGGCATCTCACAGACATTTATTTTCTGTATTTGATCAGCTATGGAACTCTATAAAAGTCTCCATCTATTGCAAAAAAAATCTACTTTGATGAATGTCCTTCAGCCTATTTATATCATGGAAGATTTTTCTTTCACCTTTGAGTGTAATGGACATTTTGGCTGGGTATAGTAATCTGGGTTGGCATCCGCATCTGTGGTCATTTAAAACTGGGAATACTTTGGTCCAGGCTCTTCAGGCTTTCATAGTTTGCACTGAAAAGTCATCTGTAATCCTAATGGGTTTTCCTTTATATGTGATTCGTTGTTTCTCTTTTGCAGCTCTCAGTACTGTCTCTTTGTTCTGTACACTTAGTGTTTTTACTATGATGTGCCGTGGAGAATTTCTTTTCTGGTCCTGTCTATTTGGTGTTCTATGTGCTTCTTGTATTTGTATGGGCATGTCTT
>NW_008336930.1:2921797-2925220 GCF_000622305.1 Nannospalax galili
GAAATCTCTATTTTACTGTTGAAGATCTGGTCCATGCATTATCTTGGGATTCTTCTCCTTCCTGTATGCCTATGATTGGTAAGTTTGGTCTTTTGATGGTGTCACACAATTCCTGCATATTCCATTCTTGTGATTTCTTAAATTTTTCATAATCTTTGTTTGAGTGGTTTAGTTCATCCACTTTGTCTTCCAATCTTGATACCCTGTTTTCCATTTTGTTCATCCTATTGGTGGGGCTTTCTGCTGTCTTTTCTAATTGGCTTACTGAGTGTGTCACTTCCTTCTTCATTTCAGCCTGAGATTCTCTTCAATATTTCTCGTGTTTTTTTTTTTTTTTTTTTTTTGAGACAGGGTCTCTCTGTAGCCCTAGCTGTCCTGGAACTCACTATGTAGAATTCACTGAATTCTTTTATCATGTTTATAATTGTTCTTTTGAGTTCCATGTCCTGCATTATCTCTAGGGGCTTCTCATTGTACTCCTCTAGAGGACTGTTGGTATTTGGTGGGGATGTGTTGTTTTAGTTTCATGTTATTATTTTTTCTGTGATTTTGCCATGTGAATTTCTTTTGTAGTTTCTGATTCTTGTGTGAGACTCAGGCCTTCCAGTTTAGGTCTGCTTCTTTTTGTGAACTTTATGTGTCTTTGTGGTTTACTTTTTGGGAATGAAAAGTTGGTTCATCTAAGCTTCCAGTTCTCTGTTTTGATTTTATATTGGAGGGACCAGATTGATTTTGTCTTCAGGAGTTCCCACAGAGGCCCAATTCAGGTGAGGGTCAGGTGTTTTAAGGCTTTCTCCTAAGGTGTGGATCCCTCCAGGAACGATTTTGTCTTCAGGAATTTGGGGGTTGGACTGCCCTGGGAGCCTTGCTCAGGAAAGATGCTTGTCTAGGGCAACTGGTGGCCTTGCCACCAAGAGATGCAAAGGCAGATGGGGCGGGAAGAGGCCCTAAGGCCTCCTGGGGCCTGCACTGAAGAGCTGGGTTGGTCTGGTTGCAAAGGATGAAGAAGAGGAAAGGTCAGCCCCAGAGTCCTAGAAAGAAGCTGGCGGTGGTGCAGGCTCAGGGAAGCAGAGGGAGTTGAGAGCAGAGCAGGGACATGCCCAAAAGTATTGCTCCTGGGGCCCAGAGAAGGCACTCCATTGGTCTGGATGAAAAGGATCAGGGAGCAGTTTTGGTTCCCCAGGTGTCTGGGGCCCCAAGACAAGGAATGGGGCAGGGCCCTCTCTTGGAGGAGAGAACAGCAGTGGAGATCGGAGGGTGAATGAGGCTGGGGGAGTCAAGGCGTGGAGGGCACAATGGACTTACCCCAGAGAGAGGCCTGTGGGTAGGAGTGAGGCTTGAGGTGGGTCCTGCAGGCCCAGGGAGGCACAGAGAGGTGAGGACGGGGCCAGGCCCAGAAGCAGAGCTCCTGGGGCCCAGAGAAGGCACTAATTTGGTCTGGATGAAAAGCATCAGGGAGCAGTATTGGTTTCCCAGGTGTCTGGGGCCCCAAGATAAGGAATGGGGCAGGGCCCAAACTCGGAGGAGAGAATGGTGGCAGAGATGGGAGGGTGAATGAGGCTGGGGGAGTCAGAGTGCGGAGGGCGCAATGGACTTACCCCTGAGAGAGGCCTATAGGTAGCAGCTTTATTGCTTTAAAAATTTTTTTTACTTTATGTGTATGATTGTTTTGCCTGCTGTGTATGTAAGTTACTGCATTTGTGCAATGCCCATGGAAGCCAGAAGAGTGCATTGCTTCCCCTTGAACTGGAGTTAAGGACAATTGTTAGCCACCATGTGGGTGCTGAGAACTGAACCCAAGTTCTCTGCAAGAAGAGCCAGTGAGTGCTCTTAACCACTGACTGAGCCATTTCTAGCCCCTAAGTTTTATTTCTTAAACCATATTCAATTCTGTAAGTGAAGAGCCTGACTTTTCTGTATAGTGTATACTGAAGAAGTCATATATTTAAAATGCTAAAAGTTTAATCTGTAACAGCTCCACAATAAATGAATGAATGAACAAATAAATAAAAATGCTGGAAAATCAAAAGCCTTTCTAGGTAGTGTGGCCCTGCAGCTATTTATAATTGCCTGTGCTTAGAGTTTTGCCTTGGCTCTGTGTTTTCTCTTTTTGAATTATACAAGTAACTTTTCATTGACATGTCCTGTAATTCCAGTAATTAGGAATAATCACAGTAGCAGTTCCTTCACTGTGCACGTGTGTATATGTGTGTATTGACTTTGAGTTTCAGGTACACACCATCGTCTAATCTACTCACCCCATGCAGCATAATGTCACTAGCACAGTAGAAGAGTGGGATATCCAAAATCTTTTCATCATGATTATGAAAATTTCTAAAAAGTGACCCTTGAGGTCCTAAAGTGATTAATATTAGAATTATTCAGTATAGAATATACCTGAAAATTTGTTTTCTGTCATCTTTTCTAGTTATTCTAGTTGGATAAAATGTTTACCAAAGCTGGGTGTGGTGGCACACACCTTTAATCCCAGCACTTGGGAGGCAGAGGCAGGTGGATCTCTGTGAGTTCAAGGCCAGCCTGGTCTACAGAGTGAGCTCCAGGACAGCTGGGGCTACAGGGAGACCCTGTCTCAAAAAAAAAAAAAAAAAAAGTTTACCAAAAAAGGCCTCATTTCGTATTATTGAATTTTTTAAAATTATTTATTTAATAACCATATAATTAGAAGAAGGATTTCATTACAACAGCATTGACATATTCAATAACAATTTCCAGAGCTAAGATGCATCTCTTTCAAAACTGGCTGTATATTTTTAGGTTTACAGTTGAATTGATACAGTTATACATTATTGTACTCCATATAACCCCTATGACATAAAATTAAATGAGGTTTTAAACTTTAAAAAAGATCTCCATTTCATTATTAAAATACAGTTTCATACAGAGAAATTCATTTTTAATACAGTTGACACTATGATGCACATATGTTGCTGATCTCTATATATCTGATTGTTACTAGTTACAGTAGGTTACTTTCTGAGACATAAAGTCATCAGGTAGATTTCAATGGTAATGTTTTTCACATCTACTAATTATTAAGGAGCAAAATTTTATGCTTTGAAGAATTATTTTTTTTTCTTTTACATTTATTTATATACCCACTTCCTAAGTAGCACCCTCCCATAGCCTCAGTGGTTAGTCATACTTGATAAAGTTTACCAATGTTGATTCTTTTTGCATGCTTGAAATCATCGAGTCTTGGAACTCTGAAAACTTTTCTAGAATATTGTAATGATCTCATAAGTATTCTCTGAAAGGCAGGTTGTAGATGAGCTTTTTAAGTGCCACAGATAGCACTTCAGCTGTGAGCCAGTTACTGGAGGCAGCTGAGTACATGCCACTGTGTTTCAGTTTTGCTCCCAAGCCCCTGCTTGTATTCATTCTGCCTCCCTCCCTCCCTCCCTC
>NW_008336930.1:2925290-2939097 GCF_000622305.1 Nannospalax galili
CTTCCTTCCTTCCTTCCTTTGTCCTTCCTTTCTTGAGACAGGGTCTCCCTGCAGCCCCAGCTGGCCTGGAACTCACAGAGATCTGCCTGCCTCTGCCTCCCAAGTGCTTAAATTGGATCAAAGACGTGCACTACCACGCCTGGCCCCCCCGCTTGTATTCTTTTGCATTCTGATACTCCTGTCATTGAAAGTTTTATTTCATAAAATTCCAAGCAAAGTAAATAAAAAGATCTGTCTGTTAGTCTCCACATCAATAAAACATTTATTTTTCTGTGTTCCATAGATAGTTAGTTTTTATATGTATCAGTACTCTTCAGATACTGCTTTAAGTACATATATTTGTTTTATTTTCAAATGACTTGACTTCTAAAGGTAACGATTACTTCATTCTCCAAAACAAAGGTTGAGTCTGCATGGACTATCAGAAAACTGAGCCCAACCCTCTGCTGGTTTGAGGTATGTTTTTCTACTCATAGTTGTTTAGGCTTTTCAAGTAATTTTTTTTTGATGTTTTAAAAGTGGGAGCTTTATTATACAAGGGTTTTTGTTGTTTGTTTTTGTTTTTGATTCACTCGTTGAAATAGTCAGACGAGGTAGGTATTTTAGAAGTTGGGGAGGAAATCCATCCCCAGGAAGAGTGAGGACATGGTTTGTCAGGGGACATGTCGGGTAGAGCTGTAGCTCTGTTGGTAAGTCTGCATGTTGGCTCAGAGTTCCAAAATGGGAGAAAAACCTAGGTGATAAAGGACCACCAGGGTCCTGCTAAGTGTCTTACCTGTTCTTCTCTGGTTCCTTTCAGTAAGGCTGTGAGTGTTGCTGGTTTTACAGGCAAGGGAACTTAGAATATATAGCTTAAATAACTTATCCAGGGTCCTCCAATTGAATGCAAACCTCTTTAATTTCTTTTTTTTTAATTGTTTTTATTTTGCAGAGGCAAGCATGTGTTTTAGAATGAGCATGTGGAGGTCAAAGGACAGCTTTGTGGAGTCAGTTCTCGCCTTCCACCATTATGTGGGTTCTGGGGATTGAACTCAGGTTGTCAGGCTTGCATCATTGGGCAGCAAGTGCCTTTACCTGCTGAACCATCCCTGCTAATTTCTTTTAGTGTCATAATAATTGTTTTTGTATCTGTTTTCTAAATTTTTGTGCAGGTCTCATAAAAATATCAAAGGATGCCTGCCCTCTTTAAGTTTCCCAGTTCTGAACAAACCGTTGCACATCGAAGTTGTATCATCAGTTCAGATAATGAGTGCTTTAAGTTACAAAATCAAATTATTCTATATACTTTCTTCAGTGAGAAGGCACCATTCAATCAAGAACTAAAGTAGTTACTTCATTGGAAAATCTTACTCCTCCAAGAGTGGTCCACCTACCAATAGCCTCACTAGCCACTTCAGCTGGGAGCTACTTAGAAAGATAGGAATCTTGTCCCCATCCCCTCTCTGCCATGGAATCCCAAATGCCTGTCTGTCCCCATCTAGGCCGCCTCTGGGTTTCTCTGTGGCCACAAATAGTATACAGTTGAGGTTTTAGCTTTGGAAATCACTGTAACCATTAAATGGTGAAAGTAGTTAATGTTTAGAGAATTTTGTTATAGATTTATTAAATCTACACAAAAATTTAGTTCTTTATTTTGAAAATTTTGTTGTTGTTTTTTTTCTTATTCAGACAGGGTCTTCCTATAACGCCAGCTGTCCTGGAACTCACTATGTAGACCAGGCTGGCCTTGAGCTCACAGAGATCTGCCTGCCTCTGCCTCCCACGTGCTGGGATTACAGGCGTGCACCACCATGCCCTGCTGAAAATTTTGGTTTTGAACAACTTAGAATTTCTAGACACATTGAAAGCTAGGTTAAAAGTTTATAAATATTTATAGAGTTTTACTAGAAGTTTTAAAAAGGCGCAATTCTTTTTAGATTTAAAATATTCTTTGTCAAATACTCGGTATACATAATTAGATCTCATAGCATAACAATTTAGTTAGTTGAAAATTTTCCATGTCTTATACAGATATGCAGTGTTCTGGGTAGTAAGTGGTGTTTTGTTTTGTTCCCCAAAGCGCTGTGGATTGAACCTAGGGCCTGATGCATGCGAGGCAAGTACTCTACTGCTGAGCTACATCCCAACCGTAGATCTCATAGCATTAATACTTAACACATGAGTGCAAATTATCTTGCTCACTTTGTTTTAGTTTTTTAAGTTTTAAATAAAATTTACATTTTTTGTACTTTGCTTAGCAACCCCCCGCCCCTAAGCCAGTTTTGTAGAAAATTCCTTTTAGTGTTTTCTGGGAGGATAGTGTTACTAGATAGTCAAAGCTAGTGTCTCACATGTTAAGCAAGTGCTCATCACCAAGCTGCACCCCAGCTCTTGTATCTAGTGTTTTCAGTAAGAATTGCTAATGCTATCATTTTGATACCATTCAATAATAAAAACACTATTGCTCCAGAAATCAGTCACATGAGGTTTTTCTCTTTGATAAGTATAAGCAAATTACTCAAGCAAATGTGATGTACTTTCATGCCCAATATGAAAATAAAAATCAAAGACCGAGCATACTTTACTCAGTCTCTACTGGTGATCTGTGTGGTCTTGAATGGCCCTAAAAGACAGCATGAAGGACACATCATTTCAGAATGCCCTTTGTGAACAGCTGCATTTTGTTAAAGCTGTGTGTTCTAGATTCTTCTTTGTAATTCTTAAGACTTTAAGCTTTCCTGCTACATAAGTGATTTTTAAAAAATATTTTATTATTTTTATTTTATGTGTATACATGTATTGCCTGCATGTAGGTAAGTGCACCCATGTCGTGCAGTGCCTCAAGTGGACAGATGAGGCTGTCAGATCCCTTGGAATTGGAGTTTCAGACAGTTGTTAGCTGCCATGTAGGTGTTGGGATTTGAACCTAGGTCTTTTGCAAGAACAGTCAGTGTTCTTAACTGCTGAGCTATCTCTCCAGCCTCTACATAAGTGATTTTTAAGAAAGATTCGTGGTATGTTGATACAGTGTGAAGAATTACAAGGACTATATAAAATAAGGTGTGTAGAAAGGATCTCATTTCATGTTTTTTATTTCTCTGCTAGTTGACTTTGTGATGATTCAAGTTTATCGTTTTTAATTGACAATCATTCCTTTTCTCGTTGTGTGCTTTAGTTTGTGTAACAGATTTTTATGGAAATGATTGCTTATTGAAATGATTCTTCACAGACTTGGACTGGCATTCATGAAATTGTGGTGTCTTTTGGGAGGCGAGTTTTGTGTTACCCACTACATCGTCATTTCAAGCTGGTGGTGAAAGCCTGCAGGGACACTGTAAGGATACTACAGCTAGGTAAGGTATCTTGTGTGCAGATCGGACAGCCAGAAAGTGGTAAATATTTGCTTTTTTTCCGTATATAAGTTATGAAAATAATCCTCCATGATATATAAATAATAGTTCCTTTATAGAGATACATAATCACATTCACCTTTTCTAAGAGTGGGGAAAGGGAATAGAATACATATAACATTCCAGATCACTTTATATTAAGGGATAGAGTCCATTATTAAGTATTTCTTGGATGCCTGTCATTTTCTAGGCACTATGGTAGGACTGTGGGTACAATTATAAAAGAGACAGAGAAATTCTCTGCTCTAATGAAGCTTATAGCTTTGTCAGAGAGACAGATGATAAATAAGCAAGGAGTTCAATGCAGAGTGATAAGCAGTCTGCTGGGGGAAGCACAGTGATTACTTAGGAGGGGACTTGTCACCTAGACGTGGGATGTCAGGAAAGACTTCCCAAGGAGAAGCACAAGTACCTGAAGACGTTTGACTACTGCTAAATTTAGCCTTGGAAGGCCAATGCCTTCTAGCTTTAAGAATATGGAAAATTCCAGGCTTCAAAACAAATTCCAAAGTGCCCATAACAACATCATTAGAATAAATATGTAATTTCCAAGGTAATGACTTTGAAGGGGGTGACGTCCATTTGTGTGTATTAGTTCTGGCACATTTATTTAAAAGTCACTTTCAGTTCTTTATGATCATTCTTTTATTTTCTCCCAGGGGGGCTTTGTCATTCTTTGCCCTTAAAGTGTTCATGGGAGCCAGGACTTGGGATTTCTGGACCTCAGGATGGGTGGTTTCATTGGCCTAACAAGGAGAGTCAGGTCTCCAGAGTTTATTCCCAGCCCAAGGGATACCTGGCTGTTTGTGACCTCTAGTGTTCTTACCCTGGGGGAGGAGGCATGCTTGAAGGAAGTTCATTTGAAGTAGGTAGTAATTGTAAAAATGAATCATAGTTAACTGAAGATGCTGTATTATCCCTCCAGTTGGCTTAGGCTGTCTGTGTTTTGTTTTGAAGGATGCTGTTATAGGGTAATGAGTTACTGTCATTGAGAAATCTGTCTTCTTTAACTGTGGGAAACAAACTGCCTTTTTTTTTTTTTTTTTTTTGGTATGTTATTTTTTTCCTGCTTTCCATCCAAGATACTTCTTAAATTGCTAAAATTACCTTGAAAAAATCAGTCTACTGTAAATGACTGATTATTGAGCTATACATCACAACTAATTTCTTTTTGTAAGTCGTGCTAGATTATCTGAGCATTAAGCTGAGAGAAAGTGGCTTTTGATTCTTATGTGGTAGCTTCTGGGGGCAGCCAGGAAAACTGTAGCAAGCGCTCATGCGTGTTGGCATACACCCACTCTCATATGAACTACTACTTGTTACTTTTTATTCTGGGAAGTAATCTGGCTCTCTGTATCTTTATTTGAAAAGTAATCAGTTCTGTGATTGCATAACCAAAAATAAATTGGATTGCGTTGACTTATAGTCTAATCAATTATTCAAACAGTTTTAGGAGGTTAGGATTAAAATTGAGACTTAACTTTTCATCGCTATCATTCACAAGAAATAGTCTTATCAGCCTTGTTACGATAGCAGCAGGAAACTTGAAATTACCCTGCAGAAAGTGAGTATCAGCCCTGTCTAAGCCTTGGTGCTGGGCTTTGTGACTGGCCCTGGTTGTACTTGGCTGGTATGGAGCAGAGCGCTGGGTCATCTGGAACTGCTGCCATTGGCTCTGAGGTTTACCAGCACTAGATGAGGGTTGCGACCTGTGCTTGTTCAGGTAGATGGCATAGGAACGCCATAATTGTCACTGAGGAGACTCATTTGTGTGGACACTCCATAATTTGAGTGGAAACAGCACAGTTTGGCATTTGATATTTTCCAAGAATGAATTTATATCTACTTATCATTCAGAACATAGTCCTAGCGTTCACAGTTTTATTGTAAAGGTCAGTGTAGTGCCTCCATAGTTGAAAATAATGAATGACTCTTTCCTCCAAAGAAATACTGATCTCAAATGGATTAAGTTTCAAAACCAGCATTGGAATGCCTCAGAATCTACAGAATATTTCATGATAACTGAGATGGGAGTTTTCAAAAAGTTATGAATTTGCTTTTTGAGACAGGGTCTCCCTGTAGCTCCAGCTGTCCTGGAACTCACTATGTAGACCAGGCTGGCCTCAGTCTCACAGAGGTCCGCCTGCCTCTGCTTCATCTGACTTCACAGCAGTCTTTACAAGGATGCTTTACCAGGCATCAGCTCCTTTCCTTTTCTGCATCTTTCCTTTCCTCCCTCCTGCAGAAGGCTCTCCTTATCTTCCCTGGTGCTATATGTAGAATCGAAACTCCTTTGGGGTGGGAAGCCTGGCCTTGCCCCTTTAAATACTGTATTGGTGCTTAAAAAAGGACTTTGCTTTCTTTAAGAAATAACATGATTACATTGAAAAACTTTGTATAGGTTGGAGAATTTGGAAGGGGAGTGAATGGCAAACTCACATTACAGCAGTAGTAACACGATTTCACATTATTGTTGAAGCGTAGTAGTATAGTTTTGTCAGTAAAGCAATGCTAATAAAAATGTTTTTAAAGGAAAAAATTTTTAATTAAAAAAATTTAAATGTGTTCTGAATCCCCAGAGGCAGTGTTGTTTTGCCCATTGATCCCACTGAAAGTCATGACATTAGGTAAATAATAAATATATAATATAAATAATAAAGAAATAGAGAGTCTAAAATTTTCTCATTAGTCCTAGTTACAAGAGGCGTCTAATTTCAGCACTTAATAGCTTTTACTTTGAACTTATAAAGAGGAAACCTCAGTTTTCCTGGCTTGTTTCTGCTTCAGGATGGGGGGCCAGCACTGAGAAAGAGGACTGTTGGTGGGAGGGTGTCTCACTAGCTTAATGGAGGAATCACATCTCTAATGGGGTGCCTTAGTTTGTTCTTCATTGCTGTGACAAAACACTCTGACCACTACCAACTTGGGAAGGAAAGGGTTTATTTATCTTACATCTCCTGGGTCACAGTTCATCAGGGAGCCCGAGGTAGGAACTCAGGGCAGGAACCTGGAGGCAGGAACTGGAACACAGGCCATGGAGGAACACTGCTTACTGGCTTGCTCTCCTGGCCCCTGCTCAGCCTGCTTTCTTATGCAACACAGGCCCACCTGCCCAGGGGTGGCACCACCCACAGTGGGCTGAGGCCTCCCACATCACTTATCAAGAAGATGCCCTTCAGACATGGCCACAGGCCAGTCCAATAGAGGCAATTCCCCAATTGAGGCTCCCTCAACCCAGGTGTGTCAAGTTGACACTAAAGCTATGCAGCACCTGGGGTAAATCACCATACTGACTTTTTGCTGTCATGGGAAGGACTAGATGTCTCCACAACATACCCACTGCTTGGCTACCACAGGTAGCTTCCTGCTTCCTGGTGGGGCCAGGTACAATCCCAACTTCTAAAGTGAGGAGGCTGAACTCTCCGAGGGACTCCTTCAAGTAGGCTTTGGGTACCCATTTTGTCTTCTGAGTATCCCTGGAAATAGAAAGTGTCTGTCCTAAGATGCTAGTGTCATCATCACAGGCAGCTGCCAGGCATCAGACACTCTGTGCTCTGGGCTCAGTTCTTTTGATGCCTTCTTCTCTCCTTTCACTTCTAGAGCCATCTGGAAAAGCAGGAATCACTGTCCCCATATGTACAGAGAGATGATGGTCTCAAAGAAGATAAGTGAGCAGCTGGGGTAGATGACAGAGCCTGGCCTGGATTCCAGGTCTCTCTAGCCCAAAGCCCGTGCCCTCTTGTCTGTTGGCATCATTGTAAATGAAATCTAGCATTAGCCTCAAAGTAAGCCAACACCATGAGAAAACCAGTGTTGTTGCTGTGAGGGGTTGTATGTTGGCAATGCAGAGTTGATCACTACCACCAAAGCAGTGTATGTAGGATTCATGATGCTGTCCTGTTGTGTTCTGTGATTTCCGTTATAAAAAGATGTTGTTTGTACTTGGACTTTTATCTCTCTAAGCCTGGACTCTTAACCACAATACTGTGTTTCACATTTAAATTTAGCCACCAATTTGTGGAACGCATTTGTATTTGGATAATTAAGAACTTTTGTGTGTGTCCAGCAACATAAAAAACTGGGGCTTAGAGGAGTTGGGAATGTATCTGCAGATGTAGCTCAGTGAGGGTACTTGCTGTGCGTGTGCAAGACCCTGGTTTCTATTTCCAACACCCCAGAAAAGAGATAAGAAAATGATATTTTTGTTGGTTCTGTTATATTTTTTAAGGTGAATAAAACCCTACCCTTCTTTAGTAAGTACTTGAAGTCAGATGAATGTTGGGTGCAGGTAGCTCAAGAAACTGCCTTCAGGACTTCAAAGCCCATTTTATTTCAGATGATTAGCATCCCTTATCAGTTGTGAGCTGAGCTCAATAATAATAAACTCTTCAGAAATTACTGCTTTACTAACTTTTTCTGTAGATGTTCTAACATGATCAGCAGGAAGAAGAGACATGCCAGGGTACTAAGCACAGGGCTGATGGCTGATGTGGCTTTTCTTTTGAAAAGTAGATGCCTAAAAATAGAGGCATATGTGGCATATGTATTATATGAACTATGAATTCTGATAAAACTTCAAAAGTGAAATTTTTTTAATGCTTAAATTCTATTTATTCCAGAGTCAATTTTGGAAATGCTTTTTTTTTTGTATGTATATATTTGTATGGTTTGCGTGCATATGTGTGTATTCTCATGTTCATGGAGCATATGTTTGTGGGGGGGTGCATGTACATGTGTGTGCACATGGCATGTGAAGACCCGAAGTTGACACTGGATATCTTCCTTGATCACTCTTCACTTTATTTATTGAGGCAGAGCCTCTCAAGCCAGAGCTCACTGATCTGGCTAGTCTATCCAGACAGCAGTCTATAGGGATCCCCTATCTCTGCCTCCCTAGTGCTGGGGTTAACAGATAGCTTCCACATCTACCTGACTTTTCCCTGAGTTCTGGGGATCTGAACTTTGGTCTTGATACTTATGCAGCAAGTTCTTTGTCTTAGGAAATACATTTAAAAATAACGTTTTAGAAGATGTATTCCCAAATTATAATATCACCAGATGAATTCACTAAAGATTTTCCAGTGCTGACACTTATGCTTAGACCTTTTCATTTTTATTCTTGAAAGACATTCTGTGTAACTATTCAAACTCTAGTCAACAAGTATTTGTTGAGTGTCATGTCAGGGTACTGAGTGGGGTCCTGGAGATGGAGAAGTTTTGACAGGGGAGTGGAACACAGCATTACATACTGCAAAAGGGTCTTCAGAAATTTACTGTTTACTTATTGAGGATTGGACCTAGGGCCTGAATATGCTAGGAAAGTGGGCTATTGCTGAGCCACATCCCCAGACCACAGCCAAGGTTCTGTTTTGTTCTGTTTTTGTAATCGTATATGGAAAAAGAAAATCAAGAGACGTGCAGAGAGTGAAAATGTGAAGCCAGGAAGCTAACTGCAGTCTTTTCAGGCATGTAGTCCCCTGCAGAGGGGAGCCTCTGCTTTATTTGACTTCCAGGTCTCAGGTCCTGCCATTTTCCTAACACACTGTCAAGTATGTGTTAATTGGTTGACGAGTTTATCTATTAATTGATTCATTCAACAGACATTTTGAACCAATACCTACTCAAAAGCTCTTCTGTGCAAAGGATCTAGAACAATGAAGAGCTTTAGAAAGAGGAATTAGTAGCTTTGCAGACACCGCTGTCCCCTGTCAGCCAAGGTCAACCCAGGTTGGGTTGATGGTGAGCAATTCTGTTTTCCCCTCATCTTCTAAGTTATTCTTCGACTTTTTATTTTCTATTGAATTACTCTTTTTCGGAGAATCAGAGTTCTTTCAGGAAATGTAAGGAGCATGAAACTAAAACCAAATAGTGCTCTAGTGTTGCTGCCCAGTTTGCGTGACCATTTACATTCTAACTACTCAGAGACAGGAGAGTGGCAGAGCAGGGGTCAGCTCCCAGATTGCAGTTGTTGGAAAACAAAGGAAATTCCTTTAACTCTTGTCTTTTCCTTGGAGTGCAAATCTACATTCCTAATCTCTTCAGCGCTTCCATTTTCCCCATTTGTGTCAGTTATCTCAGAGCGTTTGTGGGGGTCTACATATGGCCCCCATCTAGGATGCTGATGTGCAAGTAACCACTAAAGGGAAGACAACTGCTGCAGTCATACCACAGAATCCCTCCTTCTCCAGTATTCCTGTTTATCACTACCCTGTTAGCTGTTAAGAATGTATAGATTGCCCTCATGGTAATTTGGGTTTACATTTGAACACAAAAATTCTTTGTTCTCTTAAAATACACCATAGGGGGCAGCATTTCCTGAATCGTTTACATATAATGAATTGCCTTTTAATTACTGCAAACGATTGATAGTTTATGGTTATTCTGCTACCAAAAGAAATCAGTTACATATTTTTTAATGTTATGGTTCGTTGGGCATGGTGACACACACCCTTAATTCCAGCAGAGGCAGGTGAATCTCTGTGAGTTCAGGGTCAGCCTGGTCTACAAAGTGAGTTCCAGGTCAGCTGGGGCTACAGGGAGACCCTGTCCCAAAAAGACCAGAGAGAGAGAGAGAGAGAGAGAGATTAGTTTAAGTTACATGGTGATGCTTACTGATGAGTGATGGCTATAAAGCAGCTGATCTTATAAGTGTTCACTACAGTTTAAATCTGCAGTGTACTTCCTAAGGTCAGGTTTGGCTAATTTCTGCAGTTTTTTAGCTAAGCAATATAGAAAATGGAGGAGGTTAGTTAAATTTTTTTGAATATGTGATTAAAAAAAAAACTTACATAATTAGTTCTCCTTAAATAGCCTTAAAGTCAGCTTTGAGACTTTTTTAATGGAGGTTATTTTCATTTCATTTTCTATAAGAAGATAAAGGCAGAAAATCATATTTATTTGAAACAAATGTGGAGGAATAAAGAGAAAATCTTTTATTTGACACTTGATGTTCAGTTGCACATTAATATTAGAATCTAGATAAAATCAATTGAATGATATTTTATATGTTCTCTGGAGAACATGTAAGAATTATATTTATGTAACTTGAGAGTTTCTTTAAATAAGAAGCTAATATTTAAAAACTAGCAAGTAGCAGGCATGAATCAACTCTGTTTTCCATGCAGGACTTTATAACAGAATCAGTGAAGAATCTCAGGTTATACACATCTTAGACTTAGTCATGAAGAATTTATCATGTGGCAGGAACGAACAAAGATGAGATATAAAATGTATGTATTTGTAGATAAGGGACTGGGGAGATGGCTCAATTGGTAAGGCACTTGGCCCAAAAGTATGAAGACCTGAGTTTGAATCCCCAGCATCCATGTAAATGCCAGGTGGAGATGGTGACCTATCCCCAGTGCTAGAGAAGTAGAGGGAGTCCCCAAGCAAGTTGGCTAGCTATAGTAACTGAGCTGGAGTGCTCTAAGTGCTAGTGGAAGGCCCT
The DNA here is from genome assembly GCF_000622305.1 of Nannospalax galili. Taxonomy (NCBI): domain Eukaryota; kingdom Metazoa; phylum Chordata; class Mammalia; order Rodentia; family Spalacidae; genus Nannospalax; species Nannospalax galili. The sequence goes on from NW_008336930.1 coordinate 2,936,127, forward strand.
GCCTCAGTATATGGGGTGGGCACTAAGCAAGGAAGGCACCCAATGTCAACCTCTGTCCTCTACATGCAGACGTACACATGTCCATCCACATATATGCAAACATGCATATACATATTTGCACACCATACATACAAAGTACTTACTGATCTTTTAAGATCAAAAGGAGAAAGACTCCTAAAATATTTTAGGGATGGAGAGAGAGCTCAGTTTTTTAGAGCACTGGCTGCTCTCACAGAGGTCCTGGGTTTGATGCCCAACACCCACATGACAGCTAACAACTGTCTGAAACTCCAGTTCCAGGGGAACCAACGCCCTCTTCTGCCTTCTGCAGAGATTGTATGTATGGATGCATTTATGTACATGTAAGCAAAACACTCATAAACATAAAAATTCTAAATAAATAAATAAGGACAGTACCTTAATTGTTCTGTTCCTAACAGACCAAATCTATCTAATTTGGTCCTCAAGTTAAATAAAAATACTTTCACATTTCATTTATTTATGTAGGGGGAATATTGAGGCAAGCTCTCCTGTCATGTAGCCCAGGCTGTTTTAAACTTTCCATGTAGATAAGATTGGCCTTAAACTGCTGATTCTTCTGCCTCTACCTCTGGAGTACCAGGATTATAGGCATGCACCACTATGTCTGGCTCCCTTTTTTTTAACATTTTTAAGTGGTTAAAATATCAAAAGAAGTACTTTGAGTCAGGTGTTGTGTGGCACACCATAATCCTGGCTCCTAGGATGCCATGGTAGGACGATGGTGAGCTCCACAGTGGCCTGGGCTGCATGGAAAAATTGTCTCAAAAGATTAACAAATTAGTATTTGGGGACATATGAAAAAGACATGCAATTCTTATTTTAGTGTTCATGAATAAAGTTTTATTGGAACATAGTCACGCACAGTCACATACTTTCTATGGCTGCTTTTATGGTTTAATGGCATGGTTGAGTAGCTCCAACAGAGATTATGTGGCCTACGAAGCTAAAATAGCAACTCTCTAGCTCTCCACAGAATACATTTATCACCCCTGCTTTGGGTTTATAGTGAAGGATCGGAGGGAAGCCCTGTCTTTTGAGCTGATGTCTTGGGCTGCCTCCCATCCCAAATTGCAGCATGCTGAAGTAGATCACTTTCTTCTGTCTCCCCGTAGAACAAAGTAGAATGGATAAACTGGATTCACAATAAAATAGGCCCCTCCACCCTAGGAAAAGCAAACTGGGATGCCTAGTTGGCTAAGCAGAAAATGAGTGAGGCAGGGTTTATGAAAACAGGGCTTGATGAGACTAGGTAAACTGGGGAGCTACGTGGTCCCTCTGTAGCGTGTTATCACTGTGCTATAGTCCTGCCAGTCTGGGGGACTTTAAATGAAGTAGAAAGTAATGATACTGAATGTAAACCTTTTTAAGTTGCCTTAACGCAGTGTGTCACATGACCAAAAGGAATGTACAAGTGATGGGGCTGAGTTGGTTTTTCTTTAGGAGCCATTGTTGCATCAAAATTTTACCCACAAAATTATGAATTTTTCAGTACATTTTTAAAGGCCAGCTTTTTAAAAGTCCAGTTTTTCAAGAACTCTGTTGCATGCATCTTCATCTTCTTAATGTCCCTTTTTTTAAAGACGGGGTCTCCCTGTTTAACCCTGACTGGCCTCCAACCCAGAGGCACTCCTGCTCAGACTACAGAGTGCTGGAATTAAAGGCGTGCACCCCCATCGTAGCTACATTTTTTTATTTATTCATTTTATTTTTTAATTGATTTGTGTGTGTGTGTGTGTGTGTGTGTGTATGTATTTCATACAGAGCATCCCAAACAATCTTATTCATCTTTATACCCACATCCCAAATGGCACCCTCCCATAGCCTCCCCCCTCCCACTCTGTCATCCTCGTCACTGTCCACTGTGTTGTCCACTGTGTTGTCAGTGCCCCCAGCCATTCCCCAGTGCTTGTCTATTCACCTATCTAGAGTCCCTTGTTTTAGGAAGATCAGCTCTTTCTCATCTAGCAGCAATCAGTTGTCAATATTCCTTTAGATAAGATTGGGGTCTGCTGTTCATTTTCCCAGTTCTATGCTGGGTTACTGTCTGGGAGTCTCTTGGGCCATGCTGGCCAACAACTCAAACGAAGGTATCTCCTGTCTGCCATTGTTTCTTGTTATGTAGCTTTTAGCTATACACATGGACTCTTAAATATACTGATCCCTTTAATCTTTATTTATACTTTCCTTTTGGGTGTTTAAGACCATACAGTTGGCCCAGGTAAACCAATTTATTTTTACTCTTAAGGTCATTTGAGGATCTGTTCCTCAGGATCACATGGGCTTGGGAAGAGCCTCTGGCTCCTTTCTTTTACCACTTCCATCTATGTGAAGATAAGTCAAAGGTTCTGCTCGACCATGGCTGACTTCATTTGGAAGCATGGAGGAAATGTTTCCTCTATGTAGACCCTCCTCTTTGAAGATTGGACACTGGTTCAGTAGATGCAGAGAAGGCCTTTGACAAAATTCAACATGCATTTATGTTCAAAGTCCTAGAGGGAATTGGACTGGAGGGAACATACCTCAGCATAATTAAAGCTATATACAACAAACCCACAGCTAACATCATTCTAAATGGAGAAAAACTGGAAGCATTCCCATTAAAATCAGGAACCAGACAAGGCTGTCCACTATCTCCACTCCTTTTTAACATAGTGCTTAAAACTCTTGCAAGAGCAATAAGACAAGGAAATTAAAGGAGTAATAATTGGAAAAGAAGAGATCAAATTATCCCTTTTTGCAAATGATACGATATCTAAGAGACGCCAAAAATTCCACCAGAATACTCCTAGAAATGATTAACACTTTCAGTAAAGTGGCAGGTTGCAAAATTAATTTACAAGAGTCTGTAGCCTTTCTATATACCAATAACAAGGAATCAGAGAAAGAGCACATGGAAACTCTCCCCTTCACAATAGCTGCAAAAAAATAA
>NW_008336930.1:2939218-2986320 GCF_000622305.1 Nannospalax galili
TTGGAAGAATTAATATTGTGAAAATGACCATCCTACCAAGAGTCATATATAGATTCAATGCATTGCCAGTCAAAATCCCCATTTTTATTTTTATGTGTATGAATGTTATGCCTGGTGCACCTGTGTTATGCAGTGCCCACGGAGGGCAGAAGAGGGCGTCAGATCTCCTGGAACTGTAGTTATGGACAGTTGTTAGCTGCTATGGAATTAAAATCTGTGTCTCCTGCAAGAATAGCCAATGCTCTTAACTGCTGGGCCAGCTCTCCAGCCCCTGAATGCCTCATTCTTAACTAAATAAGGTAGAATTGGTTATGTAACCGTGAGGTAATTTTGATGACACTTGACTATGTATTTATAATTGAAACAACCACCATTTTGATGGAATCTGATTAAGGATTGTTGGAGAAGAAAAGGTAAAAAGAAACCTTGGGTGTGCTTATGATGCAGCAAGAAAAGAAAGCTGACATAGCAACTACATTTCAGGGAATGATATACTAAGAGAAGTTGGAAACAAGTTCTGTGTTGTTGTGTGACATTTCCTTGGGATGTGTGTACAAACTGTTCACCTCAGATAGGGTACCAACAACAGACCAAAGAAACAGTTCTACCCAATTCTAACTTACTGCACCAGTGAGATTATTGGGGTCACTTACCTGAGTGTGGGTGAGAGTCACTTACCTGAGCATGGGTGAGGTCACTTACCTGCGCATTAGAAGACTCAAAGGTAGCTACATCACAAGAAGCCCAGCTCAGCCTGAGCAGCATTCTTGGAGCCTCCTGCATAACTTGCAGGCAGCTTGGCTAGTCTGAGGGCCCTCTCTCCCAACAGATGCTTACTACTCTTAAAATCTTGGGGAGAGCCAGGCATGTTGGTGTACACCTTTAATCCCAGCATTCAGGAAGCAGAGGCAGGCATTTCTCTGTGAGATTGAGGCCAGCCTGGTGTACATAGGGCTTTCCAGGCCAGCTGGGGCTACAGGGAGACCCTGTCTCAAAAAAAACAAAGAAACAAAGCAAACCAAAACAACAGCAACAAAACTCAAAAAACAAAAACTTCATGAGTCTTGTAGTTTTCCAGAGCTTCCTGAGCCTTGTAAGGTTCATTCATTTCCAGAGTCCTGTGGGCCTCCTTCCTCCCTTCAGGGGGAAATGAAAACTTCAGAGAAAATAGCTGTACAACTGTCCACTCTTTTTGTTCTTCTACTTGTTCCCTGCGGGGGTGATACAGATGTCTGATTATTTTCTTTCACTTAATCTCAGCGCATTGGACCACTGTATCATAGGATCATTCACACCTATTCTTGGGAGCTTGTCCGGTTAATAAGGCTTTGCTTGCATACTACTACACACTGCAAAAGAGGTTTCCCTCCATAATGGAGACTGCCTGCAATAGTAGTTTATGAATTTATGCACAAAGGTTTTAGAAGGCATTTTAAAAATTTTTATTATTTTTATTTTAGGTGTATGCATTGCCTGCATGTATATAAGTACACCCATGTCATGTAATGCCCACAGAAGGTGTCAGACCCCTAGGAAGTGGAGTTAAAGGTGATTGTTAACTGCTGTGTAGGTGCTGGGAACTGAACCTGGGTCCTCTGCAGAGCAGTGAGTGTTCTTAACCACTGAGCCATCTTTCCAACCACCACACATCTATTTAGTAAAATAATAGTAGCTGCTTCCCCCACTGGAATCTGTATCCTCCCCAGCCACACGTCTTTGCCCTGGCTTACAGTGCCAGACATGAGTCCTCACCAGAAAGCAGATAATTGTACCCGTAACACTCATGTCAATATTGCATCAGTGGACACTTGCCTGAATGTTGGTAGTGGACCTTGCAGGGTCCATAACCAAAGAAGACTGCTGGTCACAGATTTGTCCCTGCAGCCTGCATAGTACCTTTCAGCACTATGAAAGCCAGCCAGCAAGGAGGGAGCTTCCAACTTAGTCCCAGCCTGACTTCTATATTTCCTACAGCCAAAGTATGGTATACCATCCAGTTTGGGCATGCATTCAGGAGCACTGGCAATAGCCTTTATGGTTCGTGGGGCCTTAGGAGCCTTCCTGGCCAACAACTCATAGAATGGTAACCCACCCCCTAGCACTGGGATCATCATTCAGCAACATTTATGGCTCCTAGGAGTGCCATTTTCCACTCACACAATGGCGCCTTTGTTCAGCCTCTTCAACTGCTATTTTTACTGTTCTTCTAGGTGCTTTTGAAATTTGTAAGGCACTCAGGGGTTAGCATTATGTAATCAAATCTTTTTACAGAGGTTGGGCAAGATATCTGAAGGCCCAACACTGTCCCCTCTAAACAACTGCCAGTTTGTCTTGGGTGACTAAGAGTGCTTAAAAAGAAATGTTAGCAAGGTCTAGGATAGCACAAAGTGATCTCATCACTCAAAAGAAACAGTTCAGTCAGTAAAGAACTTGCCATGCAAGCATAATGACCTGAGTTCAGATCCATTGCACCACATAAAAATCTAGGGTTGATGGTGCCCACTTGTAATCCTAGTGTAGGAAGGTGGAACCAGGATTGAGCTCTAGTTTCAGTGAGGAAACCCACCTCAAAATAAGATGGAGAACTGAAAGAGGAAGACATCCATTGTTGACTTCTAGCCTGTACACACAACGTGCACATGGTCAGTGTTGGGTACAGTGGTATGTATGGGGGACACTATCCCATCTAGCCTTCCATAATCTGTTGTCATCTTCTATAAGATATCTGGATTGAGCTCATCCTAGGGTGCTGTGCATCCCCCCTCCCCCCATCTCTCTGGGGCCAGCTTGCACTGCTTGGCCTAGCTCAAACCCAAGGGGGAGCAGGACTTTTCTCTAGCCAGTGGTGCCTGCCACTGGAGCCAATGCTCTCATTCTGACAGGCACTGGGGCTACTGCTGTGGTACTCTCCTTTTTCATCAGCTTCACCTGACTGCTAAGAAAGGCCCAAGGCTTAGCAAATGATCTCTACCCCCTCAACCTTCTTGTAGGGCAGAAATGTACTTTGCATACTCTAAGTGGTTCATTTCCCACCCTTATGTTAAGTGACATCTTTTTCACCTGTCTTTTATCTCTTCTCTAAACTGTGCTCAGACTTTAAAGACCCCCCAGAAGCCCTTTGGCACAGCATTTGACTTTCTGTTCATTTTTACCATAGGAACCTGTCTAGCACAGATCTTGTCTCATTTGCCATCTAGTGCCCCACACAGATTCCTCTGTCTTCTGGTCCTTTTCCTTCCCTCTTAATTGCTTTTGCACTTTACAAATATGGTTTGCATACCGGCCTAAGTCATTCAGATCTGCCAGAGCCTTTCCTACATCATAAGGATTGTGTCAGCAAAGCCACTAAGAGCCCCTTACCAGTCCTGAGGTCCCTGCTAAATCAGCCTCTCTTAGCTCTTCTGTGAACACAGCCCTATCAGGCCCAGTGAATTGGGCATCAAATACTGTTCTCTCATGCCCAGTTCTCTCTGTGATGCCCATCTTTTCTCTGTTGTCTTCTAGGACCTATACTTCCTGGAGTCCTCAGCTGGTGATAATCAAGTCTCCTCCCCTGCCCTCCTATGAGCCTGTCTGATATCTCTTGCATTGCCTCAGGCTATGCAGCCTTTGTCTCAGCAAGGGATGAGAAGATACTTTAGTTGCTGTTTCTATGGCACTCAGACTCATCCCATCTGCCCCCATGTCTCACAGCCTCACAGCTTCGTAAGCCAGACTTTGAAAGGACTCTTAAGTCCCTTATTTTAAGAGTTTTCCCATTTTAAACAGCTCTGATGCTGAGTATTCCCTGATTATCATAGTCTCCTGCACTGGGCCTTTATTTAGAGCCCTGTCTGCATCCTGAATCATGGATTTTCTCTTCTTTGTTTCGGGTCAGACCTCAGAGGTGTCTGTCACTTCTACCTTGCTCTCTGCCTCTTCATCTGATTCTTCCCATGAGTTCCAAGTTTCTGGAACCAAGAAAGGGCTCTTCAGCACAGATCTAACTTGTGTGTTCTCTTTCCTTGCATCCTGCCAGCTGTAAGAAATGGCAAGCCAACACCTCCATCTCATCTTTTGCTTTTTCTACTTTTACTGCCAAATCAGAGGCTAATGCAATGAATAACATCCACATGTAAGTCCTCCCTTATGAAAGCAAGTTCTTTTATCAGCTATTTTGGTAGCATCTTCATTTCATGAAGTAGACCCTGTTCATCAAGGAGGCATGCCTCCCCATCTCAGGTAGAGGAAGATGGCACCCTGGGATTCCTCCCAAGGATGCCGTACTGTCAGATGGCTTGACCTTGGTTGCATGTCCTGTCACCTGGCTCAGGTAGCCTGCAGCCATCACTACAGCAAGAAGGTATACCATCCCATACCACATAGGGAAAGATGCCTCAGAGAGACACCCACCTTCACACAGATCGGCCTCAGTTGCAGGTCTCAGCACCCATTGCAGGGTCCAAGCAACCACTCCCCTCAGCTCATCCTTGGTCCTCTTGGTCTTTGGGTATCAATTGACTTTCTCTGAGGAGATATAAACAAACTTCTATTCACCCTAAATTGGGTACTGATGACAGACTAAAGAAACAGTTCTACCCAAGTCTAGTTCAGTGAACCAGAGAGTTTATTGAGGTTACTTACATGAGCATGGTGACTCATAGATGGCTGCATCACCAAGAAGTCCACCCCAGTATAATTGACCACTCAAAATAGCTGCATCCCTGGAGCTCCCTGCACAACTTGCAGGCCCCTTAGTCGGGTCTGGAGTTCCCTCTCCCTAACAGTTACTTACTGCTTTTATAACCTTGGTGGGGAGGTCTTATGTATGTTGTAACTCTTAGGAGCTTCCTGAGTCTGGTAAGATTTATTATTTCCAGAGTCCTTAACCCCCTGGAGTGAATGTTCTATGTTTGTCATGATCCAGCATCTCCTTCTGTAGCCCAGACTGGTCTGGATCTTATTATATTGCCCAGGCTTGACTTGAACTTGAGGTAATTCTCCTGCCTTGGCCTCCCAACTGCTGGGGCTGTAGGTGTGATCCACCATGCCTGGAATGATGCAGTAGCTTAAAGTAAATCCACAGACCACAGAGGCCTTAACACATTTACATGGTAACCGAGCAGTCTGAGCAAGTATGTTCAATGCTAGCTTCTATCATCTCCAAATTGTAGGTTAGCAACCAGTCTATACTGAACGTGTTTGTACACTTTGCTGGACATTGTTCTAGATGAGAGAAAAAAGGATGAAAAGTCATGTCCTTGCCTGCTAAGAAATTCATCATGCAGGTGATGAATTCAGACATCGTGTTTTTGGCATACAGCTAAGAGTCAGGCATGCTTATTTTCCAATCCTGACTATTGCTTCCTACCTGTGATGGGGCAAATCCTTCATTTCTTCATTTATGAAACAAAGGAAGTGCTAGCTGCAGGGTTAATGATGTAACATGTAAAGTACATGATGCAGAGGAGGTGCAGGCTCTAACCCTATAGTAGACAGGTGTGCCAGACATAAGGTACCTGACATGTCCTGGGCGAGGCTGGGACTCCCACAAAAGAGAGTGCCTGGTTTGAGACCTGTGATAAAGTAGACACTGGATTGAAGACTGTCCCATTTCAAGCAGGAGCAGCTGCAAAGTAAGTACCTGTTTTCTGTTTATTCTGTTTGGGAATTTTTGTTTTGTTTTGTTTGTTTTTTGAGACAGGGTCTCCCTATAACCCCAGCTGGCCTGGAACTTGCTATGTAGACCAGGCTGGCTTCAAGAGTCAGCTGCCTCTACCTCCTAAATTCTGGGATTAAAAGTGTGTGCCACTGTGCTGGACAAGCTTAAATGGCATCTAAGAAATTTGAGGATATGAAAGACTTACCCAGATTGACAGACTGAGTTTAATGTATGCATTTTTGTTTGGGGGGACTTGGTTTTATTCCATGTCTTAACAGGGTTTGATATGGAAGCAAATTACCCCATTTTGATTTTCTTAATTTTGATTAATTTGATAGTATTTTTGTCTTCTCAAATGAACTATGAAAATTAATGTTAAAATAATTGCTAAAATATCTCTTTTGATAATACTGTCTCATCAGATGCCAAGAAATCTACCCAGGTATCTATCAAATTATGTATAAAGATGATAAATACTGTTGGATTTTATTTTGAAATGCTTCTGTAAATAAAGATAAGGCAGTTTTTCCTTCATGACTTTAACATAACAGTCTTATTTTCCCTTCTTGACTTCTTATCTTTTGTAACTTGAAGCATTAAAAAGAGTTTAGGGAGGTATCTCAGTGGGTAAGAATGCTTGCTGAAGGGGCTCGAGAGACGGTTCAGTGGTTAAGAGCACTGGCTGTTCTTACAGAGGTCCAGGGTTTGAGTCTTAGCGCCCGAGTGGTGGCGAATACCATTTGTAACTTCAGTCCCAGGGGAATCCTATGCCTTCTTCTGACCTCTATGGGCATTGCATGATACAGGTGCACTTACGTACATGCAGGCAATACACTCATATGCATAAAATAATAAAATAAATAAAAGCATAAAATAAAATAAAAAATAGAATGCTTGTTGATCAAGTATGAAGACTGGAGTTCAAAATCTCCAACACATAGAAAAAGTGAGGCCCAGCTCTGGGTTTAGTGAGAGATCCTGTCTCAAGAGAATAAGGCGGAGAGTGATAGAGCAGACTATTTAATGTCCTCTCGCTCAATGGCCAGCCTCCCCTATTTGGTGAATTCTAGTCCAGTGAAAGACACTGTCTCAATAAAAAGGTAGGTGTCTCCTGAAGTACAGCATCCTAAGTTGACCCCCCACACACACAGAGCAGATGTAAACACCCTGAAGTATAGCATCCTAAGTTGACCCCCCCCCACACACACACAGAGTGGATGTAAACACCCTGAAGTAGAGCATCCTAAGTTGACCCCCCCCCACACACACACAGAGTGGATGTAAACACCCTGAAGTAGAGCATCCTAAGTTGACCCCCCCCCACACACACACAGAGTGGATGTAAACACCCTGAAGTAGAGCATCCTAAGTTGACCCCCCCCCACACACACACAGAGTGGATGTAAACACCCTGAAGTAGAGCATCCTAAGTTGACCCCCCCCCACACACACACAGAGTGGATGTAAACACCCTGAAGTAGAGCATCCTAAGTTGACCCCCCCCCACACACACACAGAGTGGATGTAAACACCCTGAAGTAGAGCATCCTAAGTTGACCCCCCCCCACACACACACAGAGTGGATGTAAACACCCTGAAGTAGAGCATCCTAAGTTGACCCCCCCCCACACACACACAGAGTGGATGTAAACACCCTGAAGTAGAGCATCCTAAGTTGACCCCCCCCCACACACACACAGAGTGGATGTAAACACCCTGAAGTAGAGCATCCTAAGTTGACCCCCCCCCACACACACACAGAGTGGATGTAAACACCCTGAAGTAGAGCATCCTAAGTTGACCCCCCCCCACACACACACAGAGTGGATGTAAACACCCTGAAGTAGAGCATCCTAAGTTGACCCCCCCCCACACACACACAGAGTGGATGTAAACACCCTGAAGTAGAGCATCCTAAGTTGACCCCCCCCCACACACACACAGAGTGGATGTAAACACCCTGAAGTAGAGCATCCTAAGTTGACCCCCCCCCACACACACACAGAGTGGATGTAAACACCCTGAAGTAGAGCATCCTAAGTTGACCCCCCCCCACACACACACAGAGTGGATGTAAACACCCTGAAGTAGAGCATCCTAAGTTGACCCCCCCCCACACACACACAGAGTGGATGTAAACACCCTGAAGTAGAGCATCCTAAGTTGACCCCCCCCCACACACACACAGAGTGGATGTAAACACCCTGAAGTAGAGCATCCTAAGTTGACCCCCCCCCACACACACACAGAGTGGATGTAAACACCCTGAAGTAGAGCATCCTAAGTTGACCCCCCCCCACACACACACAGAGTGGATGTAAACACCCTGAAGTATAGCATCCTAAGTTGACACCCCCCCACACACACACACAGAGTGGATGTAAACACCCAGAAAGCCGTAGATGCCTGGCTGCTGTGATATGCCAGTTGAAAAGAAATTTAGATCTTCTTGTGTTCAGCTATCAACTTATATTATTTTTCTGTTCTGGCCCTTTAGCCAGCAAAAGCATCTCCTCTGATCATTCTAGGCATGGGAGCAGTTTCTTAAGTGCCTTCAGCCATGAGCTAGTCTGTCAGTGAGAGAATGTTGCCCAACCCTGTCTGCTAATAGGAGGATTTCAGGTAGCCAAAGGATTCTAATTTAGAACAACTCAACCTTGTCTTTGTTTTAAGATGGATTAACCTGAGTTGCCACAAAGTACATTGTTCTTAGCTTACCTTGCCTTTAAAGGAATGCCAGAGAAGGCAGTAAATTGTGTGTCGTGGCCACCTACTTACTGTTGTCCTTTGTGTTTCCTTTCTGTTATCATTGAGTTTCTCTGTGTTGTCATTAGACAGTCATTCCCATGATGTGAAACCTTTGTGAGGCTTGTCATTTATAATCTCTGGACGCTCGTTTACAGTCTTCACGAGTGTGTAAGCACCTAGACTCAGGGACAGGGTTCTTGCATGGGCAGGGCTGGCTTATCCAGAGAATCATCTCTAACTTTGGGGGCATTTGCCGTCCTGGGGACAGCTGTTAGTGCCTTCCTGAATGAATATAGTTACCGTGGTTACTGTGCAAGGTACATTGGGTTTTTTTATGGCCTGGAGCAAGCAGTGAACTGCTTGAAAAATGGTCACTTTCCTGCAGTGCCTTTGAGCCAAAATAATTGTCTTAGATTTAGGCCTGAGCAGCTTTTTTATGCTCATAGGATGTGTGACAAGACCACAACTGGGTAAGAGCCCCATAGGAGGCAGGGACTGTGAGTCCCTGTAAGCTTCTGGCCACCAGCCATGTGACAGCCTAGAAGAGGGCCAGTTTTTTCCTTTGTGGATAACTGCTGGATAAGTGGCTGAGAACCAAGCAGAAAGAGCAGTCAGTACAAAGGAGACAGTAGAAAGCCCAGCTAGCTACCTGCTTATGAGTTCCCTGGCTGGGATGGTATGCTGGCTTGTGAGGAAGCTAGCTAGCTGCTTGTGTGAGAGAGACCGGGTGACCTCAGGTGACAATAGAGTGTTGGGGGGGGAGAGTGATTTTAATGTGCTTCTTTTAGATGGTCAACTGCCACTAGCCTGGTTATCTTTTACCATGTTTATTATATAGAATTCTGTGAAAATTGTTTGGGTAAAGAGAGCTTGTAACTTTCCCTTCTCCAAGCAGCCTTGTGTGTGATTTTCTTGAAAACTGAATATTGCTTCTCAGTTGTTTAAAAATAGAACGTGAAATGTGAATCAAAATTCATAGCATTCATTTGTCACTATTTAAGGGCTCTATGGTAGAGTGTGTCTAGATTTCTGCTGAACAAATTAAATGTTTCTAGTGGACGTTTGAAACAGGAAGATGTGAAGAAGGAACAACTGCTCTCCTTTGTGTAGACCAGTGCTAGTACCCAATGGACTGCTCATGATGGCCCCGTGAATGAGACACAGCATTCCAGAGTATATATGTATTTTTCCTTTAAAACAAAACAAAACTTCACAAAAAAAACAAAATAGGGATTCAAACATGCAAATACAATGGCTGAGAACAGGGCAGAAGGAGCAGTCAGTCCAAAGGAGACAGTAGAAAGCCCAGCTAACCACTTACTTATGAGTTCCCTGGCTGGGAACTCTCCTTGTAGTCCCAACTGGCCTGGGCTCACTAGGGAGACCACCCAGTCTCACAGAGATCCGCCTGCCTGTGCCTCTGCTTTCCAAATGCTGGCATTAAAGGCTTGGGCCACTACTTCTGGCTTGTTCGCTTTAAATATAAAGTATTTGCTTTTTGGCATTTCTTATTTTTTTATTTGACCTTTTTTAACTTCTTTTAAAATTTTTTTTATTTTATGTGTATGAGTGTTATGCCTGAATGTATGTAAGTGCACCTGTGTCATACAGTGCCCATGGAGGACAGAAGTGTCCCTTGGAACTGGAGAAATGGTTGGTTATTAGCCACCATGTGGGTGCTGGAATTTGAATCCTGGTCTTCTGCAAGAGTAGCCAGTGCTTTTAACCACTGAGCCATCTCTCCAGCCTTCCTTTTTAACTGTGTGTGTGTGTGTGTGTGTGTGTGTGTGTGTGTGTGTGTGTGTGGGCATGTGTGCAAACTACATTGTGCTTGTGGAGAACAGAGAACAACTTACAGGAGTAGGTTTTCCCCTTCCACCTTGTGGGTTCTGGGGATCAGACTCCTGTGGGCAGGCTTGGCCACAAACACCTTTTCCCAGTGAGCCATCTCGCCAGCCCTACTTGACATTTCTTTTTGCTGTTACTCTTGTTTTGGTGGGGGAGCTGGAAGATTTTAATCTGTCTGAGGCTCTTAGTCAGGAGGTGGCTCTAGTTTTGACCTGTCTGCTAAGTGAGACCCATTGTTTCTATTAAGCAGTGAATGGAACTATGAATCCTTACAGTCTTGACCCTGACTTCATACTTCTTTACACAAAACTCTCTGGAGTAAGGTCTTTGTCCGTACAACCCACTTGTGAGTTTGGGCCTTCTTACCCAGTCCTAGCTGATGGCATCTACAGCTGCTTCCTGTTACTGACTACACTCTCCCTAGCTCCCTCTCAAACCTCCTGCTCCAGCTCATGGTTTTCTTCAGATTGAACATTCTCTGTTCACCCTTGTGTAAGAGGAAGGTGCAGGATCTTGGGAGGGGGTATTCTGGGGCTATCACACTATAGAGATAGTTTTGCTAGTAAAAACTGTGATTAATACTTAAAACTTTCAGTCAGCCAGTCAGTAGTACAAGATCCTGCTAGATCTTCTTCCCCCATGTAAACAGAGAGCAAGAGAGAAATCAGTGGCATGTGCCTGCTGTGCCGATTTCGAACGACTCTACCAGGCAGGCACCTTGATGTTTTGGGTGACAGAGATAACATGCATAGCTGGATTTCACCACAGTGAATTCTGTTGATATTTCCTCCTCTTTTTATGACACCATGCCTTCCACATTACCTGCTTTGTGTTTAAAGTAGGCCTCTAGTGGAGGTATCCACTCTAACCATTCCACACAGTTAACACACCTCACAGTTCTGACCTCTTATAGTTCTGGGCCTGCTAAGTATTGAATTTCTCCCACCAAGTAGCGTAGCAATGGAGCTTTTATTGGCATTTTTCCCATCTGCATATGAAGAAGCCACATAGTTCACATTATTAAATCAAAGACTTAGCTCTTGAATAATAAAATATGATGTGACTGAATCCCAAGAACATATAGGTAGCCTGGCACAGTGGGTGGCTAATGGTGTCTCTGAGGTTGGAATTTAAGTCCTGGTCCCTCTGCTCACTGGCACTGTATCTTATCATCATGGAGCTTGGGATTCTCCTGTAGAGTGAGCAGAAGAGTTAGAGGGGGGATTGTCTGGCTTGCATTTCTACTTCTCCCCTTTGTGGAGGACCCTGAAGATCTGGGAAGTAAGCCCAAGGCCTTCTGAAGGGACCAAGACAAGAGCTTGACCTTCACAGCAGGCAAGGTCAAATGGAAAAGAGGAACCAGTCAGGAAAAGGTCTAGAAAGAACTCCATAGAGAGAGAGCCTCAAACACTGATGGACAGGAAGCTTGACAGCAACACAGGAATGATACACATGAATGGGAAATGGAATCCAAAAGATGGAGAGTTCTTGGCTCTCAGCATGAGATGTTGGGAGTGAGAGGATGGGTGCTCTGGTGGTGGGGAGAATGGAGCAGAAAGAAGGGACATTTCCAAGAAAAATGAGCAAGATTTTGTGGAGGATGAAGAACATTGCTAGGATTTTAGCTAGTGATCACCATGCCACATAGTCATTCTCACGTTGCTGAAATAAAAAACCTACTGTGTGTATCTCTTCAGAAAATGGGGCAACCACTTAAAAACACAAGTTGTCTTTCAAAACCTACTTTCTAGCCAAGCCTGGTGGTGCAGGCTTGTAATCTCAGCTACTTAGCAGGCTGTGGCAGGTGAATCCTAAGTGCAGGGACAGCCTGATAACTTAGTAAGACCCTGTTTCAAAAATAAAAAGTAAAAAAGAGGACTGGCTTAATGGCTGAGGGCCTGCCTAGCATGCACACAACTGAGTTTAGTCCCCACTACTGCAAAGACAGACCATCAACGAAAAGAAATTACTTTTAGGTGGTGAGAAGGTTAAAAATTTAGCTGTTGAGATGCTGTCACAAGCTGGCGACTCTATCTTGTCTGCTGGTGACCAGTGGGAAGCATAGAGGGAGGCACATCAGTGTCTCCACGAACTGGGCAATCACACGGAGCCAGGCCGTGCTTCTCTAACTGTTATCTGCTCGTAGTCCCACGACATCAGGACTCCCAGGCACTATTGTTCACTTGTGAAAAGTCTTTTTTTATAGACTTTAACTGGACTAAAATTAGGTTCACTTAATATCCAAGAGGAAGTTATTAGGTTGAATGAGACTTTCAATACGTGATGAATTTTTTTCAGGTGATTTTTATCAGCTTAATTCTGAAGTAGTGCTATGTTATTTTATTGTATGAAATCTCAGGGTGTTTTGTTTTTCCTCCAGCATTTTTGTTGTTGTTGTTGTTGTTGTTTATTGTTGTTTTTTGGTGTTTTTGACACAGGATCTCCTTGTAGCTTCAGCTGGCCTGGAACTCACTGGCCTTGAACTCACAGAGATCTGCCTGCCTCTCTAATTTCTCTTTTTAAAAGATGTGTGTGTGTGTGTGTGTGTGTGTGTGTGTGTGTGTGTTTGGGTTTAAGTGCACCCATATCATGCAATGCTTAAGGAGACCAGAAGAAGGCATTGGATCTCCTGAAGTTGGAGTTAATGGTGGTTGTGAGATACCCGCTATAGTTGCTGAGAATCCAACCTGGGTCTTCTGGAAGAGAATCAAGGGTTCTAGTTATAAATTTTAGTTTATTTCTTTATTTTTATTTTGTATGTATGAGTGTTTTGCCTGCATGTATATAAGTGCACCTGTGTGTGCAACGCCCATGGAGGCCAGAAGAGGGCATTTGAACCCCCTGAAACTGGAGTTATGGATGGTTATCAGCCACCAAGTGGGTACTGGGAACTGAACCTGAGTACTCTACAAAAGCAGCCAGTGCTCTTAACCACAGAGCCACCTCTCCAGACTCTTAGATAATTTCTTGAAGGAGAATACTACTGTCAGAAGTAAGCAATTTTGAAAATTAAAATATGACTTTCTATGTTATTTTGAAAGCTTAAACCAGAGGATATTATCTAAGTAAAATTATGATACACTTAACCACTTAGTTTGAAATTTTTCCCTTTGTTTAATTGACTAATATTTTGTAGCATTTTTATGGTAACCACAGTTAATCAGCTATAACAATGGGGATTATTCATGATCCTTAAGGAATGAAATAAAGGGATTTGAACCTAATAGGATTTGTATGTTTTCATGTACTCAAGGAATATTAAAAATATTCCAAAGAAATGATTAAAACTTTGAGCAGCTTTAAATATATTACCTTTCAGTATCTGAATTTCTTAGTTTAGAAATCAGATGTTTTTTTATTAAGGCTGATTCGATGGTTTTTTGTTGTTGTTTTAATTTCCTTCAGGTAAAAGTGCAGTTTTAAAGTGTCTCCTGGATATTCACAAGATCTTTCAGGAAAACGACCCAGCATACATTCTGAATGATCTCTATGTCTCAGACTACTGTGTGTGGATTCAGAAGGCCAAGTAAGTTTTGTGTCACTGAGGCAATTCTTCCACATGTATGTTTGTGAAACATAGGAGGAGGAAGGAGGAAATCGCCTGGAGAAGCCTCAAAGTGGAGAAACCCATCTAACTCCCCAACTTCAGAAACAGCTACATTCTGAAGCAGGGGGATTGCCATGAGTTCCAGCCTAGTCTGGACTACATAGCAAGACCCTGTCCTGAAAACAAGAAAGAAATAGCTTCATTAACATGGAGAGTTTGGTGAACTTGCTTAAGGAAGTAGGTATAGGTGAGAAAAGTTAATTTTACTAGAAGAAATTAGTATTGGCATTATTTGCAGTATCGATATTTTTGCATTACTTCCTGTACTGCTGTGACAGAATACCTGGCAGAGTCTACTGAAAGGAGGAATGTTTTATCCTGGTTCACACATGAGGCTAGGGTTCTTCATGGCAGGGAAGGCATGGTGGCTGGGACTCATGTGGTGAGAGCTTGTGACATGACTTCTTCACTTCCTGCAGAGCAGGAGAAGTGAGACCAGGCTGGAACTCTCAAAGGTCCATCCCTAGTGGCCTCTGTCCAGAAGCCAGGCTCTGTGTTCCAAAGGTTCCACAACCTCCAAAACAG
Organism: Nannospalax galili; assembly: GCF_000622305.1. NCBI lineage: Eukaryota > Metazoa > Chordata > Mammalia > Rodentia > Spalacidae > Nannospalax > Nannospalax galili. The sequence goes on from NW_008336930.1 coordinate 2,953,588, forward strand.
TGCTACTAGCTGGGAGCAAGTGATCAGATTCATGAGGCTGTGTGGACCTTCCATGTCAAACTCGAACAATATATCATACAGAAAGCTTAAAGTATTCATTGCCAAACTCTTAACTGCCTGACATGAAATCTCAGACGGGGTGCCTGAACCTGTATCTGTAGTTTATTTGTGGGGGGGCTGTATGTGTGACCCTGTAAACTTCCTAAGATTCAAATCTAATGCAAACGAGAGGTTTGTCTTTGTTGACTGTCCCTGACTAGCAAGTCCATGTTTCACAGTATAAGAAAAGACAACCTTCACAGCCTTAATAGCATTCCAGCACTCAGTATTTGAAATGTTCTTGATATGTAAAAGTACTTAGGCATTGCCTCAATTAAGGAAGCAGAATAGGTTAGCTATTAATTTAAAATGCAGTGAATTTTTATTTCATGAAGGAGTTCAGGAGATCTGCTCCTTACCAGCCACAGGCAAATGATCCACTTTAGTAGCAAGGGGATGTTTGCCAGGACAGAGAGCACTTGCTGAAATGTTCCTAGATGTTGTAGAACATGTACGTAGTATGGTATAGTATCATATCATAGCATAGTATCAGAACTGACTGAGAAGGGAAGGAATCACTGTGGCTTATTTGGTTGTTTTTGTTTTTTTGTTTTTGGGTTTTGTTGTTGTTGTTGTTGTTGTTGTTGTTGTTGTTTGAGACAGGGTCTCCCTGTAGCTCCAGGAGCCTGGAACCCGCTATGTAGACCAGGCTGGCCTTGAGCTCACAGAGATCCACCTGCCTCTGCATCTTGAGTGCTGGGATTAAAGGTGTAGACAACCACACCCTGCTCATCATGGCTTTATTATTACTGTGGCTGGCGTTTAATACCTCTTTGAATGAGCCATGATATGAAATTTATTTCTTATTTCTGTTCATGAGGAAGCAGTTGTATTAGAATACAGTATGAAAAATCTTGTGACTATACCTGTTACATAGAAAATGTTCAGGGATTGCTCAGGGTCACACCTAATAATATATACAGGAGATGGTGTCAGCATTTGTATTGGAAATCTACCAATGGTCTTACCAGATGAAAAATTGAATCTTTAACCCCTGAGGTCATGATAGCAGGCTATCACTTCATTTGATCCTCCTGTTAATTGAGCTTATCAGATACCCCACTGCCATTTCCTACTGTTGCTTTCATTTTCATAAAAATTTAAATAGAAACAGTCTCTCTGTGTGGGTGTTTTTTTGTTTTTCCTGAGGGCAGGGATTTTATAAGCGTACTGAGGTTTGTGCCAGGATCCCTTTCTGGGAATCTCAGTTTGTGAGCACAGAGGAGATCAGATTGCATTCAGGGTGCAGGTATTCACGCTGGTGTAGGGATTGTCAGGCTTACTTTCTCTACAGGTTTGGTTTAGTTTGGTTTTTTTAACTCAGTTTTAAGTCATGGGAAATGAAGCAGATTTTTAGATTCTTAGTGATTGATCTGATGGTAGTAGTATTTTTTTTTTTTTAAAGGATAACATAGTGGGAGAGTAGGATGGGAGAGCAACGCTCAAAGAAGCTCTTCAGATGACTTTGTTAAGTATTGTTTCTTCAACTTTACCAGTTTGAACGCAACACTATAACATTTCTTTCTCTGAATGGGCTGTGTTCTTTACTCTGATAAACTTACTAATAGCCCAGTATTTTTTTTCTTCTCCTCCTTTTAAATAACACATTTCTTCCTTTATCTAGCTTTTATTATGCTTTCTAATTTCATTCTTAGTTTTACAAGCATAGCTTGAGTGGACATTCTAATGTCCTTGCTGGGGACTGTCTAACCTTTAAATTAACCATACTGCAGTGTATATCTATGATTTTCTTAACTGTTTTTTCATCTTTTACTGTCTAATTTCATATAGTGAGTTAATGAAATCTACCACCTTATTTTTATGTTTTAAAATAGTTTATATTTTCTTTAGTCTACATTTGATGTTTTTGATTATAGTGATAAAAGCTGTATAAAATTTTATTGGAAATACCAGACAAGTATGAAATTCTGACTCGCACAAAAAACAGCATTCCATTTTCCAGTCAGACATTTACTTTGGCAAACATTGCTTGGAACACAGTCATTCTTATATTGAATTAATGAAGTTATGGCCACAATGAACATAAGATTTGCCTCGTGAGTTGTTTACTGTTCTCTGGTATCTGCAACTTGTGAAACATACAGCCTTGGATTCTTAGTGTGAGTTACAGAGTCTGCAGCTTATGTGTCTAAAAAACAAAAAGTATTCCTTGTTGCCCTTCACTGTTCGTGGCACTGCAGTTTTAAGTGTGGCATCCGCTGCGGCAGACTTTACTGGCGTCAACATGGGGACTGCTGAGGCACTTTGCTTGCAGTCATGGCTTAGAACAGATAAGCCTGTGGTAGTGTCATGTCTTATAAGCTCAGACAGTTTTCCGGATATACCACCTGTGCAACCAGTTGTGTTCATTCTGAGGATATGGAAGGCAACCAGAAAAAAAAGTTCTCCCTTCAGAGAACCTTTCCTGGAGAGCAGGAATTGAATGAACCGTTTATTTTGTTCCTGGATGTTCCCCTTACACTAGGTTGTAGATCACTACGCAGATTATCCCTTCCCCATCCTGGCAGCATCCAAGCCTTCCTCCCCGCTAAAACTTCAAGGATCTCAAGGGCTATGAGAAAGAGCTCCTATCCAGTAGTTCCTTGCGTGCACAGCAAATTTTAGTTGAGTTGAATGGGACCTATCAGCAATTGAAGGAGTATTTTCCATTGTTTAAAAAAAATGTAGCACTTGGAAAACTGTGAATTAGGGCTGGTAAAATGGCTCAGTGGGTAATTGCACTTGCTGCCAAACCTGATAACCTGAGTTTGATCCCTGGGACCCCCATAGTAGAAGTGGAGAACCAACTCCTACACATTATTATCAGACCTTCACATGTGTACCATGGCATGTATGTGCGTGTGCATGCATACACATGTGCACATGAATACATAAAGTGAGACTTTTTTAAAAAGCTGGGAATCAGCTCTAGCCTGTCTTTATTGAAATTTTCAGCTATATTCAGTATTGGATTTCTTCCTGTCTCTGATTTTTGTAATTAAAAAAATTTTTATGTCCAAAAAAAAAAGTTAAAAAAAAAAAAGCCAGTTGTGGTGGTGGTGCACTTCTTTAATCCTACCACGTGGGAAGCAGAGGCAGGTGGATCTTTGTGAATTCAAGGCCTGCTGGGGCTACAGGGAGACTGTCTCAAAAAGACCAAAAAAAAAAAAAGAAAGAAAAATTTATGTGTCTGTGTACATGAGTGCAGGTTCCCAAGGAGGCCAGAAACATTGAATACCCTGGAGCTGGAGTTCCAGGCAGTTGTGAGCCACCCAATGGTCTGCAAGAGCAGTATTGTGCTTAACCACTGCATCTTTCTAGCCAAGTTTTATTTATTTATTAAATAAGGAATTCCTCATTGTAAAATGAGGAGCGTGTATCCACCAAAGAAAATGTGTGGGTTTGGTATGGTGGTTTTGAGACAGGATCTCATGAAGTAGCCCAGGCAGGTTTCCACTTGGGATCCTTTTGCCTCAGTCTCCTTACTTGTGTAGATTATAGGCATGCTTTCCACATCCAGCTCAAAACTGTGTGGCTTTAATTCATGGTACATTTTGAAATGATAGGGAGCCATATAAGGTATTATTTTGGTTTTGCTGCATATACAGTTTTTTTGTTTGTTTGTTTGTTTTAAATCTGAGATCATGACTGTCTTCGGGGTAAATATCCAAGCTCATAACTAAAGTGTTGAATCACTTTATTTCACTGGTATAGTTTTTATTGTTTCAGTCTTTCATAGTGCTGGGGCTTATACCTTGCCCTGCATATGTAAGGCCAGCTCTCTGCCTCTTGGCTAAAGCTATAGCTCATCTAGCTTTGAAAGTAGGCGGTTGTGCAGAAAAAGAAGAAAAAAAAGTGTGTTTGAAGTGTTGGGTCTATTTTCATTTTATTGATAACTAATACTCTGGGTAAATTTAATTTTCTACTCCTTTTTAGTATATGCTCCCTGAAAAGCAATCTTATTCATGACCTCGTGAGCACTAAAGCCAAAAGTTTGTAGAAGGAAAGTTTTTCCTAAACACATTTCTCATTTGAGAAGTCCTAGACCTTCATTTTCGCCATGCTAAGTAAATCTAAGTGGATTCAGTGATGAGATCGTAAACCACTAGGACAGGTCAGACCTTCTTACTGCTCTGCCCAGCTCTGCTGCTTCCATGTGTGTGTGCTGTCCCAAGAACTACATGGGCACACGCTTGCTCTTGTTCCTGATATATCTGCTAGAAGGAGGGTATGGGGTTGACTCACAGGCAGAGGTGCAGCATCAGTATGGAGTACATTCATGAAGTGTTGTGGTCTGCAACCTCGTTGACCCCTAAGCTGTGCCAGATGCTCAGACAAGTGTTGGGGTGCTGTGGTATACAAGGAAGACGTGTTTTCTTAAAGCTGATCAACTAGGGGAAATACAGATTTAAGCAGGTTATGCTCTACTAGATGGTGATGACCATGAATGGGGCAGGTGCTATGGAAGCATCTAGGAGGTTCAGGAGTACAAGAGGAAGTGTCTTGTGGTTTGAATATAATTTTACCCAGTCTATCAGTATTGAGAAGTTCTGAGACCTTCAGAGCTGATCGGTTCCTGAGGAGCAGTTAATCCCTTTCTGTGAGGCAGTATTGGTTTTTGTAGTAATGGATTGGTTCTCTACAGTAGGTTAATTATAAAATGGGCTGACACCTTCATCTCCTCCCTCTCTTCTGCACAGGCCATTCTCTTCTGCTAATCCACCATGAGGGGGCCAGCGTGTCATTCTCACTAGAACATGCACAGTGGTGGTTCTGTGCTCTTAGATCTCCTGAACTCAGAGCCAAAACAAGCCTTGAATTACTCAGTCTCAGCTAGTCTGTATTAGCAACAGAAAATGGATTAGCCCATGAAGAAAGACATTTAGTTGAGATCTTAAAGATTGATAACAGTTAGTCAAAGGTCTGGAGCTGTAGCTCACTGGTAGAGCTCCTGCCTACTGTGTGTTCAATGCTCAATCCCCAGGGTTCAATCCTTAGTGTGGTAACAAACAACAAACAAAAAACGTATTAAAATTAAAATTTTTAATGGCTTAGGCCTAGAAGGCTGAGGCTGGAGGATGGAGAATTTGAGGCAGCCAAGGCTGAGTGGTAAGACTAGTTGCAAAAGCCAAACAGTTGGTCAGGTGGAGGTGGGGAAGAAGGAACAAAGCATCAGACAATGGGAAGAAAAACTATGGTCTTCTGTAGGTCTCACAAACTCCCTGTGGGTGAATCACATATGGGGACAGGAGGGAGAGACAAAGCTGAGGCTCATTGAAAGCTGGTCACTTTGTCCTGGAGTGGTGAAAGAGAAGCTAGGGGGACCTGTGTGAGTGACATCCATCAGGTACATTGAAGGGAACTCACTGGGTGGGCAGGCCTCAAGGTTGAAAGCCTGCTTAGAGGCCTGGAGATCAGGCAAAGGGTGATCAGAGCCTGAGCTGTGGCCCTGAGCAGGGAAGAAGTCCAGTGCTCAGAGTCAAGGGGTATGTGAAACAGGTAGGGAGGAATGAGAGCCAAGAGCTAGGTTCTGACTTGGCTGGTGAACTGGACCGCTGAAGGCACATTTGCCGAAATTTAGTAGTCCTGGAGATGGTGTAGGTTGGGAGAGAAGATGAGGAAAGTAGTCTTGGAAATGCTGGCTTGAAGCCCCTAAGGAACATCCAGAAAAATGTGTCCAATAACATTTGGATCACAGCTGGGCGAGCTGTCTGGAGAAGAACTTGGACAGAGAAGGGCTATAAATTAAACAGCAAATGTAAAAATGCTGTCTGGTTGCATGGAACTGTGGTACCCATGTGAGTGCAGTAACAATCAGGGGTGGAGGCATTCCAGGCTGAGAAAATAACCACACCAAAAGGCACGAAAACATGAGTGCAACATACTGCTCAGATTCCTGCTTGTGGCTATGGTGTAGTGGAAGGGCAAGAATGAGTGTGAGGTCATTTATACTTGGACCACATTTTATCCTTGTAGCTTCTCTTTATTGCTGAATGAGAGTCTCTTGTTAGCCTGCAGTCTCAAGGTTTTAGTAATGGGCCAGGTAAGATATCTTCATACTTCCAGTTTATGCTGGAGGCTGCTGGAATTCTTGACTTGAGTCAGTTATGTAGGAGAAGGTACTTAGGCTTTGGCAGTGGAGACCACAGATTGTCCTCTGGAACCCAGGTTCTAGAGTGTTAATGGACCTGAGGAACAAAAGTCATGCAGAAGCGAGGCTTGCTTTGGCCACGGCCTCCCTGGCTGCTGCTTTTCCTAATTCACTCAGCATTTCCAGGGGTTCTCTCTGAAGACAGCAGGAGGGGAACAGCTGCCCCATGGCCCTGAGTTTATGAGTCCTTACTTTCAGTGGAGATGGCATAGAGCCCCTGGTTTATAATTTCAGAGAAGGAGGAATGGAATTGGCCAACGGTCATTGCCTTTCCTGTCTAGTTGATCACAGTGGGTTTCAAGGGGCACTAATGGAATGCTGGATACTCTCCAGGGCCCAGAGTGCACTAGGGATGATGTGCACAGCCTCATGAGGACAGACTAGAGGTGGGGAGAGACAGGGTCCCTATGTTCATGTTCATGGGCGGTCTACAGCACTGAGGGTGTCTAGTTAAGCCAGGCCTGCAAGGTGGTAGGTGGACTCTCCATGTGGTTTTACTTGCACATGTAAGTTACTTCTCTGACAAATATGTGTTTCATTAGCTTCCAATGATTAGCATGTAGAGTAGAAATTTCAAGGTAGAATTGTACATGATTTTAAGCAAGTTAAACCTCCCTTGAATTGAAATCATTTTTGGTAAGATGCTTATTCTGGTATGTCAAGTCGCTCTTTAGTTTTACTGTTTATTTTTAATTAAATCCACAATTTCATCCTGGATGGAAGTGGATTTTATCTCCATAAGAGAAGATTAATGCATGCCAATATCCACTCCCTTGCATCTACTCACTGTGGTTTCATATAGAAGGGATTTACCTAATGGTCCTTCTCCTTATCACCGGTAGTTCAGCAGTGCCCACTGGGGACTGTTGCTCTTCATTAGACTTCTCTTACAAGAAATGTGCCAATAAATCATAGGATTACAAATGTTCCCACAGATTCAGGACTAAAGTAACACTTTGTAAAGAAACAAAATGCTCCCCGTAACTGTGTTCAGAAAAATTATGTATCAGAATGATAAAATTTTATGGTTTTTTTTGTTCTTCATTTGTAATTTTATCCCACTCCCAATAAACTTGTGCATCTACGTGTATGTGTACATGTTTATGTGTGTGTATTCATGTGGGTGTATGCATGTTTCATGCATGTGCATGTGTATATGGGGGCCAGAGGTCAAAGTCATGTATCTTTCTCAATTGCTCTTCACTTTATTTAAAATTTTTTAAAATTTTAATTTCATATGCATGAGTGTTTTGCCTGCATGAAAGTGTACCACATGCATGCAGTGTCTGTGGAGGCCAGGAAAGGGTGTCGGATCCCCTGGAACTGGAATTAAGGACAGTTGTTAGCTGCCATGTGGGTTCTGGGACCCAAACCCCAGTCTTCTGCAAAAGCGGGCAGTACTCGTTCTCCAGCCCTTCCACCTTATTTTTTGAGACAAGGTTTCTAGCAGAACCTGGAGCTCATTGATAGGACTAGACTGGTTCCAGTGAGTCTCAGGCACCTGCCTGTCTTCATACACTCTCCCACCCACCCATCCCAGTGCTGGATTACAGATGTGCGGCTGCTATACCTGACCTTTTATGTGGGTGCTGTGGATCTGAACTTAGTGCTCATGCTTGTGCAGCGGGCACTTTACCAACTGAGCATCTCCCTAGCCCCCAGAGAGATGTTTTAATATTGTTTTAAATTTTAGATATATTTTACTTTATGTATATGAGTGTTTGCATGTATGTAAGTACACTACATGTATGTATACAGTGCCAGAAGAGGGCATTGGATCTCCTGGAACTGGATGTACAGATGGTTGTTAGCCACCATGTGGGTGCTGGGAACCAAACCCAGGTCAAGAGCCACACTGCTTTTAACCCTTGAGCCATCTCTCCAGCCTCTTAATATAGTTTTAGATTTACAGAAAATTTGCAGAAATAATACAAAAATCCCAAATAGCCTGTCAGTTCCCATTATTCACATTTTATCTTAGCGTGGTGTAATGTCACTGTTAATGTGTCAATATTGACTAAAGAGTACCTGTTGTGTTTTGTTTTGTTTTGTTTTGTTTTGTTTTGTTTTGTTTTGTTTTGTTTTGTTTTGAGACAGGGTCTCCCTGTAGCCCCAGCTGGCCTGGAACTCACTATGTAACCAGGCTGGCCTCAAACTCACAAAGACCCACTGACCTTTGCCTCCTGAATGCTGGGATTAGAGGCATGCATTACCATACCCAGCATGCTTTCTTTAGTTTTAACTTCATGTCCCTTTTCTAGGAGACCTCATTTTGTTTTGTTTTTATTCTGAGTTGGAACCCAGATCAGCAGTGTTCAGTACCTGGGATCTTTTGATTATCCAGGAACTTAAATGCACTAGAAAGCTCATGGAGTGCTATGGAGCTAGCCACTTACCTGAGGACCTGGAGGACTGGGGCAGAGTACTCACACTTGAGAATTTTCAGAAACTTTAAAACATAACTCATGTATCACTTGTACATACACATGTACTGTGGCCATTGGACATTGATGTAGTGATAAAATAAAGGACTGTGAAAGTAAATTGAGCAAGGCTATACATCTCCACAGGGATTTTCTTAAGATGATGGAGGTTAGGGGGAGACTGTGAAGATAGTGGTTTTTAGAAGTGACTGGAATGGGAGTGCCATCCCTGTATCCAAGGAGGGGCATGTGTACCCAGACTGTCCTGTGGCCAGGGCTGGGTTACTATGTTCCATTTGTCTCTGATCCTTCCCATGTTCGCCCCCATTATGTGGCTGTGGTTCCTCAGATTCTAGCTGTTGGCTTATGGAGCTCTGATATGCAGAGGGAACAAGTGGTGTTTTCCTTCATTTCCTTGTTCTTGGACATTTTTATCTTACCTCTGGATCAGGAACAGTCTAGGTCAAGTGCATGTGGGTAGTGATTGAGTCAGGTTTTGTAAACCACATTCTGTCCCTCATGGAGATTTCCTCATGCTTGGATCGCCTTAACATCTTACTCAGAGAAGAGGCTTACAGTGATTAATGTGGCACACGTGTGGTTATCGCACTCAGAAAGTGCTCTGTTTAAGGAGAGCTTTGTCAAGAGCGTCCTTTGAATGGAGTCACAAGAAAGCTTTTTCAAAACTGACAACTTCAAGTACAATTTCCTTTTCTTCTGCCTATTATGATTGAAACCCAATCCTTGTTATAACATAATTATCTCAACCCAAGCCAGCAGGGAGCTGCTGCCTTAATGTAAGGGGTGTGAAGTCCCCTAAATAAATAGAGGATTAATTACATTCACAGTGTGTTGTGAAGGTGATGAGATTGATTGTGGTCGTTTGACTTGTCCCATTTCCTGCTCCAACTACTTCTTGAATAAATAGAAACTGGGAAAATAAGAACTAGAGCTCCCCAGCATGTCGATGGCTGTTGGCTGTTGGACAAGGACCTCAGTGAGGCCTAGCTCCAGATTTTCAGTCATTTGTATGATGCTCGTTTTAGATAATTCTGTCATTGGTTGTTCTTTGTTCTCAAATTAAAGACTCCATGGAAATCATTTTTAATCTCAACAATATAGATAATAGTAGAATGTTTAAAGACATTGACTTTTTTTTTTGTGAGTGTTTTGTTTTGGTTTTTTGTTTTTCAGATAGGGTCTCCCTGTAGCTCCAGCTGACCTGGAATTCGCTATGTAGATCAGAATGGCCTCAATCTCACAAAGGTCTGACTGCCTCTGCCTTCTAAGTGCTGGGATTAAGTTCATCACCACTCCCAGCTAGTTTTTTGTGTTTTGAGACTGGGTCTCTCTGAGTCACCCAAGCTGGCCTAAACTCATGATCTTGTTTTACTGCTGTTACTGAGATTACAGGAAGCAGGCACCATACCCAGTCAGCAGATTGTATTTTAATGAATTGAGCTCTGGCTTTCCCCTTCCCTCCCCACTTCTTTACCTTTCTTCTTTGCAGTTCTGGGGATCAAACCAGATCAAACACAGGTGTTTGGGGGTGCAGGAAAACTGTAATAGGCCTTGCACATGCTGCTAAGTACTGTACCACAGAGAGGCACCCCCAACTCAAAAAATATCAGTGAATTTCTGGTCCATGTTTAGAGATTTCTATTTAGCTAGCCTTTTGGAAGGTTTAAAGAGAATGTTGGCTGTTTGTTCCTCTTGTCCATTTCTCCTAAGGAGCCTCATGCATTTGTTAAATTGTGAATTTGTATTTTTATGAAGCAGGTCACAGTCTCTTTTTATGTTTGTCCTAACTTTCCATTTCTAGAGAATTTTATAATCTAAATTAATTCATACGTTCTCCCAGTTTTCAACTGCTGTGACTTTTTAACTGAGGTGTGCTTACCAAGGGAGCACATAAACTCAGCTGTTTGGGGGTGTGGGAAAACTATAATAGGCCATCTCCCACCTGCGTTTATTAAGACGGAAATGAAGCTTCATTAGCATTGTGTATGTGGCACATCTGTGTGGTAGGTTATAGGCCACACATTTTTGGTACTAGTATCCTTGATTGGAAGCTTAAAGTCCACTGCTTCTGGAACAATTCTCTTTATTTCTAAGGAGAAGTATAGTAATTATTCCATTATTCTTAGAGACTGAAGCATGGCTAGGGCAAGGGATTGCCTTTCTTAGGAAATTAGAGTTGGGGTTAGGGGATTGGGGGCACTTGGAAGCTCAGCTGCTGCACCTGGAGACTTTCTGCCAGATATTCAGGGTCACACCCTGCTGTGACTCACCTGCTCCCTTTGTCCAGGGGAGAAAAAGAAGCCTGGCTTCTCAAGGCAGATCCCTGCCCATGCTGGCAGAGTGGATTTCCTGGATGCACATAGCTTGGCCTCACCTAACTTCTGCTTTGGGAATTCTTGTTTTCTTCACATTTTAAATTTTTAGTTACTTAGTTTGTGTACAGGGGTGGGGACATGAGCATGGAGGGCTGAGGACTAGTGAGAGTCAGTTCTCTCCTTCCACCACATGGGTGGATCCTCAGGCTCGGTGGCAGGCACCTTTATCTTTGCGGCACTCTCCGTTCGCCCTGGGCGCCACCTGTGGCCGCTCTTCTGCTAGCCCAGTGCTGTCTCTGGGCACCGCTCCTCCATTCACACAGGCGCCGCCTGCGGCCGCACTCCATTCACCAAGCGCTGATTCCAATCGCATGGGCACTGCCTCCTGGGCACTGCCTCCAATCACCCGGGTGCTGCCCTTTGCTCCTCGCTGGGGCTGCAAGCTGTGGCCGCTCTTCCACACCTCGGCGCTGAGGCCACTCTTCTGCTTGCCTGGCGCTGTCTCCAATCGTCGCTGCTTCTGTCAGGTCCCGGACCCCAGGGCTGGTGAGGCGTCTGTGTCAGCAGAGCCACATTCAGACACTGGAGACCCGGTTCGGTGACGCAGATCCAGTTTATTGCAGAAGGGTACAAGCTTATATAGGGGTGTGGGGGGGTCCAATCAAGAAGTTACAACTCAGATCTTTGACAGGGCTGTGTCCTATCATAACATCGTGAGTCAGACACCTTGTTAGCATGATAGGTTTCAGGTTACTTAGGTTCCGGTTCCCTGTACGGGGCCTGGAGTCCTGGGAACCACGTGACCCAGGCTGTTGCAATATGTAAGTATTGCAATTTAGAATCTCAAGGGTGGTGATTAGGGAGTGGCGAGTTCTAGGCATCAGTCTCATGATCTGCCTATGAGAGCAAATGTCACAAGGCGTTCCTTGTGGCTCCAGGGGTCAGGCCCTTTCCTCAAGCCTATTGTATGGCTGTCATTAAGACTTTTAACCTAGGCTCAAGCCTGTCTCCCACATATCTTCTGAGCCATCTCACTGGCCCTGCTTTGGACATTCTTATATGTTAATTTAAGATGTTAAAGATCAGGAGCCAAGTGTTATTTTGAAAAAAAGAATAGAATTTGAAATAAGCAATCACATTTTATTCTGATGTGTTAATTTAAAATATTAAGAGGTGGGGCTGTTGGGGATAACTCAGTCTGCAGAGTAGTAAAGTCCTTGCTGCAGCAGAATTGAAGACATGATTTAGATTCCCAGAGCCCCTGTCAGAAGTTGGGCATGGTAGTGTATGTCTGTAACCAAAGGAGACAGGTAGATCCCTGGGGCTCACTGGCCAGCTAGTCTGGCAGAATCAGTAAGCTTCAGGCTCAGTGACAGACACTATCTCAAAAAATAAAGTGGAGTGCAAGCTAGGAAGACCCCTGACATTGACCTCTGGCTTTTGCATGCATGTGCACATACCTGGGTATACCCATGAACACTTGCGTACACACACACACAAATACAAAAAATAAATTTTGAGAAGAGCAAAAGTCAGGTATCATTCTTAGGAGAAGCGGGGGGTGGGGGGGTTGTAATTTGAAGTGTTTGGTTCTATGTGAGATGTGGCATGGCCTTGATCTCAAGGTGTATGATCCCAGATGGGATTTTGTGATTTCATTGTTATCACTGACTCAAGGAAACTAGGCCCAATGAGCTCTGGACTGTGAGTGTCCGTCCCAGGGGGCAATGGTCTCATTCAGCCCACTACTATAACACTTAGCAAAGCCGCCAACCCTTATTAATAATGTTTATTGAGTGTCGCTGCATCGAGGATCTTCAAGTGCTCCAGTGAACAGAAGCAGGTTTTCCCTTTCTTTACATAACAGACACCTGCTTCTTGTAGATCCTCTTTATAGCCTGGGCACAAAGACATTTACACTTTCATACATAGATGTTTTGTGTTCAGGTAAATAGCTCAAAAGTGTGACTTTGCAGCAGTGTCTGGGTGTGAGAAAATGAGGTGGATTGGAGGTATGTATCACTCAGTTTTCTGCTCTTCTTGAGCAGCATTGACCTGGAGTGTGCATTGGGGCTGCCATTGAGCTTCCCAGAGAGGTCAGCCTCAGTAACTGACATCTCCTGGCCTACACCCCTATACTGTCACCCTGTCCAGAGATAGGGTGGAAGTCATTCATAGAGAAAGGAGGTACTTTCCCTTTCAACTCTAGAATATTCTCCACATCTTTATCCTCTCCATATTACGTGTCTGAGCAAGAGATGGATGGAGTGATCTGCGTGTAACTGAAGGGTCTCAGGTATAACCATTGATTTTATCCTGTGAATGACAGTATCTTAGATCAAACCCTGTTTATCTGCAGTATTTAACCTGGGAATGTTTCTGTACTTTGTCCTTCATTTGTTTCAATGAACCTAGATTATAACTCAATCAAAAATGTGCTGAGCAGCCTGCTGTGGTAGGCAATGCCCTCAGTGCTGGATTTAGTATTGGTGTCACAGTTTCTGTATCAGGCTTGAGAGTTTCTGTCAAGGCTGGCCGGCTGGAGGTTTTTTTCAGGAGGCAGTGATATTATACTACTGTGAACATTCCTAACTGGAACACATGGAGAAAGCATCATATGTAAAGCTATGTGTGCCCGACTTGCTGGGTTACATTAGAGGAACATCCACAGGACCTCAGAAAGAAACATGCTGATATTAGAAAAATTGTATCTGCTTGGTAGACATACACTTTATTTTGGCATGTTTTATAACATTTTTTGTCCCCCAACCCAAATTTTCTTATGTATACATTTTAAGAATGTAAATGCATGTTTTCATTTTTCCCTCCCATGTTGCAGAACATCATAGAAGCGAAGGGGAAAGGTGTGGAGGTTTGTCCACAAGGCACAAATGAACAAATGAAAAATGAAAAAAACAAAGCCCTTAACCCCTGAATGACTTCCCATAGACCCACCAGTTAGATAGTTCATTGGTGCTTATTTGAAATTTCCTAACTGTGGGCACCACTTAAGGCTCATGGTTGCTTTGGCAGTACTCAGACAAAGTTCTCTCATTGCTATGATGTACCATTTTCATTATTTACACAAAATTCCATAGCAAAAAAGGATGCCACACCATCAGACATGTTGAATGTGTTTAGTTGTGAGTTTTATACCAGTGTGTGGGCCATAGAGTGCTCTGTAACATCACAGCCTGCTCTTCAGTTGGCCTGCTCTGAGTCTTGTGCTGGATGAGGCATCTCTATGTGGCATGTTTATAACTGTGTGGTGTACTTGACTTGGCATAGAGACATGGGAAAAGTATACCTCTTTGGTCTCATTTCCTCCCGACTCCATCTTGCTCTGTAAACTCGGGCACATAAATTTTTTCATTTCTTTTCAGAACCCAAAGATATGTTCTTTGAGTGAAGAATGAAGCACCCATCTGACATGTGGTTTTATGTACCCATATGCCACTCTGAGGAAGCTTGCCAGTCCTTTTAGATTTTACTTTTGTCCTTAGTATATTCTAATGCTTCAAAATAGCTTTAGTTCTTACCAGAAGAAATTGACATGATACTTTAAATTACGATTGTCAGCATATGTCCTGGCTACTTGTCTTAATAGTACAACAGTGAAAAGGACTTCGCTTATGCTGTATAAGCTAAGGCGTCAAGGCTAAAACTGTGGGCAAAGGATCTCCACTGGATTGGTGGAAACCAGGCTCCCAGAGCACTGGCCATGAGACTGGCCTTCTGAACCATCAGTGTACACCCACATACTTTGCTGCAGTCATGACTTTCCATTCAGATTCCATCAGCTCTTTGCTTGGTAAGGTCCAGACTTATCAAACCTTTCTATCAGAAAGATCAGCCTTGCTCCATGTTGTGCAAGAAGAATCTTGCTCCTCGTGTTTAAGAAAAGCTACCCAGAGTACCTTGAGTCAGTGTAATGTGTTTCCACTAACTGCCTGTCAATGTAAGATGCTTCATCCTCTTGAGCATGGCAGCAGATGTTCTGCCAGATAGTGACTTAGTTTCATGTATTTGGGGTCTTATTATCCTGAGTGGTGGTAATAATGGTTTTGAAATTGCTATTATATTCAATTTACGCATCTGTTCATCTACCCATCCGTTCAACAGAGAGCTAGGAGTTCCTGCCAGGGGTTCTGTGCTAAGGTCCTGGACCTGTAGAGGTAAACAGAACCCAGGCATGGCCCCTGTAGTCTTGGGACTTAGGTTTCATTAGGAGAGGGGTGTTAATAAAAGAATTACATACACAAAAAGTCAGAATAAAGCCTTGTAAAATACAGCCCCCCCCCATACCATTCACACTATCTCAAGCATGTGAGTTACTAACCCAGTCCGATGAGGGGATAGGAGGAAGAAGAAGTTTCTTAGGGCAGTACCCTTTGGAGGAAATGTGCAGTTTTAAGTACTCAGTGCATGAAGGAGTTCACATGAGGTGGTAGACTTCAAGAAACTGTAGTTGATCAACCATTTGCAAAGGCCCTGTGGCAGGAGGGAATTCTGTATGTATTCAAGAAATTGACAGATGGGCAAGGTAGCAAAGACCCAAAGAAAAGGGATGTTTTTTAAATTAATTTTTAAACAGTATAGGGTAGTGGTTTATTTACAGAAGAGTGGGCACCCCACATTTGTAGCTGTGCTGTAAAGTCCACACTCAAATACAGATCCTGTGACCTCCCAACAGCCACACAAAATTGTGAGAGAGGTGCCTCTTGGTGTTCTCAACTAATATATCCTTAGCCCCTTCCCCACATGCAACTAAGGTCAACTGATTGGGTGGGAGGGGAAACTGACTCACCCCCTTGACTCCTTGATGAGAGTGAGAAGGGGATGTGACTGTAGCTTGCCTGCATAGTGGTCAGAAGACACTTCCAGTTAACATTCCACCCCTTCCTCCGGCTCTTACATTCTTTCCACTAACCTCTTCCGCAAAAGTCCCTGAGCTTTGGAGGGGGTGGTAGGTATGGGATGATCTTCCTCCTGTTGTGGCAAGGCACTGAAGTTTTGGGTGTCTGCATCATCTGTTTTCCATGGGCATTGGCCAGTTTGAATGGGATTCCATCTACTATAAAAACATACACAGCAAGAAGCAAGAACATCTGAACAATGACTGCTATAATAACCTATGGGTGTAAACACAAATGCTTGGATGGTACTTTAGCAGGTGTATCATTTCCATCTAAGAAAGCAATTGCAGTGACTTCTCATGGGCCTGTATTCTCCCCTGCCACAGGGAGTTGGCTGGGTCTACAGTACCAGATGTGTGTTCAACCCCTTGGAGCAGGCATTATATCCAATCGAAAATATGTATACAAACACTAGATGCTGTACTATTGCACCAGCAGGAACATCTTGTTTGGTATGTTGATAGTGTTGTTGAGAATTATAGGAGATTCTTCCCCAGTCATCTGCGCATTGCCTAAGAAAGGGGATTTGTAAGAGAAGGGTCGAGATAAAGCCGATGTTTAGGCTCAGCTCAGATTGTAGCACCTTCCAGTAATTAGGCTTGTGTTTTTTTTGACAAGGTCTCCCTAGTCCCAGTCTGCCTGCATCTCATTATGTGGACCAGGCTGACCTCAATCTCATAAAAATCTGCCTGCATCTCCCTCCCAAGTGCTGGGATTAAAGGCATGTGTCACCATGCCCAGGGTCAGTGTTAAGGCATTTTTATCTTCCTTCCAAGAGCTGCAAGGTAGTGAAGAATTTTAAGGCCCTAATGGGACGTAAATAGGTTTGTAATGCAAAGTGCTTTTTAGGATGTTTTGAAGGCTCTAAGGGTGTCCTCAGGGATGGGTATAGCCTGCTTAGAGAGGAAGATTAGGAATTAAAATGGATTTGGGGAACTAGGGAGAAGCCTGGGTTATGATGCCTGGATTTGTGGTTTGTACAGCTGAATGAATGATGAAATTTCCCTAATTGTGGAATAATAAGTCATGGGGTAGTAGCTTTTGTTGGGTAATTCTTCTGACTAGGGAACTTAGCTTCTTGGAGTTCACAGTTCTGGGGAATGGCTACTTTTCATCTTTGCCTCCATTGTTGCTTCCTTTATTATTTAAAAGAGCTATTAGGGCTGGCCTGGTGACTCAGCAAGTAAGGTTCTTGCTGCCAGAATGAGGACCTAAATTCAATCCTCAGAGATTGAAATTTGACCTCTGAGCCTGAAATTTGACCTCTGACCTCCACATGTGTGCCAATGGCTCACATGATTCCCCCCCTCCCCAGTGCCCCAAATAAATATTATTAAAACAAATTATAAAAGCCAGTATGCTGAGACTTGTTTAGGGCTTGGCTTTTGTATGTCTTTTTTTGAGGGGGAGAGTTGTATAACATGGTTATTTTCTTAAAATGTTTCCCTAGGAAATAAAATGCAATAATATAGTATATACATTCACAATAAAAAAAATACTATTTAACATGTAGCTACCACCAATCATAAGAAAGAGAATATTGCCAGTTTCCCAGAGCCTGCCCATGAGACCAGTCATCATCATATCAATATCAACCCCTGCCTCATCTCTGGAACTTTTTGTTGATCATTATTTTACTTTTGTTTGTGGTTTTACTATTTATGTATTAATCCTGAATTTACTGTTTCATTTTGGTTGTTTTGAACCATGTATGAACAGAATCATTGTACGGGCTCTCCTGTTAATTTGCCTCTTTCCTGTAATTCTGCATTTTAGCTGTACTTGTGACGCTCCATAGAGCTACGGTCAGCTCTTTGTTGTTCTGATGTGCCTTGTGCCCTTGTCTGACTTCTGGAATTTTGCACTGTTTCCGGTTAGAAAGATGCTGCTCTGATTATCACCACATGCTTCATGGTGGGCTCATGCTTTGTTTTGTGATGCTGAAGCTCAGACCCATGGTCTAAGGCATGCTGGGCAAGCTCTTTGCCATTGAACTACTTCCCCAGCATGCGGTGCTTTGGGTAAGCTCTATCCCTAGTAATGGAATTGCTGGGATTTGGGGGCAGTTGTTGGGTAGACTTCCTTGGGTAAATCAAATTGTTTTCCAGACTGGTTGTAGCAACTTATTACCCACCATACCCCCCCACCCCAGCAGTGTAGGAGAATTTCTCTGGTTCTGATTTCATGCCATCAACACTATTCTAACTTTTAAGATTTTACAGGTGGTAGATCAAGATGGTAGATAAAATTTGACAACCTGAAGGAGTGTGAAGTTGCTCCATTTGCTGTTCTCAGTTGCATTTTTCCTGGATACTAATAAAGCAAAGCCTCTTTATGTCTATTTTTTGAGCTGTTGGTGTTGCTTGTCCTGTGAAATGTCAGTCTGTCCAAGTTCTCATTTTTCAAGAAGGTTGTCTTTCTTTTTCATTTGTAGAATTCGTGTAGTGTTCTGGTTGCTAGTCCTTTACTGGTTTAATAGACTGCATATGTTTCTCCCAGTTTGTAATTTATCTTTCAGTCCCTGTGTTGTGTCTTTATAAACAGAAGTTTTTCATTTTAGTGTTGTAGAGTTTATCAGTATGCTCCTTTATGGCAGTACTTCTTGTTTCCTGTTTAAGAAGGTCTTTGTGATTTGGCCATCACAAGACACTCTCCTGCAGTGTCTTCTAAACGTTTTATTCTTTTTCGCAATCAGCATTGTAAGTTTTTAGTCCACCTGGAATTGGTTTTTCACATGTTATGAGATAGGGGATCCAGTTTCTGTTTTTCCCCCCATATGGATAACCTTAACCCAGCTTCATTTATTAAATTGTCTAGCCTTTCATTGTATACCTTCATAAATCAAGTTTACATGTATGCGTGGATCTGGTTCTGGGTTGTCTAGTCAGTTCCCCTGATTTACTTGCCCATTGTGTGCCAACACCATACTTTCTTAATTACAATAGCTTTGTGTCTTAGAATCAGCTTGTCAAATTCCATGGAAAACATTCTGGTGAGAATTGCTTTGAATCTATTAATCAGTCGTTTAGGGAGACTAAAACTTTTAGGCTCTCCAATAGCATGGTCTGATTGTTTAAGTTTTCTTTAACATTTCAATAAAATTTTGTAATTTTTCCCCCATAAAAGGCTTACACATACTTTGTTAGAGTTATTGCTTCATGTTTGGGTTGCTGTTGTAAATAGGATCCCTTTTAAACAATCACTTTCAAACTGCCTTTTCAAGCACACTGATATGCCCCACACTTGCTGCCTTCCAAGTCTGCTTTAACCATAGTTGCTCTTCAGTTTTCTGTTGAGAGTGATAATACACAGAACTACAGGTGGGTGTTTTTCTTTTCCAGACTTCATGTCCTTTATTTCTTGTCATTTTAATCCTCTTCACCTTATTGCTCTGGACTTCTAGTACAATGCTAAGTAGATTTGTGGAAATATGTTTCTCTATCTTGTTCATCTTTGGAGAAAAATACTTTTGACCTGCATCACTAAACATAACTTTCACTGCAAGCTTTCATAGATTGTCTTTTTTAAAATTCTTTGAAAAATATTTTATTCTTATTTTATGTGTATGAGTGTATTGCCTATATGTAGGTACACCTGTGTTGTGCAGTGCCAACAGAGGTCAGAAGAGGACATTGGATCCCCTGGAACTGGAGTTGTGGATGGTTGTTAGCCACCATGTGGGTGCTGGGAACCAAACCCAGGTCCTCTGCAAGAGCAGCCAGTGCTGTTTACTACTGAGCCATCTCTCCAGTCCCCATTGATTGTCTTTATCAAGTAAAGAAAGGTTCCTGTTATTCTTCATTTGCAGAATATTTCTTCTAAATGGTTATTTAATTTTATTTATTTTTCTTCATTTTTTTCAGATGATCTTAAAGTCTTCTTCTTTAATATGTTAATGTAAAGAATAGCATTTAAAAATCTCTAACTTAAATTGGGTTCTGTATTCCTGGGATAAGCCCATCTTAATCGTGCTGTTATTTAAATATGGGGAAGGAGCTTGCTGTAGGTTTGCTCTTGCACTCTGTGGAAGGTGTGGCAGAGGAGGGATTGGCCTGTGATCGTCCATTCTTTTATTGTGTCTTTTCTGCACTTGTTATTAAGGTTGGATCAGCCTAATAATGTAAAATTGGGAGTACTGATTTTCTGTTTTCTGAAATAGTTTATATAGAATAGATACCATCTATTACTTGAATCTATTACTTGAATTTTCTTTGTGGAAGGATTTCTAACTGTTGGTTTAAATTTTCTAAGCAGTGTAGGGCCACTTGGTTCTTTCTTTATTTCTCTTGAAGCCAGTTTTTTGTTAATTAATTTTTTAGGTTATCTTAAAAAGGACTAGGTTTCATCAAGGCATCAGCATATGAATATGCCATGCTTTGCTCTTCTGATTGTCCCCTGTGTCTCCTTCCTCCCTCCAGCTGGTTCCCTCTCTACCCAGTTAGCCCTCTTCTGCTGCACTGTTAAACATGTATTCTATGAGCCACTGTCTCCCACCACCCTTAAGTTTTCTTCCTCCCCTGTCAGGATCCCTTTTCTAATTTCATGACAAACACACATGTATAAGTACACACACACACATATAATTCTAAGTTTAGGTTCCTCATATGAGGAAAAAAAAACATGTGAGTCTGGTTTATTTTACTTATAATAATTTCCAGTTGTATCCATTTTTCTGTAATTGTCATGATTTCATTTTCCTTTATGGCTATATAAAATTCTATTATGTATATGTTACCACATTTTCTTTATCCATTCATTTGTTCATAGATACCTAGACTTAGACTAGTTGCATTTCCTGGCTATTGTAAATAGTGCAGCAATAAATAGGGATGTACAAGTATCTCTGATGTGCTGACTTAGAGTCCTTCAGGCGTATACCTGTGTGGTGTAGCTGGGTCAGAGGGCGGTTCGATTTTCAGGTGTTTTTGAGGACCATCCATACCAATTTCTGTAGTGTCTGCCCAAGTTTACACTCCTACCAGCAGCGAATAAAGATTCCTTTCTCTACATCCTCACCAATATTTGTTGTCATGTGTTTTCTTGATGATAGTCATTCTGGCTGGGGTGAGATGGAGCCTCAAAGCAGTTTTAATTTGCATTTCCCTGATGGCTAAGGGTATTGAACACTTTTTTAAGTATTTATTCTTATTTCTTCTTTGGGGTATATAAGTATCATTTGTATTTCTTCTTTGGGAAACTATATGTTCAGCTCATTATCCCATTTATTGGTTGAATATTTTATTTTAGTTCCAACTTTTACAGTTCTTTATATATCCTGGGTATTAATCCCCTGCCTGGTATGTAGACATGTCCAGCATTTTCTCCCATTCTGTGTCTGTCTCTTCACTCTGGTGGTTGTTTCCTTTCTTCTTAATTGCATGTAATCCCAGTTGTCAGTTCTTGATATCTCCTGTGCTATTAGAGTCCTATTCAGAAAACCCTGGCCTATGCCTACATCTTGAAGTTTTGTTTTTGTTTTTGTTTTCTTATTTTTCTTTAGCAGTTTCAAGGCTTACATTCATATCTTTAATTTATTTTTAATTGATTCGTGTACAGATCTAGTTTCATTCTCCTTCATGTGGGTATCCAGTTTTCCTAGCACCATCTGTTAAGGAGGTTTTCTTTTCTCTAATGTCTGTTTTTGACACGTTTGTCAAAAGTTAGGCTGTAACTACGTAGGGAACATTGCTGTTAACTCTTCTTTAAAGATTTGGTAGACTATATCGTTGATTTGTATGTGTCTATCTGTGAGCATGGTGAGGCTTTCCATTTTCTAGTGATTTATTTAATTTCTTCTTTAGTATCTTAAAGTTTTTATTGTAGGGATCTTTCACCTCTTTGGCTAAGGTTACTGATAGGTTGTTTTTAATTTTTATTATTATTATTTTTTTAATTTTATGTGTATGTGTGTATTGTCTGCATGTAGGTAAGTGCACCCATGTCGTGCAATGCCCGGGGAGGTCAGAAGAGGCTGTTGGATCCCCTGGGACTGGAGTTATGGACAGTTGTTAACCACCACGTGGGTGCTGGGATTCAAAGCCCCCTAGATTTTTTTGTTTTTTAAAAAAAGCTATTGTTGGGGCTAGAAAGATGACTCAGCAGTTAAGAGCACTGACTGCTCTTGCAAAGGACCCGGGTTCGATTCCCAGCACCCACATGGCAGCTATAGAACCGTCCTTAACTCGAGTTCCAGGGGAATCCAGAACCCACTTCTGACCTCTGCGGCGTTGCGTGACATGGGTGCACTCACTTACAATGCAGGCAATACATTCATACACAAAAAAATTAAAAAAAAAATTTTTTAAGCTATTGTTAACTAGATCCCCCCCCTGCAATTCCTTTCTTGATGAGTTAACTATTGGTATATAGAAAAACTACTGATTTTTATGTGTCAATTTTGTATCCTGCTACTTTGCTTAAAGTGTTTATTAGGTCTAAGGGTTTTCTGGCGGAACCTTTGGAATCTTTTAAGTGTATGCTCATGTATCTGCAAACACAGATAATTTGGCATCTTCCTTTCCTATTTGTATGCCTTTTGTTTATTGTTATAACTGAGACTTTAGCACTGTATCATGTAAGAGTGGAGCACATTCCTCATTCTAGAGGAAGTTCTCAGTTGCTCCCATTTAGTATAACATTAGCTGTAGGTTTGTTGTGTATAGCCTATGTTTTGTTGAGGTATGTTTCATCTGTTCCTGGTTTCTTCAGGGCTTTTGTCAGGAAATGATGCTGAATTTTGCTGAAGGCTTTTTTTTTGCATTGATCGAGATGATCATGTGGTTTCTTTCCTTAAATCTATGTACATGCTGAATTACATTTATTTGGATGCATCTATTGAGACAACCTTGCATCCCTGTAGTGAAACCAACCCGGTCATGGTGTGTGGTCTTCCTAATATGTTTGGTTCAGTTTGCAGTAACTTTATTGAGAATGTTTGCATCTATGTTCTTGGTCTAGAGTTTTCTTTCTTTCTTGTGTCCATATCTCATGCTGGTATCAGGTAATCCTGGCTTCATTCAATGAGTTTGAATAGTGTTCCTTCCCTTTCTGTTTTATGCAATAATGTAGGAACACTGGTGCGAGCTCTTCTTCGAAGGTTTGGTGGACCACGGCAGTGGCTGTACTTGGTCTTGGGCTTTTCTTTATTGGGTGGCTTTTTATTACTGCATTGGTCTTGTTGATCATCATGATCTGTTTAAGTTGTTTATGGTTTTTTAGTTTAATTTTGGTACGTCGTGTGTGTCTAAGAATTTCTTCTAAATTTCTGGGTTTTTGGCCTATAAATTTCCAAAATACTCCCTAGTGATTCTCTCCGTTTTGTTGTTATCTGTAATAACCTCCCCTTTTCATCTCTCTCTCTTTTTTTTTTTTTTTTTTTTTTTTTTGCGGGGGGCGGGGTTTGGTCTTTTTTTGAGACAGAGTCTCCCTGTAGCCTCAGCTGGCCTGGTATGTAGACCAGACTGGCCTCAAACTCACAAATATCCATCTGCCCGCCTGCCCCCCAACCTGCCTGGCTTTCATCTCTAATTTTATTGCTTTGAAATTTTTTTTCTGTTTGAGTTGGTTTGACTAGTGAGTTACCTTTTTTTTTTTTTTTTTAAGAATCAGCTCTTTGATTCTGTTCCTTTAGCCTCTGTTTTGTTGATTTCTGCCCAAATCTTTATTGTTTCTTGCTATCTGCTGCTTTGGGGTTTGATTTGTTCTTGTTTTTCTATGACCTTGAAGTGAATCATTAGGTTGAGATCTTTCCAATTTTTAAAAAATGTAAGCTCTCATAGCTATAAACTCTCTTAGAACTGCCTTAGCTATATCCCAACGGCTCTGGAAAGCTGTGCTTTCATTTCATTTGGTTCTAAGAACTTTTAAATTTCCTCCCTGATTTCTTCAGTGACCCACTAGTGGTCACTTAAGAGTGTATCGTTCAGTCTCAATGTGTTTGTGTAGTTTGTGAATTTTTATTGTTATTGATTTGTAGTTTTATTGCACTATGATCTGATAAAATACAAGAGTTTCTTTTGATTATTTTGTTTCTCTCTCTCTTTGAAGATAGGGTCTCACTGTGTAGCCTTGGCTGGCCTAGAACTAACTATGTATACCAGGCTGCTTTGGATTCACAGAAATTTGCCTCCTAAGGGCTGGAATTAAATGCCCAGTGATTCTTTTCGGGGGGGGTTGTTTTTGTTTTGGGGTTTTTGTTTTTTTGGGGTTTTTTGTTGTTGTTTTTTTTGGTCTTTTTGAGAGAGGGTCTCCCAATAGCTCCAGCTGTCCTGGAACTCTAGGCAGACCAGGTTCTCGGGGAACTCAGGGATCCTCCTGCCTCTGCCTCCCAGGTGCTGGCATTAAAGGCACTTGCCATCACACCCAGCCTGATTCTTTGTATTTTTTAAGACTTGATTTGTGGCCTAGAATGTTGTCTGTTTTAGACAGAGTTCCGTGGGCTGCTGAGAAGAATATGTATTCTATTGGATAGAATAGTCTATACATATCTGCTAAGTCCATTTAATCTGTAATGCACTTTAAGGTTTCTTTATTGATTTTTCATTTGGATAACCTATCTAGAGATTAGAGTTGAACATTGAAATCACCCACTGTTAATCTGTTAGAATCTGTCTGACCTTTTGTGTTTATTATTGTGTGTTTTGTGAAATTGATGTACCAACATTTGGTGCATATGTATTTATAATTGTAATATTTTCTCAATGAATTCTTCCCTTTGTTAATGTGTAGTGGCCTTCTTTATGCCTTCTAATTTTGATATGAAGTCTACCAGATATCAAAAAGCTATGTCAGCTTTTTGTTGTTGTTTCCATTCACTTAATAGATTGTTTTCTATCCTTTGACTCAGTCTGTATCTTTACTAGTAAAATGTGTTTCTATCAGGCAAGAGAAGGTAGTTTTTTAATCCACTCAGGAAGTGTGTGTCTCTTTATTAATGAGTTAAGGCCATTTACATTTAAGGTCACTCTTGAAAGATGTTAGTAATTCCTGTAACTTTGTTAGTTGTTTTTCTGGTTTAATTATTGTTTATTCCTTACTTTCTCCTTTAGTTGCAGGTATTTGCTGGTCAGCAGTGCTGGACATGATGGATTCCTTTCTAGCTTTCCTTTGTTCAGCTGTTCCTTTCACGAAATATATTATTTCCTATGTTTTTGTGATTGAGATGTCTTTCTTCCTCCTCTGCGTATAATATTCCTGTAAGTATTTTTTGCAGTGATGACTTGGTGGTCGTGAACTGCCTTAGCTTATGCTTTCCTGGAACTATCTTTATCGCTTCTTTAATTTTAAAGAATAGCTTTGCTGGACATAGCACTCTTAACTGACAGCTCCTTACCTTCAAGTCTTGAAATACATCACTCCGTACATACTCCCTTGGCTTCAAGAGTTGCTGATGAGATCTGATGTTGTTCTGATGTAGGATCCTGTCTTTGTAGATGAGTTGGCATTTTCCCTTACAGCTTTGAATATTGGGCTTTTTTGCTTAGACTTTTTTAAAGATTTATATTATTTTTATTTATGTGTATGAACGTTTTGCTGCCATGTAGGAAAGTTCACCATGTGCATGCATTGTCCCCAGAGGCCAGAGAAGGGCATCAGATCCCCTGGAACTAGAGTTATAGATGTTGTGAGCTGCCATGGGGTGCTGGGAACCAAACCTGGGTCCTCTGCAAGGACAGCCAATGCTCTTAATTGTTCCAGCCTCTCGCTTTGTATTTTTGACATATGAACTGTCATAGAGAGGTTCTTCTCTGGTCATATATATTTGGGGTTCCAAATGCCTCTTGTGTTTGAATGTCTTATTTCTTTCTCAAGATCTAGGAATTTTCTGCTGTCATTTTATTGATGAGGTTGTCTTCAGTGTTCACCCTCTGTCTGTTCCCTTCTTTTGTCTCATGGATTCTTAGGTTTGGTCTTTTGATTGCATTCCAGAGCTCTTGGATGATGATGTGCTTGTTTCTTTTTGGCATTGACACTTGAGTGCAGTGTTTCCTCACCTTTGTCCTCCACCCCTGCCATTCTTCCTAGTGGTGAATCTGTCTGTACTGTTTTTCACTGTGGCTCCTACTTGATTCATTTTATTTCATTCATTTCTAGTTTGTTGTTGTTGTTCCCCAAAATTTCTGTTTCCTTCCTGAATTTTTCTTCCCTGTTGTTGGCTTTTTCATCTGCATTGCTGATTTTCCAATCTTTTTTAAAGCTGACTTTTTCCTCCGTTGCTGGCTTTCCCCTCTACTGTCTGGGCTGAATTCATCTGCTTGTTTGTATCTTTCTTAACTTTTGAAATCTTTGCCTGGCCTTTTATCTGTTTTGGTGTCTTTGAGCTCAGTAATTGGGTTACTATCATCAGAGGAAGTCCCATTGTCTGACTTTCTTGCTTTCTTCCGTTTCTGTGTTGTGACTTGCAGACCTGTTGGCTTAGATGTCTCTTTGGAGTTTTGGAGAGGATCTTACTGAGCAGCCTATTCTTGAAGGCTCAATCCCCAGCACCATTCAGCACAGAGAAACAAACTTTTGTAGTGGCAACATCAAACCATATATGATACATACACTTAGAATCAGTGATAACCCTGCAGATACATCACCAATGACCATAGAACTGAAAATGACAAAAAAGGCCATAGTATTTGCTTGGAAGAAAAAGATCATTTAGTGTGGAAATAGTAAATGAATGAGATATAGAAAGGAGACCAGGAAAGGACAGAAAAAGAGGACACAAGAGGTTTCAAAGATGGAAGGAAGAAGAAGGGGAGTAGAGAAGAGTGCTGTGGAGAGGAACAGAAAAGAGCAGAAAAGAACTCACAGTGGTGGTGAAGTTCAGAAACAAAATTAGGCTACTGTAAGAAGAGGAATAAAAAGATTTTTAAAGCCAGAGACAGCTGAGGTTAAGTGGCCGCTCTTGCAGAGGACCTGGGTTCAGTTCCCAGTACCCTCTGGCAGCTCACAACTGTTTTTAACTCTATTTCCAGGGGATTTGATGCTCTCTTCTGGCCTCCGTGGATACGGCATGACACAGGTGCACCTACACACATGCAGGCAAAGCACTCATACATAAAATAAGTAAAAAATTTAAAAACCACAAGCATATTAGAGAAAGAGTAATTTTTTAAAGCCAGTAAGAGGGAAGAGGGGCAAAAGCCACTAAGGAAAGAAAAAAAGATTCCCCCAAATGGAAAAAACAAAGATGAGTATATGAAGGGAATAACAAAATTGTAAAATGTTTTTTAAAGAAAGTACAGTACAGGGGCTGGAGAGATGGCTCAGCAGTTAAGAACACTGTTCTTGCAGAAGACCCGGGTTCAAATCCCAGCACCCACATGGCAGCTAACAACTGTTCATAACTCCAGTTCCAGGGAATCCGACAGCCTCTTCTGTCCTCACAGGCATTGCATGACACGGGTTCACTTACCTACATGCAGACAATGCAAGCATACACATAAAATAAAAATAATAAATAAAAGTTTTAAAAAAAGAAAGTACAGTACAAGTCCTGCTAAACATGTAGAAAAGAAGGAATTACACGGGGGTGGTGGGGAAGATGAGCTGTTGGCGTGGCCTCTCTCTGGTTCCTCGAATATTAGAAACTGCCAGTTATATACACAGAACAGGAAGGGTCAGTTGAACTTGTAGACTCTTGTCTTTCCTTTGGTTTATGTTGTTACTGAATTTGTTTTGGACAAGTGTCTGATGTCCACCAGAGCTGTCTGCAGAGCTGCGGTTCCCCCTGTTTGAGCATCACGTACCTCTGCTGGTCACACTTAGCTTTGCTTTCTGTGGACTGAGCAGGTTCTCTTATTGTCTCCCTAGATCAAATCCCCTAAGTTGTAGCTGAGGGGTGTCTCCCAAATGTGTTGGGAACCTAGGAAGCAAGCACAGCATTGAGATCAGTACAGGCAGAGGTCAGCACTGGCAGTGGGAAAATGCCACTGTGGGTACCATGTACATCCTTGGAACTTTAATGTTCTGGGGCTGTGTTGCAGTGAAGTACAGGCAGATGTCTCCTAAATTCAGTCCACCTGCTGGCCTCAGGTTCAGAGCTGTCAGACTCCAGGGTAACTTTCAGTTGCCATCAGTTCCTCACCCCTGTGGGTGGGGTCACCACTCCTAATGAGTATGTCAGCCTGAGCCAGCACCCTGGTGCCTGCACCCTTAGACCCTTCAGTATCTGGTCTTCCTGCTCTCCACAGCTGCCTCTCTAGGCCTTCCCTCACCCAGGAGCCTTTGGCAAGACAAACCTAGACTCCCAGGCCTGTGAATGTTGCCTAATCTCAGGCTCCCAAGGTAGTTCAGTTTTTAACAAGATGCAGCTGGCTGCTGCCTCCGCCCCCGCCCCCCAGGCTGATAGCTTGACAGAATGGGATTCTCTCCACTGGAGGATTCACTGTCTTGCTAAAACCTGCAACTGAATTTGAGGTTTGGGAGAGCTGTGGGCTTGGTCCAAGGTTAGGACTGTCCAGCTTATGTCTGTCATACCTTCTGGGAATGACCTCAGTTCCTTCCCTGCTCCAGGGAGCTGCAGGCCAAGGCCGCATTCAGCTGGCTTCTCTACCTCACTGTCTTCCTTCCCGCTCTTTCCCAAGACCCTGTAACTTCCTTCATAGATTTTTTTACAGTTTATTTCTTTTGAATTATGTGTGTATGTGTGCCTGTGTGTGGGGATGAGCACATGAGTACAGGTGCCCACAGAGGCCAGAAGAGGGTGTTGGAACCCTTAGAACTGGAATCACAGGCCATTGTGCAGTGGGGTTGGAAACCGAACTCGGGTCCTCTGAAAGAGCAGCACTCGCTCTTAACTGCTGAGCCATTGCTCCAGCCCGCTTTGTGGATTTCTGAGTTTTCTTTTATTTCTTTTAGAGGTAAAGTCTATTTTTTCACTTTGAACTCCACTGGCCTTCCGTGGCAGCCTCTCCTCCACCCTCTAACCTGGAAGTCTTATTTTAATCTTGCAATCAATTTTGATAGCTTCTACTTTTGAGAAATTTGTGTTTTATCTGAATTTTCAAGATTTCTGACATAAAGTTGTGTTTACTCTGTGTTTTCTTCTCCACATATCCTAAATTGTCTAATTTTACATTTGTGTTATCTATATTTCTCTCATTTTTTTCTGAGTTTAGGGTAAGGTTCAAGAGGAAGGGTTTATTTGCTTAGTCTAGCCATGCTTTTCTCTGTGGATCCTGTCTGTTCTGGCCCATCTATATTTTGGGAGTTCGTTGTTTGTTTTTTATTTTTCCTCCTTGATGTCAAATGTCAATGTTTATTAATTGAGCCTTTCTTCATTCAAGACCATAAACTTCCTTCTAAGTATGTACTTGTTTGTGTGTACTTCACAGGTTTCAAAATGCACTGAATTTTCATTATTATTCAATTCCAAATATTTTTTGCCTTTACGCATACACTGTTTAGGTTTCTCCTTTCCAAACATACTGATATTTTAATAATATTTTCTGTTGTTAACTTTTGACAGTTCCATTCCTGTCCAAAATTATACTCTCCTTTGGAAATTGGGTGAGATTAATTTTATATCTAGCATATAGTCAGTTTTACAAATTTTCAGCCTTATTCAAAATGTTTATTTTCTCATTGTTAGCTGCTGTGTTTTATACGTCTAACATACAAATGAAAGTGGCTTGTCACTTGGGCAGTTAATTATTTTTATATTACTGATTTGTCTGTTTTATCTATCAGTTTTGAATTGGAAAACATGTAGGAAAACTTCCTACTGTGTTGACAGTCTTTTCAGTTCCTTCCTGGAGGCCTGTCAGCTTCTACTTTATATAGAGAGATATGTTATTGATGATAATAGTTTTTTTTTAATTATTTCTTTATTATTGATTGATTGATGATTGATTGATCTTTTTGAGACAGGGTCTCCCTGTAGCCCCCTGGAATTCACTATGTAAACCAGGCTGGCTTAGAACTCACAGAGATCCGCCTGCCTCTGCCTCCCAAGTGCTGGGACTAAAGGCATGTGCCACCACACCTGGCTTACTATTATTTTTATGTGTATGAATGTATTGCCTGCATGTATGTAAGTGCACCCGTGTCATACAATGCCAGTGGAGGTCAGAAGAGAAAACTAGAATTATAGACAGTTGTGAGTTGCCATGTGGGTTCCGGGAATCAAACCCGGGTCCTCTACAAGAGCAGCCAGTGCTCTTAACTTCTGAGCCATCTCTCTAGTTTATAATTGTTATGGCTCCCTGATGAGCTAAAACGTTTATTATGTAGTGATTTTTTTTTAAATCTCTAATAGCAAACAGTTTGTCTCTTGTCTACATTTTGTATGTTGGTAATGTGGCTGAGTTAGCTCTTTTCCTTCCTTGCTTTTAAGGCAGAGTCTCACTGTATTGCCAAAGCTGACTTTGAACTTGCAACCCTCCTACCCTACCCTCCCTGGAACTGGGATCACAGACAGGTTCCAGTTCTTTTGATTACTATTTGCCTGATTTACTTCTTTTTATTATTAACAGATATAATTTTTGTAAACATTGTTTCAATAAACTGTAGACAACTGATTTGCAGCATATACAAACATCTTCAAAAATCCTATCTTTTGTATGAAAGATATGAAAATTACACTTTGAGCATATGATGTAAAACTGAAATCCTTTACTAATTTGAGACTCTTTAGATGTTTTGAGATTTGGTTTTCTTGTTGTATAGGTTATCATGTTGATTCCTCTGAGTCATGTGTTCCTGTCTTTGATTCCCAGTTCCATGTTAAATCATTCACTAAGTCCTTTTAATTTTTGCTGTGTCCTCTTTCATATGAATCCCTCTTTTGGTCTCCTTGCCTTTCCTGTAATCCAGGTCTATATTTCTCATTTCCTGTCATGGCATCTTCCACGGTTTCCTTGCTTCCATAATCTCTCCCACTTTGTCTTTTCCCGTTGTAATGCCAGCCCAGCCATTCTGAAATGTTTGACCATAGCTGTCTTGTTCATTAGTAATCAGAGATTTTTCTTGTCCACAGGATAAAAGCCTAAGTTGCCTCTCTGCCTCTTCCTTCCCATTATCTAACCAGGTGTGTTTAACTCACAGCCTGTGGGTAGTATGTGGTCAAGGATAGCTATGAACACAGCCCAATACAAAATCTTAAAATATTATGAGGGTTTTTGTGATCTGTTTGTTTTTATAATTTGATTGTGCGCATTGTAGATGATAACACCAAACCTTAGGCTCCAAGTTTTAGCCCTTAGTCCTACTGCTCAGGCACCCTCTCCCCGGCTGTGTAGATGCACTCAGCATCCCTCAGATTGGCCCTGTTTCTGCTCTTCAATGTCTTTGCATATTCCATTCCCTCTACCTGAAAGGTTGCGTGTTGTCTTGGCTTTCTCCAACCACTCCAGCAGTCATTTGCCTTCATAATGTCCCACCTTTCCCACCTTTTGCCCATCCTGATCTCACTTTAGCAAAGTCTACTTTGTCAGCGTCTCTTGCCCTTCTTTGGTCAGGGTTTCCTGAAGGTATTGTCCAGATATAATATAACATTCCAGGTTCAGCCAGTAGAGTCAGTGGGTTGCTTTATTTTTCCAGTGAGCATTGCTTTGTCAAGTATAGACCAAGAGCTCATCTACTTACGTTGGGAACTTTAACTTTCTGTTTGTTCTCACTTTGCAGTCGGCCCAAACTCCTAAGATCAGACATTGTTAAACTCAATTTCTCTGCTGTCCTGGCTATTGAAGGTCTTTGCATCTGTCCCTGCTCAGTTTCCCCTTGTTGGATTTGGATACGCTGTCCATCTGTTGTAATCTTTTGGAAATGAACTCTTGTTGTCCCAGCGATTTCCTGATCTTTTAACCTTTTTGGGGCTGTTTATAGGCCTGACTCTTGAAATCTACCAGTAATCATTTATAGAAGACTTACTGTATGCCACATAGAAAGCCAGCATTAGAAGACTAAATTAGATAGAGCTCCTGGCCTTAAGGATTTAGAATGAGCATTCTGTTTTTACCAAGAAAGTATATTGAATGATGAGTGAGGAAAGCAGAGGTCAAAACTTGGGAAGCTTCTGTCAGGCAGAATTCACACCCACCAGCCAGGTCAAATGTGAGTCCAGTCAACTATCTGATCATACACCCCTGCTCCAACATTGCCCATCAACAGACTGTGAGATTGTCACATGCACAGTTCCTAGGCTTAGGCTAGCCCGAGAGGTGGTAGCCTCATCTTTGGGAAGCTCAGCAAGCAGCTCCCGGGATCCCCCACTTCTATGGGCCTCATGACTTTGGTCTTATCTCTTTCCTTCACCCTCTGAAAATCCAGTGGGATACACTTACCTCTTTGCTGTCTTACCCATGGCTGCTGGAGGCAAATGTTATTCTGACTCCCTCCCAGTTGTTTTCTGTGGCCAACAGAACAGCTCTGTCGTCAGCAATAATCTATATGACAGTCCCCCCTACCCCGAACACACACACACACACACACACATGCACACAAATATCCGTAATCCTGTAGTAGTTTCTGAGTATTTTCCCTTTCTTAGTTTATTGAACAATTGGAGAAGCTTAGGTCAAACTGACAGAGAAGCAAACTCATCCTTCCTGAAACTTCTGGGAGGTAGTCTGGATTGTGGTCACCTTTGAGCATTCTCTTGTCACAAACCATGGTCCACAAAACCAGCCATGTTTTCTCTTTTGAAAGACTGGGTCAGAAAGTTTTCGCTCCCACTGTGAATACTATAGCAAAACTGTCTGCATTATGGTTAAGACTAAGAACTCTGGAACCAGTTGTCAGCCCTCTCATCTTTGCTCTCTGTTTCCATGGACAAGCCATTTAAACTCTGTGCACTCCAGCGATCCTTAAAATGGGGG
>NW_008336930.1:2986418-3026911 GCF_000622305.1 Nannospalax galili
CGACGGCGGAGGGGGAGGGAGGGGGGGGGGGGGTGCGCGGGGGAGTTAAGAATGCAGACTAAATGGTCAATAAATGCTGTACTGGTGCCATGCAGACTCAGCAGAGGTTCAGTTCATAATAGTAGCAATTATCAGGTGCTTAGGAAAAAATCAGGAAAGTCAAGAGACCAGCGACCAAAGTCACATGAAGAGAGGGAGTCTAATTTGCTCCAGCGGGACTGACATCCAGACTATTCTGTAATGGTGTCAGCCAGCCTCTTGGTTCAAGTTTTTGGGAACATTTATACTCATATGTGACGAATACAAGCAAAAAGCAAATAGCACATGTGTGATAATTAAGTGGTTTACAAGTAACATATGGTTGCAAAGATTACAGGAATGTGGCAGTTTTGGAAAGCAAAGACTTCAATCCTAGGTAATGGGGAAGGTTCCTCTTTTACCTCCCTCCTTCTTATCTTGGGTCTAAAGTTCCTAGCAACCATTCAAAGGGTTTCATTACCATCACATTGCAAGAGCTTTTAGCAACTCTTGGAGGCCTTTACTTTCTGTCCTACTTATTGCAAGCCTTGGGGCTTAGGGTTGTACACTCTCTTCCTCTCATGGACTGTGTAGGCATTTGGGTTATGTGCCATATTATTATAACCCCAGGTTGCAAGTATAGAAATTGAGGCTGGGGGAGATCAGGCAACCTAGGCCTATTTGATGTCGAAGCCTGAGTTCTTTACTGCCTAGATGTGGTCAGCCAGTCCCTCTGGCATATTCCTGAGCACATAGCCCCAGACAAACGCTGTGCTTTCTGTTGGTGGAGTAGCTGAAGCAGTGTCTGTTACAGAGCATTTGTTCTCATTAGAAAAGCAAGATTTATAGAGGCCAGAGCTGGAGAACTTGAGCGGCCCCAGCCCATTGCCCAGACTAAGGGAATGATAAAGACAGAGATCCAGAGACAGGGCACTCAGCCTGGGCTGCAGGGCTTAGGGAGAAGGTCTGAAAAGAGAATTGAAGGTGGGTAGGCTGTGACCTGGCATTGAAAGAAAGGGGGAGATGGGCTAGGCGGGGCCAGGACTTGAGGCACATTATGAAAGTGAGGGGACAGTCCTGTGACGTGTGGAAGCCATCATAAAGTGCTCACCGTGCCTGGCACACGGAAAATGTCATGGAATTGAGAAGATGGAGCTTTGTTGGCAAATGTAAAAGCTGCAAGCTAGTGGCCTTTGGGTCACATTCAGTACTCTGTAAGTTTTTAGAAACTTTAAATTGGTTGTCAGCACTTAAAAATTGGAAGATTTTATGTAAAAGTCTGAGTTTACAACTGCTCTTGAAATCACGGAAGTTCTGGCAGTTGCTGGACCCCCATCCCCACATGGCAATAACTGGCTGGCGCTGGGACCAGCTGTCTCCATTATAAAGGACAAGTGCTTCCCATTGTGTTCAGACCCCCACCTGCCTATGAGACTCCATCTGGCTGGCTTCTGGTGGCTGCAGAGTTTGTGGCCTTGGAGCTCTGATCCTGGATTGAACTTCAAACCATCCAGCAAGCCTCTCACAAGCAGGAGCCATGTCTTCCTCGGCACTGCTGGATTGCCAGGGCCTAAGAACAAGCCCAGCAAATCCCAAGCACTTGATCCTCTGGCACCTGGTTGGCAGCAGTGACCACACTGGAGTGGAATGGGTTTTGGAAGCCACAGAAAAGCCCTAGAGAACTTAGGGGAACCAGACAGAGGTGGCTGCAGCTAGCCTGGTGGCTCATTTTGAACCATGTTATCAGACACACTGTAGCTGGCCATTTCCCCACAGAAACTGCTCTCAGTGCAAGGTACTACCTATATGTGTTTGTGTCAAGAGCAAACTTGTGCTCATGTGTTCTCAGTGGCCAGCTCCCTGCCTGGACATGGAAAGGGCCCTGTTGCTGTTTTCTTCTTTGAATGCACAGTGAACAATAGCAACAGAAAATGCATAAGCAAGGCTTATGATACATACTTACTTGCCTCTCACAGCAGGGCGGCAGCATGGCAAAGATCACAGCCAGAGCTCCCAGCCCTGTGTGTTTTAGCAAAAGCCTGTAAAACCTAGTTGCCTTTGAGT
Organism: Nannospalax galili; assembly: GCF_000622305.1. Classification (NCBI taxonomy): domain Eukaryota; kingdom Metazoa; phylum Chordata; class Mammalia; order Rodentia; family Spalacidae; genus Nannospalax; species Nannospalax galili. The sequence goes on from NW_008336930.1 coordinate 2,988,501, forward strand.
AGGGCTATGATCTTCCTTCCTGGCTGCTGATAGCAGCTCTGCTCTGCGTTTGGCCCATGTTCTTGTTTTGTTTATTTATTTAGTTCCCTTTCTTCTGCACTTGGTATTCCTCCAGGCGCCATCCGAATGTACCTTGCCATCAGGAGCACTAGGCAAAAAGAAAGTCAAACTGCCTCTCCCTCAGGCTCAGGCTTAGGAAAATCAAAGCTGAGCAGAGGCAGCCTTCCCTGCCTGCAGCAGGGTCAGCAGTTTCTGTAATGTTTTCCCTGTCAGCTTATTGCAGCTGATTTCTTGTGGTTTTGAACAAGGGAGTGGAGAGCTGTGTGGTTGCTGCCTTTTTAAGCAGGTGGGTCCTGCAGCAGTGATCAAAGCCAAGCTTTGTGCTCCCTGCAGACAGCCTTCCCTGCTTTTTGTAAACTGCTCTACATGGAGCTGGATTTAATCTCTGTGGAGTAAGATGGCTCCCAGACAAGGCATAAGAAGGGAAACACACTTGCACCCCTCCTTCTGAGCAGGAAGCATTTTGACACCATTGTTTAAGTCAAGCCATAATCAGGCTTTTGTATCCAGTTCTTGTAGGAACATGAACTACTTGGCAGCCAGCAGGCTTGGTTCTAGCCATCTGACTGCAGAGTGTAAGTTAAGCACTGTGCATTCCTATCTTTAGTTAAGTAGTATCTCAGCCACTTTCTCATTCTTATTTTTAGTAGTGGGTAATTTTTGTAGATGCTAATTTAGGTCTGATTGGGACAGTTGGCAACTTTTCAGTTCTAATTATGAAAGAGTCTTTATAAGTCTTGAGGATTTAAGTGAACATGTGATTTTAATGAAGTGCCCAACAAACCTGGGGTCTTAATCTTTGAGGGTCATGTGATACCTGTAATAAAATAAGGGATAGCTCTGAACATCAAACTATCTTAGGAGACAATTTGTGTTTGGTTGAGGACAGAGTCCCACCTCAGAGGAAAGATTCCCAGCAGTTCTGTTAATATGTGTCATCTTTCAGCTTCGTGGTCAGCTTTTATCCAGTTCTTAAACTCCTTAGTTACCCAGATGTCACCCCTGCCCTGAGTGTGTCCCTGTCTGGGAAGTTTGGGTACACCAGCACTGAACCTTCTGTCTTTGGGCAGGTGTTTGCTCGTGTAGCTGGGGAAAGGATCACATAGGCTCAGGCATGTAAAAGCAATGGAAAACCCTCCAGCTGATGCCAGTGGGTGGATTAGGACTTGACCTATGGACTCACTTATGCCACTTAACATTCTCTAGGTTTCATCTTTGTCAAAAAATAAAATAAAATAAAAATAGGGCTTTGGATTAGATCTTTATGGTCCAATTTGGTATTCATAACCACATGTGGCTATTTTCATTTAAATTAATTAGAGTTAAATAGGATTTAAGGTTTGAGTGCTCAGTCTTGCTAATGTTGGAGGCATAGCAAATGCTCATTTGCCCATGTGGAGAGCAGCTACCATATTGGACAGCTCAGGTATGGTATTTCTATCATCGTGAAAAGGGTCACCAGATGACCTTGCTCTCCGTTACCCCATTTAGGACTGTGCACATCTAATAGTGACACACCAGCCCTTGAAGAGCTTGTGCCTTTGGTGCCCCTTGCTAGTCCTCTACAAGTGACTTAGATGTGCTGAAATCTTTACTTCTTGTTTTCTTGGAGGCTATGTATTAAGCCTTCCTTATGTATCTTTTATAACCAGTTTCTTAGATAACTTAATTGTGGAATGATGCATTCTGAAGCCCTAAAAATAGTTTTACCTAGTGTTAGAATTTGGAAACTTGGGCAGTTCTGGGTCCACATAAGGTATTGTCAACATGGAGCAGAATTTAGGGACTTATTTATAGAAATTTTATCTTGGGGAATTGATGGTTCAGAAGAGAATTTGCTAGAGGCGTCAGTGATTATGGTGTATGGCTGATGAGAGCAAAATGCAGTGAAATAATCTGATGGTGTGGCCCCTAAGGGGACATGTGCAGAATAGGAGACCTGAGGATAGGATGAAGAGTGCTGGGAAGAGCGGACTTCAAACAAAAGCCAACAAACTGTTTAATCTAAGTACTTCATTACAGATAGAAAATATGCATTGAGTCTGTTGTGTCTACATAGGGATATGTCAAGAGGTATCTGGGTAGATTTTATTAGATAGAGTGATCCCTTGAATTTCAAATTTTATTTGATAAAACATTCTGACTCTAAAGCAACTATTGTTTCACAGAGAAATGTGTTAGTGAGCCAGGCTCGTCTATAGAAAACTGTTAGACGAGCCAAGAATGAAGCCAGTGCAGTCCCTAACAGCTGAGTCTACCAAAGGGCTTTTATTTCCTGTTTCTTACAATATCAGCAATGCACAGGAAACTGGACTGGACATGGTTGTCTTTTTTAGGGGGGGAGGGGTGCTTTTTAAAGATTTATTTTATGTGTACGAGTGTTTTACTTGTATATGTACAGGTAGATGCACTGTGAGCTTGCCTGGTGCCCACAGAGGCCAGAAGAGGGTATTGGAATTCTTGGCCTGTTTCAAGTTCCAGGCCATGAGAGACTGTGTCTAAACAACCAAGATGCCTGGGCATGGCATCTAAGAAACTACAGTCAAGGTTGTTCTCTGATCTTCAGACACACTTGTACACTCACAAACTATTTGAGAAAGTAAGCCTTATTCTGTAGTACACAAAGTAGATAATACTGTTCATTTTGGTTAGCTGTTCATACAAGTGGCACAGTGATTCCTAAAGACCCAAGTTTAGATTTTTGTGGGCCCAAAGGAAGTATTAGAGGCTTTAAAACAGTATTAAAGTAAAAATAATAAAAATTGTTATTTTAGTTCAGAAAGTACTGCAGTAGGTTTGTAGGTCCAAAGTCCTGGGGGCAAATGCCTTTAGAAAGACTTTAAATGACCCAGGACTGTGTTTGATTGGTACCTCTTGCATAAGCTGGGCATGAGCAAGCTATGTACTTATGCAAAGCCAACCCCTTTTGTTACTCTGTACACAGAGATGAGTGTGAAGATTCATGTTGGGTTTGAGAGACCATGCCTTGCCTTTTAAGAAGTTTGGAATAAGAGGCATAGTATTAGAGGTGCTGACAGTTTGCCCATGGAAACAGGAGCTATCTATCTCTGGGCCTCTCTTGCTCCAGCCCCTTTCCTGCACCGGCCTCCAGAGGCTGAGAATTTTTTTTTCAGGACTCATAGGTAGGTTAGGGTGTGTGTTGCGGGGGTAGTCAGTGAAGATACATTATCAACTTTAATAAGGTGAGACACTGTGTAACCAGGGTTAACCCCAAGACATGCCTCAGAGACACCCAGAAGTTTTCCCTGTGCTCTGTCTCAACACTACCTCTGCTTTGTGCTACTTGTTACTAGCTTTTGGTTTTGTCTGTTTGAACTTCATTTCATATGACTAAGATAATATAGTACCTATCATTTTGTGAGTGGCTTTCTTCAGTTAACATTTTGAGAGCATTCGGACTCTGAACATAAACTCCTAAGACCTTTTTAGGGACCTTAAAAAAACAACTGACAAAATGGCATGACAGCATTAAGCCCTACATGAGAACAAAGCCAAGGCCTATGAAGTGGGGATACTGGGGGATTTGGGTGTTAAGTAGATGGATTATATATTTTTTGAGCACTTTTCTCTTGACTTTTGCCTGTTGGTGATAAGGTGAGCTGTCAGAAGCCCTTGCCTCCTCTCTACTCTAACAAGGACAGAACCTGTAAAATCATTGGATTAGAGCCTTATCTTAGTGCAGTGTGACTTCAGCTCCCTGTCACTTGACATCATTAGAGACTCTGTCCACATAAGGTTTCATTCACAGGGTCCAGGTGAGGATGTTGCAACATCTTAGTGGGACAGGGTTCAGTCCTCAGCACTTTCCTAATAATTTCTTCTACATCTTGTTGGTTGGTCACTTTTAGTGTAACTAAATGCAGTCTGTCATCATAAGTAACACCCAGCCCTTTTCATGTAGATGAAATGTGGAGACATTTGTAGAATTGTTCAAGTCTGGCATACCTAAACATTGTGCTTTGTGGGATAACTACAGAGGAGAAGGTGGGTTAACAGCTCTGTCTCCTCCTTAGATACATGGCCCCATCCTCCCCATCCTTTTCTGTCCTATAAAGATGGGTTTGGTTGTGTTTCTTACTTAACTAGATATTTGGTTTCACTCAAATTGTTAACTGATCCCCCGCTTGATTCCAGAAATTGTTTAAATTAACCAGCCTTCCTCGTCCTCCCTCACCGTGCCCTTTTCTCTCCTTGCTGGGTGGAATACTGGGGTTTCCTCACTGGCAGCCTGGAGAAGTTTCCTCATGGGGATGCTACTACCTCCTGGGGCTGCTGTGAGGAAGGAAGAGATTAACAAGCTTCACCACCCTGAACTGAGCCCATCTCAGACAGGACCTAGGAAGTGACAGCCTTTCCATAGCCCTGTTGGTGTGGTCCATTCCTTGTTAGAGCTGCTTGTCTTCATGATCTAACTATGTCACTTGTTGACAAGATTTTATTCCCCCCTCAATCCACTGTACCACATATATGTTAATGAGCTAATAAACTCTTACTCGTTTATTTCATTCTTAAGTACTAAGCCTTAAAAAGGGAGAGAGCAAGAATGTCATATATCTACCATTGTCAACAAAGTTAGATACTTACGTAACTATAAGAGGGATATGTAGATCTGTTATTACTTTTAGATACCTTATCACATTCCAAGAAGACAGAATTATTTTCTGCTAGGACCTGGGGGAAGTGGTCACTATTCTATTGTAAAGAAAGATTTGATAGTGTTTTCTAGGTTAGTCACTTCTTTTTGTAGTTTTCCTAAGCTAATGGCATCAGTCAAGTTGGCTTCTAAGTTAAGTAGCACTGAAGTGTGTGTGTGTGAGTGTATATGTGTGTGTGAGTGTATGTGTGTGTGTGTACTCTCATGTGCACATGCACATGCATGTTCGCCCTTGACACGTGTGGAGGCCAGAAGCCGACTTCATGTGTCTTCCTCAGTCATTCGTTACCTTATTTTTTGAGACAGGGTCTCTCACTGAACCTGGAGCTCGCTGCTCTGGCTTGACTGGCCATTGAGCCCAGAATTTGCCTGTCTGCCTTCTGGCATGAAGGTTATGGGTGCTTACTGCCATGCCAGAGTTTACATGGGTGGTGAGAATCCAAATTCAGGTCCACCTCCTTGCATAGCATGCACTTAACCTAGTAAACCGTCTCCCCAGCCCCACACTGAAATTTCAACTTTTTTTTTTTTGACAATAAATAATTTTAGTTACCTCATACTGATAAGCTGGTTAGCAGTTGAAAGAAAGCAAGACCCCTGTTCTCTTGGAACCATGGGATTCCTATCCAGTGGTAGCTCTTCCTGGGCTTGTCACACGGAAGCTGCAGCAAAGTAGCCCTCACATGAGCTTCCATTGTGCCTGGTAGGACAGGGCTTACAGGAATGAACTCTCATGAGTCTGTGTCACGACCACCTGTGTGTGTCCTGCAGCAACTCCTGCTTTGCAAATACTCTGCCTTCACGTTTCTGCATGTGCGAGGTTAATGAAGAGAAGCTCAAAAGTACTCACTAATGAGCGAGCCACTTAGGAAGGTAGTCCCCACAGGGTATCCTTTCCTTCCTAGCATCTTGCCTGTCTATCTCACCAGTATTCTTTTTTGTTGACAATTTATAGTGAAAATAAATTGCAAAAGCAACAAAGGGTAAAGGTGAATCGAGAGCTGTGCTTGAACCACACACATAACCACTGGCCAAGAGACTTGGAAGTAATTAGTTAACTGAGGAAGTACGATAATAATAGTGAAATTAGTGGAAAGTCCTCATTTTTGAATCTCAGAAGATGCTTGGATCAGAGGTCACATGATGAGGAACCCTTGAGAAAAATGATAATGCCTTTGATTGTTTTCTATGAAAATTACTCTCTATGAACCTGCTACAAAGGCCAGGTTAAAGTGATGCATGTCAGATAGTTCTGTCATTTGAATTTTGTGAGAACAGTGATTAACACTATTTTTATTTGGTCCATTCCTTATCTCAAGAATTAATGCATAGCTACAGTTGTAATTACATATTCTTAATGTTGACCATTTCATCACCTTATTTTTGTATTTTTTATCAAAGACTTAACTTGTCATTATTTACTTCATTATTTACTTTTATATTTCTACCTCCATTGTAAGCTGACTAGATGGTCTTGTGCTTTAATGAGCAGCCCTGCTGTTCACTTGTTTGAGCTGTAGGGGGTGTACTGTGTTGGATAGTGGCCCCTCAAAATTCTTGTGCTTCCCAGAATCTCAGAATGTCGCTTGGAAGTAGGCTCCGTGCAAATGTAATTATTAACATCAGGTCCTCATGCTAGAGTAAAGCAGGTCCTTAATCCAGCAAGTCCCATGGACTAGCTGTTTCTCGTTGCCCACACCCACAGACTGGCTTGAAGTCCAGTTGGAAAGTGGACAGGAAGTTATTTCATTGGCACAAACAGAAATGGCTTAAACAACTTGTACTTAAATAGCTCACCATCTCCTCTGTATTGAAACTGTAGCTTCTTACTCAGAGGTGTTAAATGCTGACCTTAATGACTGAGCTGCAGATGTTTTTCACTTGTAGACTAACAGCAGCCAGGTCTGTGTTCATATACCTCTCAGAAGCAAGATCAGAATTTTGTCAGCAACTTCTACTTAAAACCTTTTAGATTAGGCTATAAAATACCTTTGGGGCAAGGACTAGTGAGATACTGCTCAGCTGGTAAAGACACCACCCAGCCTGATGTTCAGAGTTTGATCCCTAGAAGGAAAGAACTGACTCCTGCAAGTTGTCTGATCTCTATCCACAAGCTATAGCATACCTCCACCTCCATGTACCCAAAATAAATAAATATAATTTAAAAAAAATTTTAAATACACATTTGGGGTAGAGGCCCCTACAGTTTAGAATTGGTTCTAACTTTAGAACAGAAAGGAATACTCTCTTGGCATTGAGGGTATTTAGACAGCATCATTGCTTGGCTCCAGAATGAACCTGAGGCTACAGATGGAGTTAAGGGACAGAATCCTGTAAGAGGCAGTGTCCTGGCGGTGAGGCAGCAGACTCTGTCATCAGTATGAGAGGTCTCAAGTTGCCTTGCTGGAGTCCTGGCCTGCATTTGCAGGTGTGGGCTCTAGTTTCATGGTGTCCTGCCTGGCAGGCCACTGAGGTTTGGGCAGAGGAAATGAAACCTAGTCATTTTACTATGAGATTTATAGTAGACCCACCACTGCAGAAAGTGGTGAAAAGTTGAGAGATGGCTTAAAACAAAGTTCTACGCCAGAACAGGAAGTGTGCTTCCCATTCCCCCTTTCCCCAGTACATTTTAGACCCATCTTACACTTTGTTTGGCTGTTTCATAAGGCTGTGGATTCTTCCCCCCCCCACCCCCAAAAAATAAAATGTAAATGTAAAATAATTCAGGGAATTTTATATCACCTTAGCCACATCAGAGGCATATTCTTTCAACAGTTGCTATAACTCTTTCACAATATTTAAATTTACTACAACTTGTCAACAGTCTTTAAAAAAAAAAAAATCCTCCTGGGGCCAGAGAGATGGCTCAGCAGAGTTAAAAGCACTGACTGCTCTTACAGAGGACCCAGGTTTGGTTCCCAATACCCACATGGTATTGCACATACAGGTGCACTTACATATATGCAGGCAAAAAACTTACCCCACTCATACACATAAAAATAAATAAATAAACCCTCCAAATGTATTATGTTACAATTGTACAGAGAATAAAACTTTTTTCAAGTTACATGGTAGGATTATATTTGTAGCAACTTGGCAGAAAAGCCTGTGTGCCTCATGGTATCTAGGAAGCAGAATGCAGGGAGGAGAGGCTTGGGGACCCTTTAAGGTACACCCACAGTGACCTAGCTTCTTCTCCCTAGGCCTCACCTCCTGAAGGTTCTACCACCTCCACTACCACAGGCTAGAGACCACACTTCAAGAGCCAGTCAAGATTCTTACTAACTATAGCAAATACCACTTTGTGTATTGTCAGACATGTTTATCATGACTGTTACAAAAGAGTTACGTGGTCACTAAAGTAAAAGCATTTAAATTTTTATTTCTCATAGATTAATGATGGAGTATCCTCTTTCTCAAGCTTACCATTGTGTGTGTGCCTGTGTCTGTTTCTGTATCTGTGTAATGTGTACATGTGTGCCATATATATGGAGACCACATGTCAAAGTCTGTGTCTGTGTAGTGTATATGTGTGTGCCATGTATATGGAGGCCACAGGTGGACATCAGGTATCTTCCTCTATCACTCTGTGCTTTAATTTTTTGTTGTTGTTGCTTTTTTTGTTTTATTTTGTTGTTGAGATGGGGTCTTGCTGTAGCACCAGCTAGCCTGGAACTCACTATGTAGACCAGGTTGGCTTTGTTCTCACAGCGATCTGCCTGCTCCTCACCTCCAGAGTACTGGGATTAAAAATGTGCCCACCACACCCGACATGCATGTTAATTTTTGAGACACTCTTTCACTGAACTTGTCTCGGTGACCATTGAGCTCTGCCCTCTGCCCTAGTGCTAGGGTCACAGAGAAGCACACCACCATGCCTGGCTTTCTACATATGTGTCCAGGTTCTCATGCTTGAGTTGCTGACTAAGTCATCTTTCCAGCCCCAAACCTTCCATTCTTTATCTGTGAAAGCTATAGGTCACAACCCAGAGAACTCTTCTCTGGGAAATATGGTGGTGAACTAGTGTCTAGGCCAAGTGGGCCTTGGGCTGGAGATGTTTTGAGCTGTCCAACCATCTCTAACCAAACCTTTACCACTGGTCATTAAAACTTCAAAATATATGATGGTTAGTATCTACCGCATCTGAACATGGATGCTAATTACACTGCCGTCATCTTACTCTACAACGGCACTTTGAATAATTTTTAAAGTGATGAAAGTCCAACTGCAGGTTGTCCCTTTGCTGAATCGCTAGCTAACTCTATCTGGCCTTGCCTTGTACGAGTCTCCTCTTTACCTTGTGTGGCCACCTCCCCTTGGCTAAGCTCTGGGAATCTCATACTGAAACCCAAGGCTTTTTCTCCATCATGGATGCTGCTGTCCTCATCCCCTTCATCCCACTCTGCCTTTTGCCCATCCTTGGACACTGTAATGATACCTCTATGCTTGATGCCTCCTGTGAGCAGAAACTCATGTTGACACTAAATATTGTGAGAAAAGGGCCCAGACACAGAAAGGCACGTTGGTGGGAAATGCCATCTTTGTTCACATCAGCTCTCCTTAAATGGAGCCTCAGTTTTCCAATGTAATGAGATAGAATACTCTTACACCAATGGATTTGTCTTTTAAACACCCTCTCACCCAGTTTGTCTCAAAGCCACTAAATGTTCTGTGTAGTCATTTAATTTTTTTTTAATTTTATGTATTTTATGTGTATGCATGTATTGCCTGCATGTAGGTAAGTGCACCCGTGTCGTGCAATGCCCACGGAGGTCAGAGGAGGCTGTCGGATCCCCTGGGACTGGAGTTACAGACAGTTGTTAGCCGCCATGTGGGTGCTGGGATTCGAACCCAGATCTTCTGTAAGAACAGCCAGTGTTCTTAACCACTGAGCCATCTCTCCAGCCCCCAGTATAGTCATTTAGTTTTTGAAGTTATGGAAATGTGAAACCTTGTCATTCTTTATATTTTCATTAGCTGACACCTTTCTTCAGTTGTCACTGTAGATTTTGTCCTTCTGAATAGCAAATGGACAGACTGCATTATGTTGACTCATTAACAAAAACACCTAAGTAATGTTAATAAAAATGTGTTTACCCATGTGATGTAGTGTTACAAATCTGGTAGGTAATTTAGAGGAAAAGGTCCTATGAATTAATATGAAATGGTTTTCTGATTAACAAATAAAATCCATACTTCTTAAATTTTCTTAAACATTAAATGTTTTACTATTTTGTTTAGTGTTTGCGTGTGTGACACACATGAATGATGGAGCACGTGTAAAAATCAGTGAACAATTTGATCAGTCAGTTTTCTCCCTCCTCGTGTGGGTTCTGAGGGATGGAACTCATATCAGGGTTGGCCGCAGGGACCTTTTCTTACTGAGCCATCTTGCCAGTCCCAAAATTTGAACTTTTTTTTTTTTTTTTGGTCTTTTTGAGACAGTGTTTCCCTGTACTCCCAGCTGGCTTGGAACTAGCTATGTAGACCAGGCTGGCCTAGATCTCACAGAAATCTGCCCCTGCCTCTGCTCCCCAGTCCTGGGATTAAAAGTGTGTGCCACCACACTTGGCTTAAAATTTGAACATTTTTAAGTAGTAGGTATTACATTCCTGGTAGATTTAAAAATGAAACAGTAATTTGGGTGTGGCACACGCCTTTAGCCCCAGCACTCGGGAGGAATAGGCTGGTGGATCTCTGTGAGTTCGAGGCCAGCCTGACCTATATAGTGAGTTTGAGGCCAGCTGGGGCTACACGGAGACCCTGTCTCAAGACAACAAAAATAAATAAATAAATAAATAAATAAATAAATAAATAAATAAATAAATAAATAAATAAATAAAACAGTAAGCAACAAAAAGTCTCCATCCACATCCTGTTCCATCTTTCTAGGTTGCCCCTCTCCACAGAAGTTACTGTTTTCTGTCATTCTGCAGGTTTTATTGCTGAGTGTACAGATAGATGTAAATAAATGTCACTGTGTCTGCTCTCAGCTATGTGGTGAGCTATTACAAGCAGTGTGCCTGACTTGCCTCATCCAGGGTCATCTGTTTGTTCCCATTTGGGTATTACAGACATATCACTGGAACCTTAGGCCCATGTCATATAGCACACTTTCAGACATGGGCCTGCTGTGTCAGGAGGATGTGTATTTTCAATTCGGAGAGTCACTGCCAAGTTCTCTTTTCTGGAGGTAGTTACTGTTCAGTCTCCCTCCAGCCAGCGTGAGAGCATTTCCCCTGCAGCCTTGGGTTTCTGCCAACCCAATTAATGAATGCTATATCTCAGTACAACCTTAGTTTGTCATTCTCCTGTTTGAAGGTGAATATCAGATATTTAAGCATCATTATACTTTCTTTTGCGAGAATCGTCTGCTTGTGTCATTTGCCCATTTTTTTCTATTGGATTGTTGTGTTTTAAGAGTTCTGAAAATTCCTTCTGGTCTGTGATGTAGCTTGAACATATTTTTCCCAACCTTGCAAGCCTTTTGGCTTGGCTTTGATGAGTTGGGTCATTTTCACGTGAAAGTTTTGGGGTTTCCCTCAGTTAAATTTATCAAGCTTTACATTCGCAGCTTCTGTGTGCTGAGGCAGGCTCAGAAAAGCCTTTCTTATGCTAAGATCATAAAGAAAACCTACACTTCCTTCACTGCTTCCGTGCCTTCCCTTTTCCACACATCTTTGATCTGCTTGGGGGTTTACGGGTGCCCTCTGAGGAATGCGTCGGCTCTGTGTTTGAAGTTCTGTTATACCCTGTTGTCCCCAGTCCAATTATTGTAGTTCTAATTTTTCTTCTTAATATAATTTTCAAGGTCCAGAAAGTTGACCGATCTCGCAGAAGCCTTAAAGGAAGTTTCTCTCACCAAGGCCCAGCTGGACTTAGAGCTGGAAGAGCTGGAAGCAGCTGCACTTCTCGTGCAAGAAGAGGAAACTGCCAGAAAAGCAGCCCAGTGTGGTTCCACGCAGCAGATGCCGGGCTCCAGTCCAGAACCCAGTGATTCAGATGGGTCAGACTCAGATGAGTCAGACTCGGACGGCACCACATCATCTGGCACCGAAGACTCAGCTTCTGAGTTAGAGGAGCATGCTGGGACTCAGCCCATACCAGTCACTTCTTTGCAAGGCCCCTTTTTGGAAGAGGGCAATGCCCTGCTCATCAGAAATGGTGGGGTCTGCAGGAACATGGCCAGCCAGCTGTCACATGTCAGTGAAGGGCAGCCACTGGCTTCTCCCCTGGCTCCTGTGATAGAGGAGGTTGGGGATCAGCTGATGACCACGCTTCAGGTGTCCACACCCCACAGTGCCACTGCTGGGAGCCACAGTGGACTACAGGATAGCTAGAGGGGACAGAAGCCCTATGACTGACTCTGGTGCTCATTCATTGTAGGGAACTAAGTCACCTGGGGTGGGATTGCTCTCCTTTTTCGAGCTCTTTCTCTGTGTGCGTAGGACATTGTTTTTCTGTGAGCTAACATTTATTCCTTTTGATTTCCTTGTTGCAGCTTGAAAAATAAACTTCTGAAGTATTTTTTTTCGAAGTATTTTTTCCAAATATAAGTAATATTTTAAAATGACGTTTAGTTCTGGAAGAATGCTGAAGACCTGTGCTGTAGAGCCTGTTACTGAGGTGTGCCTGGCATGTGGCACTCAATTTGAAGTATGCGCTGTTGACGAATGAACACACCAGGTGAAATCTTCAGCACCATCAGGGTAAAGAACTTCCCATCATCACAAGGTGTCTTCAAGCCATTTCACATCCCTTCCTCCAGCCAAATGCTACCTACCCGCACCCCCTGTCAATCACTGATCTGCTGTGTCACATCCCAACAGTGTGCATCTCCTTGGTTTTACATAAACTGAACCATGCAGTATGGAGTGTGTTTTTTTGATCAGGCTCATTTCCCTGCACATGATTATTGTGAGATTGATGAGTGCTCACATGTGCTGAGTCTTTGTGCCATCTTCTCATTTCGGAGACCATTTCTCTGAACAGATTTGTCCATTCACCCACTGATGGGTATTTGAGTTGCTGCCAGCTTTTTGACTGTTTCAAGTAAAGCAGTTGTGAGCATTTGGGTGCAAGTCTCAGTGTGAACATCTGCTCCCATTTCCCTAGGTGAGTATCTGGATGTGGCATGGTTGAGCGAGCGGTAGGTGTGTGTTTAACATTTTAACAAACTGCAGAATTGTTTTCCCTCTTGGCCTTGCTGGACCAGTTTACACCAGCACTGGGTGGGTAAGTGTTCTGGTTCTCTCTTGATCCCACTTAGTATGACCAATCTTTTGGGGTTTTTTTCCGATTTACTTCTGTGTGTGTGTGTGTGTGTGTGTGTGTGTGTGTGTGTGTGTGTACTTAGAGTCAACTCTCTCCTTCTAACATGGTTCCAGGGATCTAACTCAGGTTGTCAGGCTTGACAGCAAGCACCCCTACCCACTGAGCCATCTCGTTGGCCTTAGTCTTTCCCATTCTTCATAGTCCACTATGATTCTCATTTACATTTTACCAAGACTTGGGGGGTTGAGCATCTTTTCGTAACTTTTTGTCATCTGCACATCTTGGTGTCCTGATTGTTTTGCTAATATTTAAAAGATAGTTTGTTTTCTTATTTTTGAGATTTGAGAGTTCTTTATAAAGTCTAGATACAAGTCCTCATTATGAATCACATTTTGCTGCTTCCAATCATCTTTGATTGGATGCCAAACTGAATTTTATCTGGTTGATTTGCATTCCTACAAATGTTTTTTGTCTTTATTTGAGGGGTTAGCTAAGTGGCTTGTACTGGTTTGGCGCTGGCTTTTGTAACTGTTAGGCTGGGGTCTGTTAGTCCCCAGTGCTTGTTAGAGTTCTACCCAAGCCCATGAATTTGTTTTTACAATGTGGCTAATAAAGTCTGCTCTCTCACTGTGTTAGTTACTCTTTGCATAGTCATGACAAAATACCTGACAGAAACAACTTAAGGGAAAAAAGATTTCAAAGGACCCTTTTGTGAGGAAAACATGGAGGTGTGAGGGGCTTAATAACTGGCTGTGGCTGTGGGAGTCTGTTCACAGGGTGGCAGGGAGACCTGGCCAGAACCAGAAGCAAAGACCAGGCCCTAGCCACCTTCTGCCAGGGACACCCACTGCAGAAGACTCCACAGCCATCCAAATATTGCCACAAACTGGGAACAGAATGTTCAAAACTTGAAACTGGAGCCCGTTTCAGATTCGAATCAGCACATCCCCCTGTTCTGCTTTCTCTCCACAGGTCAGGCTTTCTCCCAGCCACTCTCCCCTCCGACCTGCTGTCTAATGCCCTCCCTGTTGCCTGAACTCCAGTCCTCACTGGGCTCTGCCTGGATTGTCCCCCTTGCCCAGTCTGTTTTCTATCCCTCAGGATCAGTCTTTTGTCACCTAATTAATGTTCAGTGTCTTGAAATCCACAGTTTCATATTTTGTCCCTGTTTTCCTTTGGGGTTACGCCAGTCGCCTTGACTCTATCTTGACTGAAAGGTCAGGTTAATGTTTTCTATGTGTGTTTTCCAACTTGCATGTCAGTTCCTGGGGAGGTGGGACTGTGGTATCTTGTTACTACTGGACATCAGTGCTGTATTCTCAGTGTGCTGTCAATACATGGTGGATAAATGAACAGTTGAAATAAACCGATTTGCTTTGGGAGGAACTGAAAAGAAACCTGATATGCATTCATCTCAGCATGTTTTGTTCCAAGACTGTATGGTCCCCTCATTTGGATTTAGAAAGACTGCAAGGATTTGTATTTCTAACTTAAATTCTGTTTGTGTTAACATGATATTTGGGATGACTGGGTCATTTGACATGCATGTTAACTCCTGAACACTCTTAACAGCTTGTTCAGAATGTTCTAGCCTTTCCTCGGGCTCCCTGGAGAGCCTCAGAATTTCTGTGACCATCTCAAATGCGTTTCTCCTCAGCAGCACATTTCGTGAAGCCGCTTTGAAAAGGCATTATCCGTTACACCGCCACTAAAAGCAAGCAAGTTGAGCAGATTCACTCTAGTCTAAAGTTTAAAGCCATGGACATTTTTTTTTCTCATCAATTTCTGTCCCTGGAAATCGTGACAGGATCTACTTCAGTGAGACTTGTCTTGGGAACACTCCCTTCCTCAAAAGAATATGTAAACTTAATCCTTCTCAGACAGTCTTAAAGCCAAAGAGCTCTGTGAACACTCACGAGTATTACAGACATGCGTGAGTGCTGGGGCTTCAGACTCCATGCTCATGGCATTCCCTTCGCCCTCCCTTTGTTCACGGGGCTTAAAACTCTTATATCATGCTACCTGGCCTTTGCTTAAGATGGTTAAGAACACTATATTACATCACACCTGCAACTCAGAACATGTCCAGAGGGACTGCCTGTTCAGTACTAAACAACCTGCCAGGCAACTTTAGGGATCTCCTGTAACTGTCGGAGTTTCCCAAGAATGCTGGGTGATGGGAGACAAATGTGGGGAAAGAAGGGAGAGGAGAGCCCAGTCACTCCCTAGTCACAGCACAGCAGGAAGAACTGACCCATTGATGCTGCTTGGCTCAGGGATGACCTGCCCTGGAGGGATATGTCAGAATTCCAAACCTTTCATCTTGAAAATATGACTGAAAGTCAAAGGTCTCCTAATAATGGGGAGTATATTTTGAGAAATGCATCACAGGACTATTTTGTCATTGTGTGAACATCATACAAACCAAACTGGCTACAATATCATCAAGTGAGATAATCTTTTTTGGCTTGGGTTTTGGTTGGTCTGTGTAATAGGTTCTTACTATATATCTCAGGCTGGCCTGGAACTTAAGAGGCCTCCTGCCTTGGCCTCCCTAGTGCAGGGATTACAGGCCTGTGCTACCAGCCCAGCCAGGAAGTAGAATCTTATGAGATGACCTTCATATTTGTAATGTGTCATTGATCAAGACATGCAGAACTTGTCTGTCTTGTTATTGCTTGTTTCTCATACAAAACTGTGAGACTTTTCGTTCAAAAAACTTGATAAACTGGAAAGTATTAGATCAACATATGGGTTCATCTTTATTATCTCTCTGACTTCCCCAAGCTGAACAGGGCTCTATTTAGCTACCTAACAACAGGTTGCTAGGGGAGCCAGCACTGTGAAATGACCCAGCCCTGCTAATCGCTTCAGGGACAGGCTAGTGATCAAAGTCTACACAGTTCAGCAGATTAGAAAGAAATATTAATTATATCAATGAATCACAGCAATGCCTCCCCTTCTAGCTTTGCATTATCCCTGCCTGGCTTTCCTGTGTCCCGTTTCTCCTCTCTCATTATCCTTGAAGAGTAATGCAGGGCCTTGCTGTGGGCGTGGTGAGTTTTTGATGCTGTAACTAGGCTGATATCATCTTTCACCAGCACAAGATTCATTTACCAGTGATACCTGATTGTTCCTACCACATGCTAAATTGGTGGGCAGCTGAGGAGCAGTTTTCATACTTGCCAATGAGAAATCCACTTTGGTTGTGAGGATCAGGTTCTCTTACCATGGACAGGGAGGAGTAGAGAGACGATCAAGTTATTAGAAATGTTTTTAAAATTATCTTAAAACAGAGGAGCTCCTATGTATTACTGTCATAAACAGATTTTTTCTTGTTGTTTTGGCTTGGGTTTTTTTTGTATGTTTGTTTTTGAGACAGGGTCTCCCTGTAGCTCTAGCTGGCCTGGAACTTGCTATATAAACCAGACTAGCCTCCATCTCACAGAGATCTCCTGCCGCTGCCTCCTGAGTGCTGGGTTTAAAGGCGCATACCAACACACACACCCGGCTTCAGTTATTTTATATGTCATAACTGGAAATCAACCTACATAATAATGACAAAAGCAGATGCTGCCAAAAGAAATCAGAGTAAAACTATACAGAATATGTTGAAAAATATTTTATGATACAGAACTGTCCCTAAATAGAATGACCTGTTGTATAATGTCATTGCATGTCAGATAAATTCAAGTTAAATTTCACAAATACATATCTCTGATTATTTGATCGGGGATCTCCATTTAAGCAAGTTGAACATACCACATGTTTAACACTGTGTCTTCTAACTCTGATGGAAGCTTTGTAATCTGAGCCTTCCTGTCTGTGTTTTTAAGCATGTTATATATAGTTTTTCAGCCCATAGCAAATGAAGGAAGCATTGATTAGACTTGATTTAAGGCAGGGAATGATAAATGCTGCTGGGAAATTGATTCATGTCTCTGAAGTGACTGGGGCACAGCCATCTACAGTAGACACAGGCTGGAAGACAAACAGGGAAGCACGTGTCAAACAGATAAACTGACTTTGCCATTTGCAGCTCTTGGGGAGGCCATTTGTTTCTGAGATAAGGAAGACTGCTCTCCAAAGTCATGAGAAGATAAGCCAGAGGAAGAGGTGGTTGGAGAATTGGCTGCCCAGACACTTCATAGACAACAGAAAAAAAGATTTACCTCCCGCAAGGATCATGCTGGGCAAAGCTAGGAATGTACTTGTCTCCAGGAGCACTGTAAAAGGATCTCAGGGCACACCAGGATCTTTGAAGTTCTGCCCAGGGAGACATCCCAGCTTGCTGCTCTTAGAGTGCACATTCTGGGCCAATGTCAGCTGAACGATTCCTTGACCAGGGCAGACACTGATGCCTCCAGCCCAGTAGAACCCTGAAAGCAAGAGACCCTTGCCACCCAGAGCCTCTGTGGGCCTGGCCCACTCTACTTGCTGTATCTGTTTCTGCTGTGTGCTTTGCTTTCTGTCATTTCTCTCCTCCCTTGGCTCCCCAACTGCTCTCCTATCTCCCTTCCTGGGAGTTTGTATATATTTCAGCCAGGTTTCAAGACCCCCATCACATGCCACTTCCCACAGAACTAACCGTTCCCATTCCCATTGCTCTAGGATGGAAGTAATTTCCCTGCTTGGACCCCAGAGGACAATTTCTAACTGTCTCAGCACTTGCTGTCTCAGCGGCAACTCACAGCAGACAGCTGTCTGGTCTCTTTCAGCACAGCACAGACTCAAGTGCTTTTCTGCTGTGAGTCCCTCTGGGCACTCAGTGCCTGTCGTAGAACACTTTCAGATGACACGTGTTGAAAGAAAAACCAAGCAAACTGGATGACTAGATGGCTTATAGGAGCACCCAGCCTCAAACCCTGGCTGACTCTTCATTCTCCAGATGTCCCCATGTCATGTGACAGGTCATGCTGCTCACTTCATTACATAAGCCTTGGTTCTGGCTTTGATGTCAGTTGCTGCCAACATTGTAATCAGGAGGATCAAGTATGTCTTTTCTCTGCCTGGCTGAGTCAGGAACACTTATCTCCTGACCTAATCAGCACCTCTGCTCTTTCTTTTCCTGTTACCCTCTCCCCAACCCAGAATTCCCAGATTCTCTACCCCACTGCTCCCTAAACAGACCATCAGCTGTTAGGAAACCTGCAAAGTCCCCTCTCTGAGCAGTGCCCCTTTCTCTTTCTTTCTTTCTTTCTTTCTTTCTTTCTTTCTTTCTTTCTTTCTTTCTTTTTCTTTCTTTCTTCTTTCTTTCATTTATTTATTTATTTATTTAATTTTATGTGTGTGTGTATTGCCTGCATGTATGTGAGTGCACCTGTGTCATGCATTGCTGTGGAGGTCAGAAGACGGTTTTGGATTCCCCTGGAACTGGAGTTAAGCACGGTTCGTAGCCTCCATGTGGGTGCTGGGAATCGAACCAGGTCCTCTGCAAGAGCAGTCAGTGCTCTTAACCGCTGAGCCATCTCTCCAGCCCCAGCAATGCCCCTTTATAGGATGGGCATCATCTCAGTAAGTTGGGCTAGAACCTACCAAGGGAGCCTTGGAGAGGAGAGCTGGAGAGGTGGCCCCGGAAATAAGAGATTCCTACCAGGCTGCCCTCTAGAGCACTGAGTTCCAGAGCAGTGTGTTTAGACTTCTGTACAATTAAAATCAGGAAAGGGCAGAACAGAACTGTGGGGTACAGAGGGTGCTGGTACCAGTCTGTTTATCTTTGACCTTTGCAAATGCAAATACCCCACCCAGCCACCATTCTACTGAAACCATCCTTTTATATAAAAGTTGAAATTGAACACATTTAGCTTTAAGAAAAACTCACTCACCTGAGAACCACAGTCCCTTCTCAGTATTTCTTTTTCCAGTCTTCTATGCACGCGCGCGCGCACACACACACACACACACACACACACACACACACACAGAGAGAGTAGCTTTGAATCTCTGTGCTACATAAATTTTATTCCTTTTTTCTCTTAAGATGGGATTGTGATTACATTCCCTTGTCACTGAATAACCTTCCAAAATATGACTCCATGGCTGCATATATATCTTCTTATGGCAATGGATGTGATTACAGGTTAAATTTGATCAAAATTCTGCTTTGTAGTCCATTTGAAAAGTGTGTCTCCTCTGCAGACAATGGAATCAGACTTACAAGGGTGTCTAAATGGGCAGGAGCTGAATTGATCCAGGTCCTGTTTGCAGAAATTTGAACTGGGAGATGAAGAGAGCTCAAACCCTTGGTAGATGTTGAGCATGAGAGAAGCATCAAGAAAAGTCATAAAGGGATCTGGAGTCAGTCTTGAAACAACTAAGAAAGCAGTCAGAATGTACCTGAGACAGCAACCAAGGACAGTGGTGGAAAGGTGAGTGACGTGTGAAGGAGGCGGACCCAGGGAGTCATAAGTGCTGTCACTCTGAGGATTCCACACCAGGCTTCCACCTCCCTCCTGCAGTGCGGTCCCAGGGCCTGCTGTGAGTTCACAGGGCCTCTGCCTCTCTCATCACTGACCAAATCAGAGGTCTTTCTAGAAGTGCAGTAGTCCCTTATCCACAGAGTTGCTTCTACAGTTTGTCTGGGTGTGGGCAAGCATGGTCTGAAGGCATTCAACAGAAAATCCCCACAACAATCCCTGATCTTTAAATTGTGAGCTATTCTGAGCCAAGTGAATGGGATCTTGTCCACGACGTGAATTGTCCCCTTGTCCTTTGGACACTTTCTGCCCATTGCTCACTTTGAGTTCCTTAGTTACCAGGTCAGCTGTTGTCATCTGGCCATGCTGTGTTCAGGTGACCCTTACTCGATAATGGCTCCAAAGCATAAGAGTAGTGATGCAGGCATTGGTATGCCACAGAGAAGCTGTGATACGCATCCCTCGATGCCAAAGGGTGACATCCATCAACTTAAGGAGAGAAAGAAAAAGCTATGATGAAGCTGCTTAGGACCTATGGTGTGACAGAACATTTTCAGACAGTAAGAGAGTCCCTGTTCCAGTTTGCTTTCCTGTTGCTGTGACAGACACCATGACCAAAAGACACCTGAGGAGGAGAGGGTTTATTTCATCTTAGAACTCACAGGTCACAATCCACCACTGAGGCAAGTCAGAGCAGGAACTGAAGCAGAGACCTCAGGGGAATGCTACTCTCTTTCAGCTGCCTTTCTCATGCAGCCCAGGGATAGCACTGCCCACCCATGGGCTGGGCACTCCTATGTCAATCAGCAATCAAGAAAATGCCTCACAGCTGCATCCACAGGCCAGCTGGAAGGAGAAACTTCCTGAACTGAGGTTCCCTCTTCCCAGGTGACTAGTTTGTGTCAAGTTAATGAAACTAAACCAGCACAGACCTCATTCACAGAACCTTTATTACACAGTACTATTAGAACTGGTCTCTTCTATTGTTTACCTCTTACTGTGCCTAATTTATAAATTAAACTTTATCACAGGCATGTATGGGTAGGGAAAACATCTAGATTCAGTATCATGTGGTTTCAGGCATCTGTGGGAGCTCTTGGAAATACTACAGAGAAGAAGAGAGCACAGACTGTAACAGGAAACTTAACACAGTGGTTTCAAACAGTAAAGATTAAGAGTACACAGACAGGTTTGGTGGTACAGTGGGTTTCAGTGTGGCCCTCCCAAGCTATTGTCTAGTGTGACAAAGGCCCTTGTTTTGGTGGTCTCTTCTTTATCATCCTCAGTGTTGACATCAACCAATTGGATGTCTCTCAAATCCCATAAGGGCTGCCAGCAGCCCCTAGAGCTCCCCCCTTCCTGGTTGACATGGGTCAGAAGAAGGTTATCGGGGTCTCACCCTCCCCAATAGGCTCTTCAGATTTGCTGGCTGGACCAATTCCAGTGAACACTGAGATGGTGAGGTCCATTGGCTGTCTCAGTCATATGGCCACCTGAGTGGGAAGCAGATGGGGGATGGAGGTCAGTAGTGGGAGATTAATTGATAATGTCTAACCCCACCCCCCACCCCCCGACCCCCCGTCCTGGGAAAAGGCCACTCAGTTCCCCCTTCAAGAGAAACCCTAGGGCCAGCGGCAGGGGTGGGAGCTGAGAGAAGGCACTGGAGGAATGTGGTGAGTGGATGGCTTCCAGCTGCCACCCCTGACTTCCAGATCCTCCGGAGTGTTCTGATGAGGCCGCCGGGTGGTGCTGAGCCGGCTGTTCTAAGCACGGGCCTCCTCCACCGGGCAGGCCGTCCCATTAGCCCGCAGGCCTTTTCCCAAGCACTGCAGCTGGGACCTGCCCCTTCCTCCATCTGCACTCCCCCGCTTTCTCCCAGCCTAGCGGCTTCCCCTCGCCTCTAATCCTGCCTTGTTCCCTGCTCCCAGCAGGACTAAACTGACCGACCTAAGTTGTCCCAGCTACCCCCAGTGAGCCTTCAGTTTCTCGGAGCTCGTTCCAGCGCTTGCCCCCCACGCCCCTGCAGCGCAGGGAGCACCCCCAGTTCACAGAAGGGGGACCTGGCCTGCAGGTGGATGCCCAGCATGAATCTTCTCTCCGCAGCGCTCTTTCTCCCAGCACTGGGCACTGGGCCTTCCAGTTGCTGCAGAGGTGGTCTGGCTCCTTGGCAGACGACAGGGTGGACCCGGCTATCCGGGTCGTCCTGGGTCATTCCCCACGAGGGGACCAGGGGGCCGTTGGCAGAGGGGCTGCCATCGTCGCTTGTTCTGAGCGCAAGACTCCACCAGGGACGGTCCCACGAAGGGCTTGGTTTGCACATCAGTCACCCTGGCTGGGGTGAAGGGGAAGCACACTGGTGACCGCGTGTGGGTGGAGGAGTACGCCGCCGATCCTCCGCATTGTCCGCTGATGGGTCTAATTAGGTGTCCTTACAACCACTACGCGGTCCCGGGAGCAGCAGGGGCCTGCTGGAGGAATGAGGATGATTACTGCATCTGTCCCCACAGCTCGGTGAGGGGTGGGGGAGTGCGCGTGCGCATGCGCACCGGAAGGTCGAGAGAGGCCAGGCCAGCCCAAGTGCCTCGGGACCATAGCCGAGATCCCAGCCGCAGGTGCCAGGTGCCAAGCTTAGCCGGGCTGAGTGGATGCTTAATTAAAGTAGACCGAGGGGACCGGTTCACTTCTGAGCGACAGCTCCGGGAGGCAGGGAGGCAGCTCTGGATGTAGCTCCCTAGCAGAGCTGGAGAAGATAGCGGGACTGGGGGCAGCTGGGAAACAAGGATGCGATCTTTAACTGGAAGAGTTTCCTGTACTGTTAAAAAAAAAAAAAAAAAAAATTACCCCTCTTCGCCAAGCGGATTAAATTGTCCTTTGGGGTTACGCCGACTTTTTAGTCCATAGACATAGCTCCCTTTCTCCCAGAAGACTGTTTCTGTGGTCTTAAAGCCATGCTGGAGTTTAGGATGGAACCCAGAGAGCTAGTAGGTCTGACTGGAGTCAAACGTCAGTAATTGTTTCCACGCCCTGGCCCTTTACAGTGTAGAGAATGCTTGCCAGGCAGGTGATCCCCCTCCCTCAGTATGCTGGGGATGGAGATCAGGGCCTCCTGGGTGCTAGGCCTGTGTGCTAGAGCACAGAGCTCTGCCCCCAGCCCACTTAGGCCATAACATATCAGAGGGGAATCCAAGAGGTGCTCAAATTTGCCCTTGCTGGGTTGGGCACATGTTTAGTGGGAGATGCAGAGGGGACACGGGCACGGGCATGGGCAGGGGCAGTGAGTATGGCTCAGGGAGCTGTGGAAGGTCCGGGAAGAGAAGGTGGACAGAAGTTGTAAGACTTGGCAAGGTGGAGGGACCTGATGGGTGAAGAAACCAGACTGCTCAAGGCAGCTGGGGATGAAGGCAGAGCTGGGGTGGGGGCAACCATAGAAAGCCATGTTTGCCCAGACAGCAAACATTGTTCCAGACAAAGAAAGAGAAGAATCCAGCCATCTAGAATCTACAGTCCTGGGAAAGCAATAGATCATTCATTGCGATTCTAGTGCTCTTCCTTTATTATGCCCAAGAAGCATTTTAAAATTCTGTCTGGCTGTGAGGTCAGATGCCAGGAAAGGAGGAGGGTCACCACGGAAGCCAGGAAAGGAGGAGGATCACCACGGAAGCCAGGAAAGGAGGGGGGTCACCATGGAAGGCCAGGAGGTGGAAGAGACTGAGAGGAGCTGTGGAGAGAAAAGATATACTGTGTTCACCAGCACTCAGGGCACTAGGCATGCAGCCACTTGCAGGCACCAGCACACATGAGCACACACAGGCAGGCACAGGCACACAGGCAGGCTAGCACACAGGCAGCATGCAAACACATACAGGCAGGCTGGTGAAGGTGTAGAGTTCTGACCTCCAACCTTAAGGCCATATTTATAGATAAGTATACAAAAGCTGCACTCTGCCAAAAATAGTCATGTAACAGATTATATCATAGTTTACTTTTGGGGTCCCTGGACATTTGGTGTCAGCCATTTTGTACCAGCTCATAGCTCTCCCGATGTTTATAACATTAACCATCTTGGCCTGTGCAGTATATATCCACATCTGTGCTCTGTTGTCTAAACATAAACTGCCAGGGCTGGAGAGATGGCTCAGCAGTTAAGAGCACTGGCTGTTCTTGGAGAGGATCATAGTTTGGTTCCCAGCATCCACATGGTGGCTAACAACCATCCACAACTCCAGTTCCAGGGGATCCAATGCCCTCTTCTGACCTCCACGGACACTGCATGGCATGGGTGCATTTAAATACATGTAGGCAATGCACTCATACACATAAAATAAAAATAATTTTAAAAATTAAACATAAACTGCCTCTTAGGATCTTTTGTTCCCTACACCCAGTACTGCTCTTGCAGACAACCAGAGCTCAACTCCAAGCACCCACATCAAGTGGCCCCCAACTGCCTATAACTCTAGCTCCAGGGGGATCTCATGGGTCTGGCCTCCATGGACACTGCACTCATGCGCACATATCTACACAGAGACACACACACATTCAACATAATTTTTAAAGCATCTTGCTATCTTTGGACCAACAAGATAACTCAGTTGGTTGAAGATGCTTGCTGCCAAGCCTAATGACCTGAGCTCCGATCCCCTGGGACCCACATGATGGAAGAGAGAACTGACTCTTACAAGTTGCGGCACACATGCACAAAATAAAAAATTAAAATGTAATTTTAAAAATCGTGCTGTCTCCTCTCACTCTCTTTGGAGTCTGTCATTCACAGAGCTGCTGTCCCCAAAGATTCACCTTTCCCCTTTCAGTAGACTTCCTATTAGGGGCAATTTGCTGGATATAATTGACCATTTTCTCCTTAGAGGCAGCTAATCATGTCAGGTGTTAAAAGCCCCACTACTAATGACAGCTCACACTGTGAGCAATACAAGCTCTGCCCAAGGGCTCAAACATTTGCTCTTACCTCCGGTCTCTGCTGCAAACCAGGGAGGTGGAATTTGTTGATCCCATTCTACAAATGAGAAAACCAAGTCTCTCTGCCTAAGCTCACAGTTACTAGATGTTGATATTAGTGGCTAAAGTTGTTTCTAGTTTAATTTCTTTTTAAAATGGCTTTAAAATTAGATTTATTTATTGGGTGTATGTATGTGGGTGCATGCATGTCACAGTGTGCATGTGGAAGTCAGAGGATGACTTACCAGAGTCTATTCCCTGCTCCCACTATGTGTGAGACTGGAAGATCAAACTCAGGTCATCAGCCTTGGTGGCAAGCCCCTTTACCAACTGAGCCATCTCGCTAGTCTAGTTGTTTCTATTTTAGAAGAAAAGTAATGTGGGATAAATGAGGAGGCCTTGTGAAGGACACACCTCACCTGCTTGAAGGTGGACTGGGATTTCCTGCCTGTAGTTCTGTGGCCTTTGACCTTTGACCTTGGATTTTCTTTTTGCATTTGCATGTGTGTATGTGTTTGTACATGACTGCATGTGTGTGGTATGTGTGTGGATACAAGGTGTCTTCCTCAATCACTCAAGCCAGGGTCCCAGGCTAACCCATCCAGCTAGTAGTCTTCCTAGCCAGTTTGCTCCAGGGGTTCTCTTACATGAGTTCTGGGGGATCCAGAAATCCAAGCTGAACCATCTCCCAGCCCTGGACTTCTAGATAAACTTCTCCGAGATTTGTTTTCTTCCTATCTGACACAGAAATGATAATCCCACCCTTTGAGGTGGGTGGGGCAGGACTGAATGAGAATACAACACCCCCATCACAGACCCCGGCCCAAAGGCAAAATTTTCTCTACCAGCTACTAGACTGCATTGGTTTCTGAAGACTTCAACAGAATGTTCACCCTGCGGACACTGAGGCTTCCACTTACTCCATTTCTGCTGTGTCCTCTATATTAGAATTTGTTTCTGGAACCGAGTCCTGAATTTCTATGAGTTGATGACTAAGATGTGACCTACAGTGGCTTCCTCAGAGAGACAGTGGGAGCCCAGGAACCAAGTTTTGCAAAGAGGAGGTGAGAGGGCTACTGTCTTCTCTGTCCTCTGCAAAACAGGATTCATCACGAGTTCATCAAAAGGCTTGCATGTTCGTAATGAGCCACCATCACCATCAGCCTGGGACAGCCGCTCAGGACTCCCTGGGGTGCCAGTGTCCTATAGGCCGGCTCTAGCCCCACTTCCCTTCTGTTGTTCTGGTCCTTCCCTGGCTTAACTTGAAAAGCATCCTTTAATGGCAATTCTTTGATGGGCAGGGCTGGCTGTCTAAGGTGTGGATTATTTATCAGCAGCCCCAGCACAGTCTATATCTCTTGGCTACCACAGACTTCTTTCTCCCCAAGCCTGGAAGCTGCCCTGGGTACCTTCAGCCATTCCTGAAATGGGGCTTCCTCACAGGGAAGACATAGCTGCCTCAGGCCGTTTACCTTTACTGGAAAGGTCACTAGGCCAGTGAGGAGAGTCTATCAGTTTGCTCCTTGAAGTGCCATTGAAACAGAAGCCTAACGAAGAAACTGGAAGCTAGACTGTGGATGGGAAGTGGCTTTGGGAAATAGCCTTCAAAGGCAGCTTCATACAGAGGGGTTGGAAGCAGGTTGGAAGATGGGGTCAGCCGGCACACATCTGTAATCCCAGTGCTAGGGAGGAAGAGACAGGCAGATCCCAGGGGCTCCCTGGCCTGCCAGCCTAGATGATTCACTGATCTCCAGAATAGTCAAAAAAGGGGGATAGCACCCGAGGAAGATGTATACAGAGAGAGAGAGAGAGAGAGAGAGAGAGAGAGATTAGGAAACTTCTGAACCCCAACCAGCTCCCTGAAATCCCGGGAGACCTGTGTGTCCAGTCTGTCTGACAAGAGGCTGAAAGAGGTCACGAGGTCTCAATTTCAAGGGATTTTCTTCCATGAACTAATAAGGAATTACCTGTGTGCTCGTATTCGTGCCAGTGGCCACCTTTGAGGCCAGTGTTCTCCAAAAGAAAAGCCGGACTTTTCCTGAGTGTCTACACCTTAAGAGAGAGTTTGCTGGACCGAACAACTGTGACTGCTGCTGTGTGGCAGGGCATTTCAGGTCTTTGCTGGACCTTCTTACGCCACGCCCAGAAGCCTTATCTTGTGTTCCATATGATGATCATACCACACTGTATCATATGTATGTATGTATAGTTTTTAGAATTTTGCTTTTGAGTGCATTTGTCTATGAATAATAACTCATTTAATGGCAGATGGGTGCCACTTCCCCAGCAATCATCACATAAACTCAAGACTTCCTGCCAGGCGAGGTAGCCAACCCCAAAATTATATCTATATCTATATCTATATCTATATCTATATCTATATCTATCTCTATCTATATCTATCTATATCTATCATCTATCTATCATCTATCTATCATCTATCTAGCATCTATCTATCTATCTATCTATCATCTATCTATCATCTCCTCCTGCACTACCTTTATTAAAAATAATGAACAATGGAGGGCACATCTGTAGATATTTATTGAAATATTCATTTCTGTTTTCTTACTATTTATCCAATGTATTTTATATTTTTCCTGCACTCTAGTATGTTAGTGAGATCTGAAAAACATGGCTGTGTATGTATATATGTATGTGTGCATGTATCTAGAATTATGATATATATGTGCATATACACGCATGCATATGTGCATGCACATGTGTGTATGTGTGCACATGTGGTTGTATTTGTATGCAGTGTGGATATGTGTCCATGTGTATGTGTGCATACACACGTGTGTATGTATAACACTTGTATGTGGGTTGTGTGCACACTTATGAGTACATGTGTGAACACATGAGTGTATGCAGGCACATGTGTGTATGTGTTCATACGTATGTGTGCATGTGCCTGTATATGTGCTCAATTATGTGTATGTGTGCATTTGTGTATACATGTACATACATGTGTGTATGTGTGCTCACTTGTGCGTACATGTGTGCACACATACATGTGCAAGTGTGCAAGTGTGTATGCATATGTGCATATACATGTGTATGCATATGTGTGTATGTCCATGTGTACTCCCAAAAGATAAGCACCATTCCTAGGCTGGGTGGCAAGAGCCTGGAGCCCACACAGCAGAGACTCAGGACACAGAGAGTCATTTCTCTCTGTCTTACTGATGTTTCCCCTGATTGAGGTCATGAGCCTAGTAGGGTTTGTGTGAGGGAGGCATGTGACTCATGTGCAAACCAACTCTACAGGTGAGGAAATCCTGGGGTGGCTAAAAACCTAGAGGATTAGCTCAGAAATCAGCGCCAAGCAAGACTGCTTCTCCCACCAGGGTGAGAACACAGAAAAGGAGCTGGGCGCTTCCCTGGCATACTGCCGGGGGCGGGGGTGTGTGTGTGTGTGTGTGTGTGTGTGTGCATCTGTGCACCACACATTGGTTTACTTAGCTGGAAGTAGCAGGGAGTCTCCTAGCCAGCGTGAAGCTGAGGGAGGGGGGAACAGATGGGGTTGGAGCTTTGTCACCCTGGCTGGGCTGCCTTCCTTTCTTATTAGCAGTTTATGCTCCTGATCTCAGCAGCAGTGGGCGCTCAGCCACACTGTGTCCGTTGCCCATCGCCAGCAGCAGGAAGCCTGAGCCCAGGAGGCCCTGACCGTGCTGTGACCTTGGAGGCTACTGGGGAGGATACAACTCAGGAAGTGTACTGGTTCCCAGGTTACACCTGCCTGTTTTCTCCTACCATGTACCTCTGGCAACCTTTTCCCCATCCCAGCTAAAAACTCTCCAGAGCTAGAACCTTTTGCCCAGAGTCCCAAGAAGAGCCAGGGATAGGGTGAATTTGAACTCAGCAGCCACACTCCAAGCCCTGCCCTATTGCCTTCCACATAGGACTCCTTCCCTGGATTCCTAGGGAAGGTCAAACTCTACAGGATGATCCTGTAATTTCTGTTAAGCCTCAAAAATAGATTCCTCCCTCCTCCTTCCAGATTCACTCTTCCATCTACTGAATGGAGAAGTGGGTATATGTCTATGACTGTCTCAGGACCTCTGTCTATGATACAGATGCTCTGTAGAAGAGCTGGAGGAAGTGTGGGGCAGAGATTGGAGTCCAACCATGTGTCACATGCCTCTTGGTAATCTGGCATTAGACTTGGTCAGACAAGGGAAATGTTACCTACCACCCCTGACATTGTAATAGTGTTTTCTGTTGCTATAACAAAATACTTGAGGCTGAGTATTTTATATAGAAAAGAAGCTTAGTTAGCCCGCACATTTGGAGGTCAGAGTATGTGGTGCTGGGATCTGCTTGCTCAGCTGAAGGCCTTCTAGCCATATCATGACATGGCAGATAGCATCACAGTAGGAACAGTTCTAAGAGTTCCAACCATGAGGTGGGAAGCAAGAGGAATTCAGGGAAGGTGTCAGGCTCCCTTACAGCCCCTTCACAGCACCACTGGGGGACAGTGGGAGTAGTCCCCTGGTCATCCCACCAGCCATGGGTAAGAGCTGCCTCCAGGCTCCTCGTGGCCAGAAGAATGCCGTCTTTCAGGGTCAAGGCTGACCTGTAGGCTGCATGGGGTACAGCTAGGTGCTGAGGGCTTTCAGTGGGGGTCCCTCTGAGCCACCTGACACTAATTCCTAGGACAAAGCCTTGAGCTCAAGGTAGTCTGTATGCTCTTCTCGTGGCCCTGATGGAGGGAGGGACTGTATTGTTGTTTCTGACAGTGCCCTCCCCCTACAGTATTTCTGGAAACCACCCCAGTGCCTTCTCCGTCACTTCCCAGTGCTATGCCTCTGGCCAGTCTGTCTCTCCCTTCCTCCCCCAGACTTGGAAGCCCATAAAGAAATCCTGTTTCCTGGTTCCTGCTTTCCTGTTTTCATTCCACAGCCTCCCAAGGGCTGTTGCTGTCACTGTTGACCAGAGCAGATGTAAGCTGAGGCTCAAGGCCACAGGCCTGGACTTGAAGGTGTTGGTGGCAGATGCACAGCTTTTCTTGTTGCTTACTGACTACTGCCAGGGAAAGGGAAGACATGGGGATGGGGGAGGACAACAATGGAAACTACTGGAACCTTAAGCCTCCTCATCGCCCCTGACCAAGCCTAACTGTAACTCCTGCCCACTCTGCAAATGAGAACTTGGCTGCCTTTCCTGGACCACCCAGGGGGCTGCTGTGGAGTTAAACCACTGGCCTCACTAAGAACCTCGCCTGAGTGGGCAGGTGAGGGAAGAGCTGACTCAGACCCAAGCTCCAAGGCCAAGTGTCAACTGTGAAAGCCTCTCCCTCCCCCAAGTTGTATTGTTGCTGCTCTGAAATGTTTTGATTCATCTCTCCTGTTTTACCCTCTCCATTTCTGCCCATAACATGAACAGTTCTGTAAAGAGGGAACAGCAGGGACCAAGGAGATAATGGGATAGAAATGCCACAGATGACCTTACAGAGGCAGCTCAGCAGTTCAGAGCACTGGCTGCTCTTGAAGAGGACCTGAATTCAGTTCTCAGCACCCACGTGGCAGCTAAACTGTCTATAAACCCTGTTCCAGGGGATCTGACACCTTCTTCTGCACTCCGCAGGCACTGCACTTACATACTTGCAAGCAAAACACTCATACACGTAAAACAAAATGGAAAACAAAAACAAAAACAAAAACCCCACAAATTCTGCAGGCGCTCTCCAGCAGGTAATAGATATCAAGCCACATGTCTAGAGGAGGCCCAGTACCTTGCAGTATCTCACACCATCTGTTCTAGTCCCGAGCACATGAGCTTCACTCTGAGTTGTGCTGAGGCCCAGTTGCCAGGAAGCCAGAGAGTAAAGAGTATACCTAAGTTTGTGGCTGTACATACCTTTAATCCCAAGAATCACGAAATGGTAAGTTCTAGGCCAGCCTGGGCTAAAATGCAAGTTCCAGGCCAGTCTAGGCAGTTTAATGAGACTGTGTTTCAAAAAACAAAGAAAGTGGGACTGGGGAAATGACTCGGTAGGTAAGACCACTTGCTGCACCAACATGAGGACCTGAGTTCGAATCCCTAGCACCCATGTAGAAATCCAAGCATGGAGCACACCTGTAACCCCAGTGCTATGGGGAGTGGGGTAGAGGCAGGAAGATTTCTCCAGCTTGCTGGATGCCAGCTAGGTTTAATAAGAGAGCCCATTTCAAGGGAATACAGTGATGAAAGAGAGTGAGTGGGACAGCACTGTGCCCCCAACACAAATACATAAAGAAGGGGAGGGAGGGAAGGAAAGAAGGAAGAAAGCCTAGAAACAAGCTCAGAATTTAGCTCAGAGCTTCCTGGTAGCCAAAGCAAAAAGAAACATAAACTTCAGAGTTGACATTGGCTAACAGAATAAGCTGGAATAGATCAAGAGGAGAGCACAACATTTTCTTCCACTAAAGCTAAGAGAATATAATGGAGAATTCATCTGAGAACAGAAGCTAGGTCATGCGATAGATCATCCAGCAAGGATTTAATTCAGGTTTCTGGGAGGACTGAGGTTTTGCAATGCATGGAGACTCTCAGTGAGTTCTGAAAATAGAAGGGGCCATCATTCAATCTCAGCCAAAGTCTCAAATTCCACCTACAGGAGAGAGTTGGTGAGTAATGGGGGGCGAGGGGCAGACAGGCCACCAGGCTAGAAGACAGCCCACCTCCCTTCAGTCAGAAGGCCTCACAACACCAGACTGAGGAACTGGAACTTCAGGACTATTGCAACATGAATGTTGACAGTGAATTTAAGCCTGTTTAGGGCCATTGAGAGGGCTCAGTGGGTAAAGGTACCTGCTTCCAAGCTTGAAGACCTGAGTTCGGTCCCCAGGACTCACATGGTAGGGCAGAGAACCAACTCCTGAAAGCTGTCCTATGACGTCGACATGTGTGCCATGCCATGTGCACTCTCCCGAATGTCACACACAATACATGAATAAACTTTTTTAAAAGACTGTTTAAAATCTTTCTGAGCAGCGAACATTGATCCCTGCCCTGGAGGCCATGAAGTTCTTGGCTTTGGAGCCCACTGGCTCTGCAGGACCCATTATCTACCCTTAAGACTCTCACTGGGCTCAGATCCAGCCAACAGTCTGGTGGAGCCCTCCTGGTCACAGGAAGCTCATGTAGAATGAGCAGGTCACAGGGAACACCACCTTCCCTTCATGCTGTCTTTCTCAAGCTTAATGTCTGGCCCTGGGTTCCAGCAATGACCCAGAGGGTCTACACCAGCCAGGCTCAGTGGCAAAGCAGATGAAGCCACGTCCAAGGCTGTAAGACAAGCTGCTTGCCAAAGTCTGACCTGACATAGGAGGTAGACAGTTCCTGGAGAAAGTGACCTCCAGTGAGATGCTAAGGAGGGGTCTTGGGAAGGATGTGATTCTAGAGAGAGGAAGCTGCTGTGGCCTGGAGTTGGAAAGGAATTTGTCACCCTACTTCTTGTCACAAGAAGACAGTTACCAAAGCGGGGCTGGTGGCAGAGGAAGGAGCCAGACTGGGCTGGCCAGTCATATTGAAAACTGAACCATTCAGAAAGACTGCCCAAAATAGGTGGGAAATAGGCAGGCAGGCAGGCTTCGGATTCTTTCTGTGTTGCATTGGGACATCGTTGCCAGGCACCCCCTGTAGTGGACTTGTACCCTGCTCTGATTTTGTTGTGTTTGGTTGGGCCTGTTTGTTACAAAGTGTGGTACAAGTGCTAAAATCTCCATCTGAGGGAGGCAGATAGGTTCCTTGAAGTAAGGGAGGTACCCTAAATCTTACACCAGAAGGACACCCATCAATTTTGTGTCTGACTCTGTGGGTGCCCCTGTGTATGTTGGGGTGTGTTCTCTCTCTCTCTCACTCTCGCTCTCACCCTGTGTGTGAGTGTGTCTCATGTATGCACACACACCATAGCATACATGTAAACGTCAAAGGACATTTCTGTGGAGTCAGTTCTCTCCTTCCACCTTTACATGGGCCCCAGGGATCAAACTCAGGTCACCAGGCTTATAGAAAGCACCTTACTCACTGAGCCATCTTGCTGACCCATACCCAGCTTTTCTCAGGTGGTTTCTGGGGATCAAACTCAGTTCCTCTTGTTTATAAGGCAAGCACTTTACCAACTGAGCCATCCTTCGGCCCTTTTTGTTTCTAATTTTAAAAGCAAGTAAAGAAATGGTAACTCTGTCAGTCACTATGCCCTGTCATCAGCCACTTCCTGAAGCTACTCTAGTAAGGGCTTCTCCTCTCATTAACTAGTTTAAGTAAACGCCTGACACGTGTTTATCCTCTATTTGAGTCAGGCTTTTCTCTTCTCGGTGTTATTCTCTGACAGAGTGCTCTCTGAAGCGTGATTAAAAAAAAAACTGCAGAGGGGTTTCAGCAGGCGGCTGCCATAATTGAATTTTCCCGTGGACGTCACTGTTAATATCCTTCCGAGAGACCCAGGCTCCTATTTTTACCGTCAGATGGAGGCTCTACCTCTTGGGGAAAATAACTGCTTTGGTAGAGGACCGATCTGCTACTGCTATTGAGTGCAGCTTTATTACAGGGTCTCTCTATAGATGTAGGGACTCCAATATAGCATTGTCCATTTTGTTAAGATGTAAAGCCGTGGACGGCAATTTGCTGTAATGGGATCTAAACTAATGAACTCCACTTACAATCAAAATGTTTTAGAAAGCTTGCTTTTCTCCTGGGTCTCCCCTGGGGGCCCAGCTCTGACAAAAGTGGACAGGCTCTGCCTCTGCTGTGGGGTGATGGCTCATCAACTGTGTCAAGTGTCAGAGATGCCTCTCTTTAAAGTGCTTTAAAGATAGGGTGGTGTGCCGGCATTCATTCCCATAAATTATTTAATATCAATTTAAAAATCATCTGTTTGGAGAAGTGTTGAAATGGCACATGCTAATTGAAAAGTCAGAGAAACAGTGTTAGGACGGCAGATAGGAGCCCTATAATTGTTCTGGAGCTTTCCATAGTCAGAGTGACAGTGACGAGCTGCTGTAATTTGGAGAAGAGTCCCCGGAAAGCTGGTGTGTTAAAGGCTCATTGAGTACCAGTCTGAAGTAAGTGGTTTTACTCCACTATACACATCCTGCCACAATGCACTGTCTCACCACAGTTCCAAAACCAACAGGGTCAACCATCCACAGATGAAACCTAAAACCAGGAGCCAAAATAAACCTTCCCTCTCTGCAAGCTGGTTTATCGCACACATTTGTTACAGTAACAGGTCTAGAGGGATCTTGAGTAAGAGAAGTAACAGTTGGGATTATGCTAGAACCCTCTATGATCTTTCCTTTAACTCTTGCCCCTCTCTGAGGGAAGTCTTGTTTTCTTGCCTCAGGTAAGGAACTGAGACTCCCCTGGTGTCACACAGCTAAGTGGTTGAGGTGACTTCTGGGTGCAGGGATTGGGATTCAGCATGTCCATGTGGCCTCCTGAGGCTTGAAAACTGTCACCTCCTGGGGTTTCTGCTCTGATGAAATCATTCAAATAGATTCCTAGTGTGGTGGTTTGAGTGAGAATGTCCCCCATAGGCTCCAAGTATTTGGACATTTTGTCCCCAGTCGGCAGCACTGTTTTGGGAGGTATCAGGAGGTGTGGTCTTGCTAGAGGAAGCACATCCCTGGGGGTGGTCTTAGAGAGTATATAGCCATGCCCACCTCCAGACTAACTGTCTCTGCTTCCTGTACCTGCTTGAAGATGTGATGGCTGGGCTTTCTGTTCCAGTGCTATGTGCTATGCCTCCCCCACCATTATGATCTCTAACCCCCTGAACCGTAAGCCAAATAAACTCTTCATTCTATAAGTGCCCTTGGTCATGGTGTTTTACCACAGCAACAGAAAACCAGTGCACCTGGGAAAGAATGGGCATTCCCATCCTGGTGGGGTTCATGCCTGGCTTTGGGCAGTTGGGAAACTATGTTCCCTCTTCTCTTCCTTCCCTTGCTGGCTCCCTTCCCTCTCTCCTTTGTTGGATACCTTACTCACATTTAGGTTCAAATACTATAATTCTCTAAAGCCTCTGCCAGATGCCCTGTTTAAAACTGCAGCCTGCACAGGCCTGAACCCCCAAGTAGCAAGAAATTATCAAGAAAGCTAAGATCTATGCCTCTCGTGTTTGCTAGTATGTTACATGTGACTCAACAATGCTGAGAATTTTCTAAGGGGCTGGAGAAATGGCTCAGCAGTTTAAGAGCACTGGTTGCTCTTGCACAGGACCTGGATTGGAATTCCAGCATCCACATGGTGACTAACAACCATCTGTAACTTGAGTTCCACGGGATCCAACACCCTCTTCTGACTTCTGCAGGCATTGCATGACACGGGTGCACTTACATACATATAGGCAATACACTCATACACAAATAAAAATAAAGAAAGAAAGAATTTTCTAAGTATTTAAGTCCCTATTTGTTGACATGAATGCATGAATCCCTGTTTGGTGACCTAATAACAAGGAAAGCAAACCTATCGGTTTGTGACACATACCCTGGGCACCTGACTCAGGCTCTGCAGTGCTCAATCTTCTGACTGTGTAGTGTGTCAGCTCTTATTGCACTTTGGAGACCTAGAAAATTGGGGTAATTTGCCCAAGCTTATGCAACTAGCATTTTAAAATATCTTTTCAAAAGTTTAATATTTTTAATTTTTATGTGTATAAGTGTTTTGTCTGCATGTATATAAATTCACCACATGCATGCAGTGCCCATGAAGGCACTGAAGGAGGTCAGAAGAGAATGTCAGATCCCCTTGAACTGGAGTAATAGACAGTTAGCCACCATATGGATGCTGGGAATCAAGCCCAGGTTCTCTGCAAGAGCATCAAGGAAGGACTCTTAACTTCAGAGTCATCTCTCTAGCCCCTAACCATCTTTTTATTAGTATTACATGATAAATACACTCTTGCTTAATTCACAGTCTTGACAAGTAGGAACACACAATTGTCAATAAATACCAGGGTATAAGCCTCCCTTCACCCCCAACAACTTCTCCTCATACCACTTTTTGTTTCTTCTGGCACTTGGCAACTACTAATGTGTTTTCTGTTCTTATATAGTTACCCTTTCTAGAATGTTCTATAAAATGGAGCTATACAGTATATACTTTATGTGTGGCTTTTTTGCTAGGCATAATCATTTGATGTTCATGTATGTTGTGTATATCAACTATTCGTTCATTTTCATTGCTGAGTAGTATTCTCTTTAATGGATATACCACAGTCTGTTCACTCAATTGCTTGAAGATGAACATTTGGAATGTTTTCAGTTTGGAGCTTGTGAGAGGTGTTGAGATGGCTCATTGGGTAAAGGTGACTTGCCATCAAGTCCAATGACCCAAGTTAGATCCCCAGACCACATGGTGGAAGGAGATAATCAACTCTCACAAATTGTTCTCTGACCTTCAGGATATGCACACACAATCAATCAATCAATCAATAAATAAATAAATAAACAAATAAGTAAATAACCAATAACCATTTGAGCTACTATCCCACTAAAAAGTGTCTATAGCTTAAAGATGACTTTTCTCTTGAAAGAGGATAGGGTAGCATATGTTCTGCCCATTCATCCTTTCTTCCACATTTGAACTGGTTTCCCTGACCTACCCCTTGTAAAGAGGAATGAGTATTCTTGGAGATTTCCTATAAAAAACTCAGGCCCAATCTTCTCTTCCCTCAGTTCTGGATATAGCTGTGAAAGGAAGCAGTTTGGGTTTCAGGAAGGTTTTCTTAGAAAATTTTTACCCTGGGCCGATGAGGCATTGAGACACCAGTGCCATTCATTAAAACTGACTGGCAGGACCAATAAACATAAAAGAGGAGGAGGGGGAGGAGGAGGGGGAGGGGGAGAGCAAACTGAGCACCAGATTTCCTCTCTCTCTCTCTCTCTCTCTCTCTCTCTCTCTCTCTCTCTCTCCCCCCAGACATGGATGCAGTGTGACCAGCTGTCTCAAGCTCCTGCCCCCGTGCCTTCCCCACCAAGATATATTGCACCCTCAAAATAAACTCTTCCTGCCTTAAGTTGTTTTGTCAGGCATTTTGTCACAGCAAGGAAGAAAGCAACGAATCCAGGGCTGTTTGGAATAAGCCTGCTACGAATGTTCATGCACAAGTTTTGTGTGGACCCATGTTGTCATTTCTCCTGGGTATGTACCTAGGAGTGGAGCTGCCAGGTTGTGTGGCCATTCCACACTGGGCCTGGTTGTGTGGCTGTTCCATGCTGGGCTGGGTTGTGTGGTCATTCTATTTCAGCTTCATAAGAAGCTGTGTCTCTTAGGACTTCTGGTTTAGCTATTTGCATGGCACCCAGAGGGTTTCAGGAACAAATTCAAGGAATTCAGTCCCAGAGACATATCCTGTCTTCCTGGGCTGCTAGCCCTCTGTATCTGGGAGGCTGGGAAGATGCAAAGAAACCCTGTGTGGGACAGGAGGGGCTGGGAGTGTCTGGAGTCTTAGACATATGATTTGGTGGGGTGGGGGGGTGTATGTGGAGTTTAATGCAAGGAGTGAGGTGAATGGCAGTGTTTAGTGACTGCATCTCCAGTAAAGGAACACATGTATATGTATATGGGTGTGTATTCTTACATATACCAATTACAAATTTCACTGATTTGATTTAAGCCATTTGAAAATGATCACACAGTAGGCCTTATTATCTGTGCCACAAATCTAACTGATCTTTGCAAAATACTCTCTCCAGCTTTGCCCAGCCAATAGCTGTAACGGACACATGAGTACAAGCCAACATGGACATTACGCTGACAGCTGATTTTGCTTTCATTGGAGAGGAAAGTGAAAGGGAGACCATGAGGACATCTCACAGCTTCACATATTCTTGGTCAGTGACTCACACTGTGTAACAGGGGTAGACATGGTAAGTTTGTTATTCACAGTTCCCCTATTGTTTTCTTAAGTCTAAACAATCAATAGCAGATCAAGCTCTGATTTGTAGAGCGTGCTGATGTCTGTAGTGTAA
Source organism: Nannospalax galili (assembly GCF_000622305.1). Taxonomy (NCBI): domain Eukaryota; kingdom Metazoa; phylum Chordata; class Mammalia; order Rodentia; family Spalacidae; genus Nannospalax; species Nannospalax galili. Next base: position 3,025,848 of record NW_008336930.1, read on the forward strand.
ATACTCTAACCATGATCTGTTTTAAGCTGCCCATGCCATGTCAATAAGTGGGATTTGAGAAGAGATGGGAAGTTGCACTCCGTCCACTGTAGGTACGGAAGTTACGAATAACTTCAGGAGACGGATGTAACAAAGTGCTTAGGATGCCCTGTATCTGTCACCTTTCCTTTTAGTGCACCATACTTAGTGAATGTTTCTATCATTTAATTTGTACTAATGGCTATGTTTAATAACCAGCTTGCAAAACATGTTGCATGCAGCTTCAGGAGGGTATGCACCAGCTCCAGCACACTGTTGGCTTGGTTAGAACCTTCCAGAGACCTGAGCCAGTGCCCCTTGGGTGGGGCTTCCATCAAGAATCCACATCTCAAACTTTTGAAAAGCTTATCAATATGGTTTCACTTAAAAAATTATTTGTAAGCCAGGCGCCAGCACTTGGGAGGCAGAAGCAGATGGATCTCTGTGAGTTCAAGGCCAGCCTGGTGTCTACATAGTGAGTTCCAGGACAGCTGGGGCTACAGGGAGACCCTGTCTCAAAAAGACCAAAAAAAAAAAAAATTATTTGTATGTGTGTCTGTATCTAGGTATATGCACGTGGATGCAGTTGCCTGCAGAGGCCAGAAGAGGGCACTGGATGCCCTGGAGCTGGAGTTATGTAAGTGGCTGTCAGCCACCTGATGTGGATGCTGGGAACCAAACTTGGGTCCTCTGCAAGAGCAGCATGCACCCTTAACCTCTGAGCTATGTCTCCAGCTCCTTCAAAATTTTTGTCTCCAGAGTCACAGTCTCTCCCAGCAAGGGACTTGCAGGCTTCCTCCTGAAAGAAGCAGGGATTTAGCATCATGTTCCATCCCTGCAGCTTCCAGCACAGGTACCATACATAGGCTGCACAGTTTCTCTTTTGCTCTGAGAGATTTTTCACATAAACCTGGGCATATAAATTTTTAAAATAGATATCCAAACCAAACATTTCCTAATAATAAATCATGAACAAATGTATTTTAAAATAATTCTTGATGTATAAAATTTTATTATTTATTAAAGAGAAAGCAATTTTGCATAGT
>NW_008336930.1:3027005-3027417 GCF_000622305.1 Nannospalax galili
TTGTTTCAGGCAACATGCCTTGGTGTCCTGTGACCAGATAGCATGCACAGTACAGTGTACGCCTAGAATGTTTTCAGGATCATGCAGCAGAGAAGTCACATAATGCAATGTGGGCATGTGCTGCCCTAATGATGCCCAAGCCCCTCAATTCACTGAGCATTTATTTTGAATTCATTTCTTGTTCTTGAGCTTTCAGAAACCTTACTGTCACCGTGCTTTTCAGCACCAGCGCTACCACATTTGTTTAGGTAGTATCATAGCTTTGGCTTAACTAACAGAGATGTATCTTTCAGTTTTGGTGGCTGGAAGTCCAGCATTAGGGTGTCATGGGGTTGGTTTCTCCTGAGGCCTCTCTCCTCAGAGCATAAGTGTCCAAATTCTTTCTCCCTCCCTCTCTCCCCCCTCCCTCTTT
>NW_008336930.1:3027824-3047315 GCF_000622305.1 Nannospalax galili
ATCCTTTCCCTTATTTATTTATTTATTTATTTATTTATTTATTTATTTATTATTTATTTATCTATTTTGTGTATGTGTAGTATATGCACATGTGGTTACATGTACCTGTACAGGTGTCCTGCTCTATCTTTCTCTACCTTATTCCTTTGAGACAGGGTCTCTTACTGAACCTGGAGCTGGGCTGGTGGCCAGCATGCTCCAGTGATCTCCTGTCTCCATCCCCCCATCACCTCCCACTCCCACCTCTCATATGCTCCTCATATTTCCCCTCTAGGGTTACAGGGGCATGTGTAGCCACGCACGGCTTTTCACATGGGTGATGGGATCTGAACTCAGGTCCTCATGCTTGTGCAGCGAGTGCTCTTACCCAAATGAGCCATCTCCCCAGCCTCCTTTCCTTGTTTTCTTTTCTTCTTGTAGTACTGGGGATTGGATGCAGGGCCTTGCACACGCTAGGCAGGTGCTTTGCTACTGGTCACCATCTTGCTGCATCCTCATGTGGTCCCCTCCCAGTGCACAAGCCCTGTGGTGTTTCTTGTTTTTCTCTTTTTAAATGTTTTATTTATTATTTTTATTTTATGTGTATGTGTGTATTGTCTGCATGTACGTAAGTGTACCCATGTCATGCAATGCCCACAAAGGTCAGAAGAGGGCATCTGATCTTCTGGAACTGGAGTTACAGATGATTGTTAGCCACCAAGTGGGTGCTGGGAATCGAACCCTGGTCCTCTGCAAGAGCAACCAGTGCTCTTAACCGATAAGCCATCTCTCCAGCCCCCGTCTCTTGCTTTTCAATATGTCCTATGCAACTATGACACATGTTCATGACTACATTAAGTTAACTACCCCTGTGAATCCCTTGCTCAGAATCCAGTTACAGTGAAAAAGGGCTTGGTTTGTGCCTTTGGGAGAGACAACCTTCAGTCTGTGCCAAACTCAGTGGTGTTTCTGCCTGACCGCTGGATGCAAAACTGGGGATGTCCTTTCCTGGGGTATTTGAAATGTGCTCAAGGTCAGAGGCTGGTCAGGTGGGGGGAGGTGAAAGAGAAGGGGAAAGAATGGAGACTGAGTGCCCCAACTGAATCAGGAGAGGCATGCCAGTACCCTCAGTCCTCCCGCTCCTGCCATAGCCAGAACCCCATGCCACTGGAGCAGCGTGATTGCCAACAGGCAGCAATGCACAGTGCTTAGCGCCACGGACCCCAGAGCTGTACTGTCTGTGTTTCAAGTCCTAGCATACCATGTAAATACTCACTGTATTTACCTTAGGCAAGTTACTGACCCTATCTGTGCATTAGTGTTCCTACCTATAGAGCAAAAGTCATGCCAGTATCATCATCTTTAAAAGTTGGCATAAAGATTAAGTAAAAAAAGGATATGCATATTTGTAATTAGAATAGAGAATCTTTAGTGTGGGTGGCAATTAATATATGTGTTAGCTATTGTAACTATAATTACAGCCTATTTCCTTCTCCCAAAGGATGGATCTCTTGTCTTCTATGTCAGCGTCCAAAGCACCATATCTGGAACTTGATAGGTATCCAACAAATGTGTTGAATTAAATTGAGCTAAAAGTCAGTACCAAAATTAAAAGCATGATTAAACAGCTAGCAACAAGAGTGTGCGCTCATACACAGAATCATCCAATTACCATTAATTCTTTTAACAAATAATTTTAATGCTTTATTGAAATATAATTCACATAACATTTATTGAACTATAATTCACCCACTTAAAGCTGTGATTCAGTAGTTCTTAGAGGACTCGGGGAGTTGTGAAACTCTCGATTTTAGAACATTTCATTGCCCTGGACAGAATCCCACCCACAGCACCCCTGGCCCTCCTTCCCACCTCCAACTGGCACAGAGCTGCATTCTGTGCTTGTGGGTTTTTCTGTTCTGGTCATTTTGGGTAAGTGTAGTCATGATGCTTGTAATTCTCAGTGCGTGTATAAAAGCAGCTCTTTTCTCTTAGAACAGTGTTTGCAAGTGTCACCCATGTTGGCCTGTGTTGGCAAAATTATTTTGATTACTATTATTAATTTTTTTGTGTGGTGCTGGGGATTGAACCTGGGACCTCACCTGTGCTAGGCAAGTGCTCTACCCTTGAGCAACAGCCCCAGTACAGAATAATTTTTAAACATCGGATGCAGCTGTGAGGTAAACTGGAACAAGAACTCTTGGGGGAAAGCTCTCAGTCTAAAGCTGAGCGTTGCAGCATGTGCATGTAATCCCAGTACTCAGAAGGCCAAGGTGGAAAGATCAGGGCCAACCTGGGTTGCACAAGCTAGTGAAACATAGTGAGATTCTGACTCCAAAAGCCAACAACTATAAACAAACAAGTAGAGTCCAAGCCAGACATGGTGGCATGGTAATAAATGTAATCCCAACACTCCACAGGCTGGGGCAGGAGGAGCATGAGTTCAAGGTCATGCTGGGCTACAATATAAGACCCTGTCTTTAAAGACCACGGGCTGGGAGCTATAGAGAGGGCTCAGTTCTTAAGAGAACCTGAGTTCAATTCCAGATACCCATATCTGGTGGCTCACAAGTGCATGTAACTCTAGCTCCAGTGGATCAATGCCTCTGGCCTCTGTAGGGATCTGTACTCACATGCACATACATATAATTTAAAATAATAATAATAATATTGATGATAATAACCAAGGGTTGGGGGAATGTAGCTCAGTGACAGAGTATTTGCACAAGACCCTGCATTTGGTATCTAGTTCTGCAAAGAGAAAAATGCTTACAGTCTAGAGAATGTGTTCATGCAGAGAACTGCCTGTGACTATTCCCAGCAGCCTCACGTTAGAACCAATCCTGGCACCATCAGATGTGAATGGAAGAATGGATTCTGACATGCCCATATGGTGGAATACTATACATCAGCGTAAAGGTACAACAGGCAAATTACAATGGCAATATGGATGGATTACAGAGCAACATGCCCAGAACAGGAATTCAAACATGAGACTAAAAATGATTCCACTTGTGTGAAGTTCTACAAAAGGCAAAACCATAGAAATAGATTAGGGGTTGCCTGGGGCTGCTCTGCTGCAGACAAGCATGATGGGCTTAGGGCAAGAAACTGCTCTGTGGAGAGCAAAGAGAACACACCAGTCACAAACTTACCAGTCATCCAATTCTACAGTGCAAATGGATGACTTTACTATATATACATGGCATGCATGTGGAGGTCAGAGGACAACTTTGTGGAGTCTGTTCTCTCCTTCCACCTTCATATAGGTTTTGGGGATTGAACTCAGGTCACTTTGGCTTGCATGGCAAGCACCTTTACCCACTGGGCCAGCTCTCTGGCCCAATGCCTAACTTTTTACATGTAACACTCATTTCTTCACACTTGCACAACAGGCACTTTACCAACTGAGCTATCTCCTCAGTCTCTATACCTTCTCTTTAAGCAAACATTTAACTCTGGAGGAGGAATAAAGGAGGATGAGGTATAAAAAGACAGCAACTTTGGAAGATTCTGCAGCTTCGAGAAACATCAGCAAGGATGCTAGTGTGTACTTGGTGGGTCTAAGGCCCAGTCCTCCCCCAGAAACCAGGTTTGTGGCCAAAGTACCTGATCCTTAGAGTCTGTTTCTTCCTTCATAAAATGGAAACAGAAAAGTTCCCAAAACACCAGGTTAATCAAGATGAGGAAGAAAAACCCTCAGCACGGCATCCAGGAAACACTCCAAAACAGTAACTTATTTTATTGATGGAAAATATTGACACGGAGACAAGGGAACTCCCTCAGCCACCCTTGCCTGTCTGATCTCACTGTAAATACTTTGTCTCGTTTTGTTTCGCCTCTGAATTTTTTGCTTGCTGTAATGATTTTACTAACACCAGGCTCCTCTAGGAATCAAAGACAAGTGGGATCAAAGAGCAAGGCTGTCTACATTCCATCCTGTACAGTCCCAAAGGACACGAGTTCTTAAAGTACTGCTCTGAAATCTGCTCTGCTCTAAAGAGGTGTTGAAACCTCCCCAACATGTCCAGAGAAAAAGCCCAAAGGTGGGACTGGAGAGATGGCTCAGCAGTAAAGAGCATGTACTGCTCTTCCAGAGGACCTGGGTTCAATTGGTATAAGTGTAAGTAGTTACTTACAGGCGCATGGGCAAGTGCTTACAGGCTCATGGGCAACTTATAAGCAGCTACATTACTGATGAAAGTAACCATTAACTGCCAGTAAATCTTCAGGGAGGAGTGGGAGTCTTATGACCCTTTCCCCCTAGCAATCCTTAACTGCTTATATGTGTGTGTGTGTGTGTGTGTGTGTGTGTGTGTGTGTGTGTGTGTATTCGAGCAGAGGGGGGCCCACACACCCCCCCTCCCCCGCATGATAGAGAGCTCATGTGTGGATGTCTCGTGTGTGTGTGTGTGTGTGTGTGTATTCCAGGACAGTTGGGGCCTCACAAGCCCCTTCCCCCCCATGATGGAAAGTTAATCTGTGTAGGTCTCTCGGGGAATCATAGTGCTGAGACTCCTAGAGGGCGACAGCTGGTTAGAGGAAGGTTGTTTTTCTAAGGATAGGGATGGGGGGTCCCAGGGACACTGTATGTACATGCTGCAGTCCCCTTTGGTTACTGGAAACCCTTGTGTAAAATGGGGAGACGCTCATATAGGAGTGCCTGACACAGAGCTCAGGGTGGCTGGGTCTGGCGTCTGTCATTGGTATAGCCCCTTTACTGGTGGTGAAAATGGGGCTCCTGTGACCTGCTGGGCCTGAGTTCTACTGGAGCCTCACTCACTGTCTTCCCCTCCTCTGCTCCTTCTCCTCAGTGTGGGCTCCTGCCATCAGCAAAGCAGCATCTGGTTGTACCAGGAGGAGTGTGTATGCAGACCCCACCTGGCTCCTTTGAACCCCAGGCCCCCAGGACTGGAGCCCAGCAGCCTGGTTTTAACCAGCCCCCAGGGACACTCGTCTCACTTTGGCAGTTATTTGCCCAAAGAAGTCTGTCCTGTTCCCGGCTAACTTACTGTGACTGTTCTGCCTGCCTCTAATATTTAGTACTTAAATTTAAAACAAAAGGTATTTCTCTAATTTCTAATATTTTTAATATTTGCTAAACAAATAAGCCTTGGTAATTTATTTTGAGACAGGGACTCATGTTTCCTAGTCCTCAGATCAGTTATGAAGCTGAAGATGACCTTGAACTTCTGATCCTCCTGCTTGCACTTCTCAAATGCTGGGGTTACAGGTGGGCCAGCACTTTCAGTTTATACTGGGGATCTAAGGGGCTTGGTGCAGGATAGGCCAGCACTCTCCTGGCACCTACATCCGCAGCTCCAGCTCTGTGATAATTTACAAAAGCAGTATCTCAGGTTATCACCAACTGCCACCTCCTTCCTTTCTGGCCCACCTGAGGGAACAGGGTCTCAGTGGCCAGAATTAGCTCTCTTCCTGGGGTCTGTATTTGACAGAGTCCTCCAGCCTCTCACACCTGAAGAAATTCAAGATGAGTATGCACAGTACAGGGAGTCTGAAGGCAGAATGGGGGTCCTTTTGGAGCCTGCCTTCTCTGGAGCCCCAAGCCATCATGACCAAGCCTGAAGAAGTTAGGGTCAGGAGCTGTGACCTTGCTAGGCAAGCCCAAAATGCTGGCCTTGGGAGGGGGATGCTGTTTTAACTCTGGGCCTTATGGAGCCTTGAAGGCCAAACCAACAGTGGTTCCTTTCAGCAGACATGGAAGAGGAGCGCATATCAAGGTGAATGACAAGGAGATACTCATCTTGTGTTTCAGCGATCTCAGAGCAGAACCTCAGAAGCCCTGTGGGCCCAGAAACACAGTCTCAATGTCACAGTGTTACTGGGGTGCCAACACACAGGGTGGAGGAGGGCTGTCATTTGCTAGACACCCATTGCAGGTTCAGCCCTGGGCTCTTTTAACCCTTGAGACTGCCACCCCCCAAAAGGAGAAACTGAGGCATGAAAGGCAAAGTGGGTGGCTCCAGCTCTGACAGCTGGCGTGTGGCAGAGCTGGGAGTTTGACCCAGGTAGATCTGCCTTCCAAGTCAACATGAGGTGACTTACTGTGGCAGAGGGAAACACCACACACTATGAACTAGAGACTTACAGTCTAATCCCACCTGCAGAAATGCTTCATTTGGCCTAAATAGTATTTTTTTTTAATGTTTGAATTAATTACCAACTTTTTAAAAATAATGTTCACCTGGAACACAGACTTCTTTTTAGAAACCAGAAGCTCTGGAAGAGGAACAAGAACTGAAGACAACAGCTCACTTTAGGAGGACACAGCCCTCCTGGAGTGCCACAGACCTGTCATCCTGCTCAGGGAGAGGTTAGTAACCCATGGGCTTCAGGGGAGCTGAATGCATTCCAGAGAAGTCTGTAGGCACTGCTGGGTAGGAGCATTGCCCGGCAGATTGTCATCAGTGTGTCAGTCAGCTAGGACTACCAGGACAATACAACAGGAATGCGTTTCTAGGGGTTTGGAGGCTGGAAGCCCAACATCTAAGCATTGGCATGGCTACTAGGCCTCTGGCTCCTCTCCTCAGCTTATGGAGGGTGTCCTCATGTTGTTGGCCTCTGTGGTGTCTGTGTCCTAATCTCTTCTTACAAGGACACTACTCACATAGGATAAGGGCCCACCCCAGTGACCTCGTTTAACCTTAATGACCTTGTCCAACCACAGTCACAGTATGAGGGGCTGAGAACTGAGGGCTCCTATGCCTGAGTTTGCGGGGAAGGGGAAGCACAAGTAACCCATAGTGGGTGAGTGTTAACTGTCTTCTTGAGGGATAGACAGGGTTTACAGGGTCAGAAGGAATTTCAGAGGCCTTCTTTTACAAAACAGAGTATACTGTTATGAAAGTAAAAGTGCACACTGGTACCTGCTTAGGCTTGTCAGCTCCTGGACTGTGCAGCCTGCTCCAGCCCTCACCCACCAAAAGTGCTAGAAACTCCCCCTCCCAACACCCCCAGCCCCTAGCCTGCAGGTGGCAACCCCCCAACCCTGAGGTGAATTTTTTATGTGTATTAGCCACATTTCTGGGGTCTCTCTTTCACATTTGGGCCTTGGGGGTCCTCCTTGAAGAAGGCAAACCCCTCCACAGGGGTGTGTCTTTCAGTTGGGAACCAGTCAAGGCAGCCCAGGCCCCAACCTCCTTCACTGAGTTCTGACACTGTCTTTGTTGCTCACCACCTGTCCCCATCACCCCAGGGCCAGTATCAGACGGGATAACCCACTGCCCTCTAGCCCGCTGGGTAATTCCCACCACTCAACCCTACGTCTGCGACAGCAAGGCTTAGTGATGCTTTCCTCCTGTTCTCTGCTCTGCTTCCTTCTGATACATCGTCCTACTTTCCTATGTGGCCCTGTGTGTGACATGGCGTGCCCTGTTCCTCTTGGGAACAGAAAGTTCCAAATGTGCTTTTCAATGGCACCTATACTTTAGAACACCATGTCTCCCCAGAGCCCCATGGGAAGAAGCAGCAACCACCCATGGTAGGAGGCTTTGCTGGCTGGCTGCCCCTGCCACCTCTTCTGTCCCCAGCTACCTGCCAGTATCCCAACTCCTCCCAAATACACTGACTGTATTCCCGTTTCTGTCCCAGGGCTGCTTCTGAGGGAACAGAATTGAGTAGGCACAAAAATTGACTTTTTTTTAAATACAGAGAGGAAATAAAAGTGGAGACAGAGGGCTTAGATAACTATTGAAATCTTTTACACTGGTAAATTTTACAAAGACATGTGAGCACATGAGCATGCTATTAGGGCTCTTGGCCAGGGTCCATGTCCTGACCCACATTAAATCTGCCTCCATCTTCCTAACCCAGGCATGCCCTGAGCTATGGCTGGCACTCAGTAGGTGCTCCATAAGGCATGACTTAGTGAATGAATAGTTTCTCAGGAAGACATCACCCAGGCAGAGACCCTGGAGCCCTCTCCTTCACCTAGTAGTTTGGAGTCCCTTTGTGAGTTGAGTCTTCTTCAGATGGACACATTTACAAACGAATCTTTGTTCTTGCAGTCTGGGGACCCAGGATATCGCTTTAGAACCTCCTATAGTTTGCTGCTCTGATCCACTTTTGAGTGTGTGGTTCAGCTCCCAGACTCTGACTCCATCTTCCTTGTTTCTAAGTTTGGGCAGGTTGGTTACAGATGCCGTGGTTTGCATAAGGAACAACATCTGGTGTGGATGAACAACTGAGGTGGAGTGGCAGCACACCCCAGACCAGGCTCTTCTGTTCCCCGAGGAGAAATCTTTAGCAGTTTCTTTCATTCCTTGAGCCTCTGTTTACCCATCTGAGAAACAAGGATGATGATGGTAAGCATGCTCCAAAGGAACAAAAATAGTCAATGAGGTAATACATGACCCTGGCCACCGTCTGTGACACAGCTAGCCTTCAGTGAGTGGGAATGTAATAATGTGAGCAAAGACTGTCAACCTCACAAGGCTCAGATTTTCAGTGCAATCCATAGGCGTGGGGTAGGATGCAGTAAAATCTAAAAGTGACTTTCTAGATTCTGGAAGCTTGTGGAATACAGGCAAGCAATACTTTAACATGAGTTCCCATGGGGATGGTCTCCTAGTGACTTTCAGGGAACCAGGTCTCTCCAGGCCAGAACAGTGGGGCTTCCTGAGGGACACAGCCTCTCCTAACCTCAGTCAGTCAGGCTTGAATGGATTGCTGGCCCAGAGAAAACTGCTGGCCACCAACAGCTTCTGATAACAGTAAAGAATAAAGGGATAACCAAAGTAAATGAACTGTGGAGTCACAGAGGGAGAGGAAGAGCTGGAGATGAGAGCAGTGAGGGGGTACGCAAGCGTGAACCCCATTGGCAGGTTTCACACAGGTGAAACAGTCTGTCTGAAACGAGATTTGCAGAAAGCATAAAGTAAAAGATGGCTCAGCGGTTAAGATCACTGGCTGTTCTTGCAGAAGACCCAGGTTCAAATCCCAGCACCTGCATGGCAGCTAACAACTGTCTGTAACTCCAGTTCCAGGGGATCTGACAGCCTCTTCTGTCCGCCTCAACCATTGCACAACATGGGTGCACTTACCTACATGCAGGCAATACACGCATACACATAAAATAAAAATAATAAATAAAATATTTTTTAAAAAATACAAAATAGCCTTGGTGTGGTGGCATACGCCTTTAGTCCCAGCACTCATGAGGGAGAGGCAGGTGGATCTCTGTGAGTTCAAGGCCAGCCTGGTCTACATAGTGAGTTCCAGGACATCTGGGGCTACAGGGAGACCTTGTCTCAAAAAGACAAAAAAAATAATAATAATAAAAATAAATAAATAAAAAGAAAGAGATGGTGAGCAGGGTGGGAGGGAAACAGAAGAGCAAAGAACAACAGGACAGGACAAGAAAATGGTGTTCCAGTCGAGAAGCAGCTGTCCCAAGGACAGCCCAAATTTGGACAGCACAGAGAGAACAGAATCTATGATGTAAACATAACTGTCCCACCTGTGTCTGTGGCAGACATCACTAATCCATTGCCTTATTTTTTCAACCATAGCCAGTTCAAACACAGCCTCAGATACTTTTTCAAACCTTCTCAGTACTAACCCACCAAGCTGTGTTTGAGTTGAAACCCCACCAGCTACTGAGAGTTCAGGGCAGAGCTGTAACGCAGACAGGTTGTCTTTGAAACCTTCCAGCCTCCTCGCTATACTGCTGCCAACGAGTGAAAATCTTAACCAGAAAAATCTGTACTTCTAAGACTGAACAAGGGGATTAAGTAATCACGTTAGCAGTGATTTCGAGAGCCCCAAATTAAACTAAATTCACATTTTTTGCGCATGTGTGTGAGTTCTTGTCAGGAGAAAAAAAAATGAGGGAATTAAAATGTCTTGAAAAGATTCCTTTTTATAATTAAGCCTTCCTTGCCTGCATTCTGTTACCCACGCTGACACATTACAGCAATAAACAGTGCCTGGGAAGGCAGGGCTCCTGTATTGTGTCAGCCCGTGAAAGATGGGGGTCTGTGCACAAGACTGTGTGCTGTAGTAAGCGGTTTTCTGGGACCTGTGTGCTGGTCTTTGAAGCTGCCCCAGCACTGGAGAGCACGGGATTAATACAGGTCTGTTTCTGAAGGACATCTGTGTTTCAGTATCTCACCAGAGGATTTTTAAGGAAATTGGGCTTTCAGGGTGGGCAAGGGAGCTGACTCCTGTAACTGCAGTTTCCCTTTGAACAAACCAGAGGTGCCCCCTACACCCTGGGAACAAAGGAAATCTTCAGTACTGTTATGTGGGGAGCCCCTTTTGGAAACTGGGGTTTCTCCAAGCAAGGGTCAAGGGTCAAGGAGTGGCCTTCTTATACCAGGACTGTGTACGCTAAAGCATACACAGGCTTGCCAGAGGAAAGCAGGCATGGGTCCAGAGGGAGAAAGCACAGAGGCTTCTGGGTCTCATTTTGAACCTTGCTGGTCTTGGACAGGCATTTCAGTTCTCCAGGCCTCAGTATCTCATCTGAAAAATGGGGAGAAATGTATGCCTCATGAGCTCTTTACTTCTTTGACTGTCTCCCCCTCTCTATCCCTCCCTCCTTCTCCCTTTCTTCCCTCTCCCCCTTCATTTCTCCTTCTTTCTCCTTGTTCCTCCCTTTCTTTGGGGAATAAGTAAAATGAGGTGTGTAGATGCATCAGATGCCTGACAGAACAGTCAGCAAGGTAGTGTAAGATCCTGAGCAAGGCTGAGCTCTCAGGAGACACAATACGCAAAGATGGCTGCCAGCTCATCACTGAGCTACCCTCCGCAGGGCCCAGTCTCCTGCCTTCCTGCCCACTGCCCTAAGGTGATGCTGAACTAGTCTGTGGGCCCTGAAGTGGGCCCAGGCCTGAGGTGACCCACTCACTGCCTCTTGGAACCTGTCTGAGGTCCTGAGCTGCTATGAGGAAGTAGAATTTCGGGTACCACACTAGTGGGTGGCACCTGGACATAGGCCCTGTGGGTGACAGTCCCAGCCTGGTTGCCACCTTCCCTGGCAAGGCCCCAGTGAGGAGAGATGCTGCCTTGGAAGCCCCTCTGTCAGCAAAGCCCCATGTAGTGACAACAGCTGCACGGAACTGCCTCCTACCCATAAAGACGCTATGTTAAGACTGGGGGTAATTTGTGACAAAATCATGGGTCACCAGTGTTCAGGCTCCTCCTCAGGGTCCTCTGCCTTTTGTTGATCAGCCTGGTGATCTTTAGATACAATCTTTCCAAGTCTCCTCCCCTTCACTGGTAAGAATGTTAGTTAAGATCATGATGAGGCAATCCAGAACAGTGCTTGGGACAGGGCCTACTACATAATAAGCACTCAAAAATACCTAACTGGTTAATGCCTTTCATCAACTTTGTGGGTGAAATGAGGAAGTGGGGGCAAAAGGAAGAAAGCTCTCGGGCGGTGGCCGTGGAGTGCGGAGAGCACAGCCAACAGAAATGCTCTTGATCATCCTTAATCCTGTTCTGAATGCATCGGATTTAAATTTATTTGATTTCCTCTGAAAAAGTTGCCCTGGTGAACCCACATAGTTAGTAAGGGAGTTAAGAGGCCTTGCCTGTGACTTGATGTCCTATGTGGTCTCCTCTGTCATGGAGGCTTGGTATTCATGTGTTGGGATATTGCCACAGCCTCTTTCTGGACTTTTCTTTCTATTTTGACTCCATTCAGTGGTTGGGACTTTCTTCTAGCCTGGGGGAGAAGCGGCCATTCTTCTAACCTGGCAGGGGGTGGTTCTTCCATCTCTTCAGGGGTTAGCCATGCCTACACTGGGAGGAACAGCCCTGCCAACCTACTTACTGACTGTGGACAGAGCCTCTGGAATACTTTCCTTCATCAGCATGGCTGACCAGAATTAACACATGGCTCCCCTTAGCTCACTTTTCTTACTGACTATAAATCTTGGAAACCACGGGTGCTGTTTGGGGAGACTATAGAACCGTTAGTGGGTGGGGTCTACCTAGAGGAAGTGGGTCACTAGAGGGTGGGCCTTAAGGGTTATAAGCCAGCTACACTCTGGCCCCAGTCTCTTGCTGCTTTCTGATCTACCAGATGTGGACAAGCCACCCCACACGCCTGTGGCCATGGCCATGAACCTTCCCACCACCAAGCTGTCCTGCTATATTGGACTGTACTCTCAAGCCATAAGCCAAGAGAATTCTCTTCTCTCTTAAGTTGCTTCTTGTTGGGTATTTTGTCCCAGTGTTGAGAAAAATCACCACAAGAAGGCAGTAAGTACAGTGCAGGCGCAGTTCCATGGGCCTGGATCAATAATGGGGATTGATAATTAAGTGATTCAGCAGACATCCCTTGAGCCCTCACCAGGTACCAGGCAAGAGCTGAGGGAGAAACCTTTGAGCCTGAGGCCCAATTCTTCACCATAAAGCGGCATCAATGTCAACTTAGGAGAATGGTTAAGACAATACAAGAGACAGGACCAGGCTTAATGGTGGGAGTGTAAACACAACACATGAATGAAATGCCTATGGAGACCAGAAGAGGGCATCAGGTCCCCTGGAACTGGAGTTAGGGACAGTTAGTTGTTAGCTACCATATGGGTGCTAAGAATCAAACCTGGGTCCTTTGCAAAAGCAGCCAATGCCATTAACTCCTGAACTATCTCTCTTGTTAATTTTTTTTAAATCTATAGAATATAAATAGTATTGCCTTGGCTCTACAAATATTGTTATATTATGATTTAAATAATGTGAACATTGTCCCTCAACCATGTTAGAGACTTCATAAATGATGACTGTAATTATTATTGCTATTATTTTTATTGCTGATAATTGGTTTTCTTGGATTTGTATAAATATTTAATGCTTAAAAACAAAAAATCTAGGACTTCCAGGACTTGGGTGATGGGGCAAGAGGATCATAGGTGTGAGGTCAGCCTTGGCTACATAGTAAGAATCTGTCTCAAAATAAATAAAAAGGTTTTTTAAATTAAAAACTTGGGAGGAATTGCCACGACTTTCCAGATAAGAAAGAAAATGGCCTTTAAAAGGCCTTTCTGTGGGTTTAAATGTGGAGAATGAAAAATGACTGCCTCTACTGAAAACACCCATTTTTCTCTTCTGTGATGCCCAAGTCCCCTCTTCTAATTGCAATCTGAGGCTGAGGCTCTGGGGAAAGAACACCACACCACCCAGAAATGGACCCCCCTGTCCTTTCTCTGCTCAGGGAACGTGCCTGGGAGTGGATTTCACAATCTTTCAGGAACCTGAGGTATATGACACATATGCAGCTCTGCCTCTTTTCTCAGGGACCCACAAATCACAGAGATATTTGGAGTCCCAGCCATGCCCTGCCTGGGTTTGAATGCAACTGGTCCCTGGAGGAACACACCAGGCCTGCCACATAGGTAGGCTGAAGCCTTTACACTCTGGATATTGCATTACAACAAATGGGACAGTCTTCTTCCTCACAGGATCATTGGCTGCTGTTAAACAGGCATAGCTGGGCACAGCTGGAAGAGGAGATGACTTCTAAGAAACCTGGGGCTTCAGATCACTGGGAGACTCAAAACCATCAATATAAAGGAATGGCTCAATGGAATGGAGGCAGTTCAGGCCATCTTACCTAAGTGACCTCTGGGACTGTGCTGGCCCCAGACCATTTCTCCAACCAAAGACAGGGACAGTGAGCCCAGAATGCCCTGGCTGTGGTTATGAGGAAAAGAGAAATCAGGGTCTCCTGAATCCCAGACTAGCCCGGATCTCTTATGTAGCCAAGGATGACTTTGAACTTCTGATCCTCCTGTCTCCACTTCCCAAATGCTTGGATTACAGGCGTTCACCACCATACCCAGTTTATACGGTGCTGGGCATTGAACCCAGCACTTTGTGCATGCTGGGCTAGGAAAGCACTCTGTCACAACCTCAGTTCCAGTAGCCTTCCAATGTGGAGCAGGGTGGTGTTTCTGGATGGTGCATTGACAGGATGATTTAAAAATCTTCCAGAAGCTGTGTGAGGTGGCACACATCAGAATCCCAGCATTCTGGTGGCTGAGGCAGGATTGTGAGTTTGAGGCCAGCCTGGGCTACAGAACAAGACCCTGTCTCAAAAAATTAATTCTTTTTCTTTTAAAAATCTGCCCATGGGCTAGAGAGATGGCTCAGCGGTTAAGAACACTGAGTGTTCTTGCAGAAGACCTGGGTTCAGATCCCAGCACCCACATGGCAGCTAACAACTGGTCGTAACTCCAGTTCTAGGGGATCTGACGCCCTCTTCTGTCCTCCATGGGCATTGCATGACACAGGTGCACTTCCATACATGCAGGCAGTACATGCATACACATAAAAAAAATAAATAAAAAAAAATTTTTTTTTTAAAAAATCTACCTTCCAGGCTAGAGAGATGACTCAGTGGTTAAGAACACTGAATGTTCTTGCAGAAGACCTGGGTTTGAATCCCAGCACCCACACGGCAGCTAACAACTGTCCGTAACTCCAGTTCCAGGGGATCTGACAGCCTCTTCTGTCCTCTGAGGACATTGCATGACGTGGGTACACTTACTTACCTACATGTAGGCAATACATGCATACACACAAAAATATAAAAATAATAAATAAAATATTTTTTTAAAAACCTGCCTTCCATGTTGATCCTATGGAAATTTTACTCAACTGCAAATTTATTTCTACTTTAGTTCACTGAATATTAGGTAAGTAACAGCTGAGGACACCAACATCTCTAGAGGAGGTTGACACTGTCCCAGTGGCAGTGGAGCTGGATATCTTGCCCTGTGACTCCTGCAGGTTCCTGACCCCTACCAAGTGGGGCTTTTGCAGACACAGCCCGTTTTCCTTTCCACCTTCATGCAGAAGTCCACAATGGTCAAGGGCTACTGAAAGCTTGCAGGACATTGCAGGTACACTCACCTCTAGCTTCCCCAGAACCTTGGATGGTCAGCCCAGCAAGAAGGGAAATAGGCAAAATGCCTGGCTGTTAGAGTTGAAGTAAACCAATGACCCGATGTCCACACTCTGAAATAGTGAGAGCATTAAAGTTAATGTCACAGGACAGGCAGGATCGGAGTAGCTCAGTGTAGAGCCCCAGGGTCAAACTCCATCATGACAAAAAAAAAAAAAAAAAAAAAAAGTTACAGGGCTCTTTATTCATATGGAAGATGTCTCTGTCACATCCTTTATTATTATTTTTTTTTATTTTTATGTGTGTGAATGTATTGCCTACATGTGTGTAGGTGCACTCACGCTGTGCAATGTCCCCAGAGTTCAGAAGGTGTCTGATGGATCTGCTGGAACTGGAGATATGGAGAGTTGTTAGCCATCATGTGGGTGCTAGGAATCAAACCTGGGTCCTTAGCAAGGGTAGTCAGTGCTCTTAACCACTGAACCATCTCTTCAGATGCCCTGTCACATTCTTAAAGGGAACACGATGATTACAGTAAGCAAAACTTTTTTCTACCTCTGTGTATACTCATATACATATGATGCATGTACAAAGAAGCACCTTTCCAGTTGTTTTCTCTAGTTTGGGATTATCTGCAGGTATCTTTTTCTTTCCATCTGTCTGATCTTTCTCATTGGGGATCACTAGTGCATATGCTGAGTCTAATTGGAATAACAAACTATTTCTACTTGCGGGGAGGCTGAGGAAATGGCTTGCTGACAGGCATGAGATTCTGAGTTCAGATTCCCAGCATCCAATAGCCAGGCTCTACAAGTGTGTGTAACCCCAGCTCACATGGTGGAGGCTCGGAAGTGAGACAGAAGTGATGGGGGCCCAGTGTCCCCTCCAGCCACACCTCTGGCTTGCATGGTGACTGCAAAGCCCAGCAGAGTCACCATGCTCATAGCCATCTTACAACTGCCTTCTCTTGTCTGGTATGATTCACATCATGTGCATGGAGGTGTCCATGGGAGGCACTACACATGCACATTACAAGGTAGATGGTAGCTTCTAGAATGATGGAGCACAAGGACATCTGGGGCACCTAAAGTTTGGAACAAAGGTGACGTGACACCCAGCTACAGTTAAAATACACTCTTTCCCCATAAAAACTCAGGTCGAGGGACTAGAGAGATGGTTTAGTGGTTAAGAGCACTGGGTTCTCCTGCAAAGGACCTGAGTTCAATTCCCAGCACCTACATGGCAGCTAACAACTATCTGTAGATGTAACTCCCTCTTCTAGCCTCCGTGGGAACTACACACATGTGGTATACACACATACATACTGGCAACCACTTATACACATAAAATAAAAATGAATACACCTTTAAAAAAACCCCTCAAGGCCAAGTGTGGTGGCACATGCCATTAATCCCAATACTCAAGAGGCAGCAGCAGAGGCAGGTAGATACCTGAATTCCAGGCCAACCTGATCGACGTAGTGAGTTCCAGGCTAGCCAGGGCTACATAGTGAGACCTTGTCAGATAAAGCCAAACCAAATCAAGACAAAACAAAACAACAACAACAAAAAAACTCAGGTTTTGGCTCCCAGCTGCAGTACAGTGTGTTGGGAAGTGGGGCCTAGTGGGAGGTGTTTAGGTCTTGGGGCCGAGCCCTCAGGAGTAGATGAATGCCTGTCTCTTAGGACTGACTAGCTATGGCAGGAGGCCAATCCCCTTTCCTCTTCTTGCTCCCTCCTATACATCCTTTCACTAGTCCTCCATAGATGGAGCAGCTTGAGGCCCTTGCTTGAAGCTAAGCATGAACAAATCTCTCTTTACCAATCAGCCAGACTCAGCTATGCTGTTAGAGAAAACAGAGCAGATGAGTCAGCCTTGAGCAGGGGAAGCCATGTCCTGGGGCAAGCCACAGTGACCCTCTTTAGCCACATGTCACCTGAGCTTCCCTAGTGCCTGCCATCCAAGCTGTCATTATAGACAGCAGACCACAGTGAATACAGAGTGATGACAAAGGAGTCAACTCAGAGAGCTCGTCCTTCTGCTGAAGACATAGAACAGGATCTGAGGACCCCTGTTGAGTGAAGGTGACTGAGGTCCTGACTGAGTGAGGACTGAGCTGTCCTCATAGTCACTCACTCACTCACTCACTCACTCACTCACCCACTCACCCACTCACTCACTCACCCACTCACAAAGGCACCCAGATGCTTCAAGCTTTCTGAGGCAAAGAGGCTGTGGGTTCATTCCTCTTCATGGCACAGATTAGAAAGCTGGTCTCAGGCATTTAAAAAATGGTTTATTAAAAATCATCTCTCCCAGCCAGGCGTGGTGGCGCATGCCTTTAATCCCAGCAGAGGCAGGCGGATTTCTGTGAGTTCAAGGCCAGCCTGGTCTACGTAGTGAGTTCCAGGACAGCTGGGACTACAGGGAGACCCTGTCTCAAAAAGACCCCCCCGCAAAAAAAATCAAACCAAAAAACAAAAATCATCTCTCCCCATAAAAACTCAGGTCAAGGGACTGGAGAGATGGCTCAGTGGTTTATTTATTTTTATTTTACATGTATGAGCATTTTGCCTGCGTATAGGTAAATGCACCACATCTGTGCAATGCCAGTGGAAGCCAGAAGAGGGCATTGGATCCTCTGGAACTGGGCTTAAGGACAGTTGTTAGCTGTCCTGTGGATGCTGGGAATTGAGCCCAGATCCTTTACAAGAGCAGCCATTGCTCCTAAGTGTGGAGCCAACTCTACAGCCCCTTAGAAGTGGGTTTGATACTGCATAGCTAGGATGGGTTAGCGGCTATGGAGCCTCTGAACCTCAAACTTGCCCTCCTTGGGAGTCAGTGGAGGATGTATAAAAACCCATGGCCCTGGTCTGGGCCCTGGGAGTGGTAGGGTTTCCTCTCTGGGGAGGGGGTAGCTCAGCTGTCATGGGCTTCTCTCTGGGCCACAGAAGTGGTCCATCTCCATAGTGCAGGTTCTTTTCTACCTGACCCTTTCTTGAGGCCTGAGTTAACACACAGGGAATAAGGAATTAGGAAGATACTTTGGAGCAGAAAAGACATCACAGCCTGAAGGCTTTAAGAACAGCAGGGACAGAAAACCTGATGAGTATGGACAGCCTTGGGACAAATTCCAGGAGTGAGAGCTGCCCAGGAGAGAAAGGGACCTGTAGGACAATGGCATGGCTTTAAACAGCATGAGCACCCCAGAAAGCAGCCCCTCCCCTTCACTTTCTCAGTTCAGCTTCTGTGACTTGAATTAGGACAAATTCTGAGTTCTGCTTGACACTCCCCAGCTCTCCGAAGGATCAGCCTGAGCCTGGACTTCGCCTGACATCACCTTTGCTTTTATCGTCCCTTCCCTGCCCTACTCCCCTACTCCCTACCAGCTGCCCCTGGGAGCATTAACCAAGGGCTTACACACAAATCCTCAGCTCCTTCAGGGGACCTGCCATGTCACCAGGGCCCTCCCAGAACTGCTGCTTTGTAAATATTTGTTGCCTGAATGCACGAATGGTGAGCAAGCTGGGGGATCACAGGTAAGTGGAATCTGACAGATTATGATGCTAATTCCAGCTCCCTCCTTTGCCTGGATGAAACAGGTTGGCCCCTTTGGGAAGCCTCCCAAAGCTTTGGGGGTGGGGCAAGTGTCTTCTAGCAGGGCTCCTATGCTTTCTAATTGAACAGACCATTAAAAGGTGAGGTCATTTCCCCTGGGAGGGACAGGCCTTTATCACATTCCAGGACACAGCCCCAGGGTGGGGACAAAAGTGCCACTGCATCTACACTGTCTGTTGTCACTGGAGCGGCTGGAGGGAATGGCTGCTCTGGAATGAACCAATCCAACCTTTGACCTGGACTCCAGTTTAATTCACTTCTTCCCTCCATTAGCCAGCAAGAAGGAGGGAGACACCATGGGGAGGGACGGCATATTTTATTTTTATGGCATTTTTATTCCCTGTGACCTGCTGGGTCAAACCCAGTCTCGTCTCATGATTTATGCATCAGAGGGGCCTTTCCCAGTTCCTAATGGCTTTTGTTGAGTTTACCTCCTAGAAAGACTGGAAAAAAAATCAAGTATTTCAATTAAAAACTTCACCTTTTGGCATTTCAATTGACATGTTCTTAATTGGATGATTCATTCCATAAAGTGCGTTGGCAGAACTTGAAAGCTGTTCCAGGTTTTAGAACTCACCCAGCCTAGGGGCCTGTGGAGATATGGCTAAGGGGGTAAAGTCGCTTGCTGCCAAGCCTTAGCACCTGAGTTTGATTCCTGGGACCCACATGGCAGAAGGAAAGAACAAATGCCCCAAAGTTGTACACACACACACACACACACACACACACACACAACATAAATAAACATTAGAAAAACTACCTAAAGGCAAACAGATCAAAGAATAAATCTGACCAATCACAGAATGTTGGATTAGATTTGTTGCCATTTTGTTATTGCCATTTATTGACAGAGATTTGTCCCAAAGTCCCAAGAAAGCCATTTAAAACCATAACATTCCACATAGAAATAAAAAGATCTCCATTGTGTATAGCAACATTTTAGCTTTTTTTTTCTATTTTGCTGGTGGACTGGAAATGAAAAGGTGACATAACAATGATCAAGTATAGAGAGTGGACTT
>NW_008336930.1:3047444-3090306 GCF_000622305.1 Nannospalax galili
CCCAAAGTTGTACACACACACACACACACACACACACACACACAACATAAATAAACATTAGAGAGAAAGAAGGAAGGAAGGCAGGAAGAGAGGAAGGAAAGAAAGAAATCAGCCAGTCTGTTCCCTTGCTTTTTTCTTGGAAAGGCTAAGAACCCAGGGACTGGCAATGATATGCCAAGTTCACACAGCTACTGAGTGCCAACCCCTATAAAGGACTGACCCAGAAGGGAATATAAAGCTGGGCATGGGGGCTCACATCTGCAATCCCAGTACTCTGGAGGTTGAGGAAGAAGAATTACAAGTTTGAAGCTAGCCTGGGCTACATAGCCAGATCCTGTCTTTAAAAAAATACATGAATCCATTCCCTCTCTTGTGAACACATTTCCTTCACTTATTTCAAGGGCAGCCTTCCTTTTTGCAAGGGAACACAACAGCTTGCTTCAAAGTCCAGGGAGGTAAAATAGCCACTCAAGCAAGCACAAGGTCTCCTGAACTCTTTGAGTGGGAATTTAAATTTTATTTATTTATTTATTTATTATTTATTTATTTATTATTTTTGTTTTTTGATGAATAAATCAAATTTGTTGATTTATTTACTTTTATGTGTATGAGTGTTTTGCCTGCATGTATGTAAGTGTACCACCTGTGTGCAATTCCCAAAGAGGTCAGAAGAGGGCATTAGAGCCCCTGGAACTGGAGTTACAGATGGTTTTTAGTTGCCACGTGGATGCTGGGAATCAAACCCTGGTCTCTGCAAGAGTAGCTAGTGCTATTAACTGCAGAGTCATCTCTCCAGCCTTTTGATTGGGAATTTGATGCAGTACACTGGAGATGGCCTCTCTCTGCCCCATGGTGTCTGGGAACTCCACAGGTTTCTTCTGAAGACTGTTCACTTGTGGGAGCGGGTCCTTTCCTGCCTGGGACTTCCTAGATCATCAATACCTGGCCTCCCTCTGGATGGGGCTTCATTACAACATGGCAGCTGACTTGCAAAGATCTGAGCCTGAGAGAAAGAGCAAAAGGGAAAGAAAGACTGGGGGAAACGTCCGTGGACTTCAAAATCACTTGGTCTCATTGCCCTGTATTGCCTTCCTCATGGCAGTTACAAAGTGCAGTTGTCCCAGCTTGATGGGCACAGTCTCCATGGAGATATGAATACCGCCATGAACAAGATTCATACCGGCACTGCCATCTTGAAAAATGCAGTCTGCCCCAAGAGTCAGGGCTCACACCCAGTTAAATTCAGCTGATGCATGTATTTGGTATCTGTCTTGTCTACTAGACTGTAGTTCCCTTGAACTACAATTGCTATTACCAATGTGGCCAGTTCTGTGGAGGCTGGATTAGGGGGAAGAAGTTAATGACTTTTTTTGTTTGGCTAGGCTGGATTAGGGGGAAGAAGTTAATGATTTTTTTTTGTTTGGCTTGTGAGAATCAAAAAAAAAAAAAAAAAAGTCTAAAGCCTCTAAACTAGAGCATGGCACAGGTACACGCAGCATACATGCAAACAAAACACCAACACACATAAAATAAAAGTGAGTAAATTGAAATAAAAAGGTCTGTATTGGCTGAAAGTACTCTCATTTCCCTTCTCCATGAATTTTCCTAGTCTCCAAGAACTCGTTTCCCTAGAGAGTTGATTCATTCGTTCACTCATTCTTCACGGGGACACAGGGAAGATATCTAGCTTAGTTAATAGTCAGGGAAGATAACCCTCAGGAATGGTGTGTGGAGATGTGGAGAGCAAGCCAGGGAGTTGGCTAGGTAAGGGCAGGAGGAAGAGCACTCCCAGGCAGAGGGAAGGGCCTGTGCAAAGACAGAAGGCGGCAGTTTAGCATGCAGGTGAGGTTTGAGAGACCGCTAAGGGAAAAGTGATGTAAAGCTGCAGGGTCAAGCAGGGCCTGCTTATAACTAGGTTTAAATGCCACCTGAAGGAGTTTAGCTTATCCCTGAGTGTGGTGGCAAGTCACTCTAGTGGTAGCATGTAGAGAAAGAGTTGAGGATTGTGGGGGATGGGGTGGAGCGTCTTAGGACACAGTGGGATGGAGTGGGATATACTGGGACTTGATGGGATGAGTGGGATGCAATAGGAAACTTGGTAAAAATCCTGATGCCAGATAACAGCAAAGGTAGGCAGCAGGGCTATCACAAGTGGGGGCTCATTTCCAAGGCAGATCTCATGACTGTGTAGATGTGGAGGTGCAGGGGCTGTGCCACCTCTCAGTCTCTTTTTTAGTAAGCAGGGGTGAGGGACTGAGCCAAGAATTCTGGAGGAGGCATGTGAGGTCAGTTTTTTTTTTTTTTTACAAGTGTCCCACATCATCTGAGCAGGGAAGTTCGAGTGGGTACTTGTATCCATGAGATCAGAACCCAGCAAGGAGACTAGCTGTCCATCTGAAACAGGAACCAAAGGAGCAATGGAGCACAGTGCACAGGAGTGGACATTCTCACAAAGGGCAGGTGTGCAGAGCGGCAGGAGAACATGCAGAAGGTGGATCCCAAGGGCATCCCCTGAGAGAGTGGGAAGGACAGGAGCAGCACAGCCTCCAGCATCAGCCAGAGAGGAGGCCCTGCAGCTTCCAAAAAAAGCAGCTCCCCTGACACATAGAAGAGGTCAGTGGGCAGAGAGCTGAGAGCTGAAAAGGAGGTGAGGGAGGGAATGGCGGAATGGAGCTGGATGGAAGGATGCATAGTTAAAGGATGTGTGGATAGTGGATGAATGGATGTATGCATGGATGGCTGGATGAATGGTTGGCTAAATGAATGGATGGATGGATAAATAGATGGATGTCAAATAGGTGGATCAATAGTTGATGGATGTATGGATAGTGGATGGATATTGGACAGATGGATGATTGGGTAGCCAGATGGCTGACTGTCTATATGTATATATAGCTGCATGGATGGATAAATGGATGGATGGATAGATGGATGGATGGATGGATGGATAGATAGATGGCTGCTATATATATGGCCAGATGGGCATATGGCTGGCTGCTTGGCTAACTGCATGGTTGAATGGCTGAATGGCCAGATGGATGGATGGCTGGACAGCCAGATGGATGGCATTCTAACAAAGACTAGACACACTTCCTCCTGAGCCTGATAATTCCCAAGACACCAGGATGACTGTATCAAGACAACCTCCACAGAAGAGCAGTCCTATGGGGCCTGTTCCACCCATCTCTCTGTGTACTAACCTCAGTATCTCCTTAGCAACCATATTGGTGTTGAAAAGCCTGGAGGAATGGTGCTGCCATGCTGCGGCTATGAGAACAGTTTCAATGAGTGTGTCTCTTGTTTTGTCTGCATTCAAATGTATGTATCATCACTTGACTGCAAGCACCCACATGTGGGTGGGACCTACCTCTTATCACTGGTTCTGGGGTGATGTGTTCAAAACTTGATCAGTAAGATTCAGGCCTGAGAATTTAGGGGAACTGACTGGAAGAAAAGCTACCATCTCCAACAAGGGTGGAAACAGCCAGCAGAGAGGAAAGCAGATCTGAGAGATGAGAGATGGCACTCCAGGGACAATCCTTGAGCACCTAGATACAGCCATACCTGAAGCCACTTGTTTCTGGATTCAAGCCACCACATCCCCATTTTGCCTGTCAGAAAGGGCTGAGTTCTGACACTGAATGAGTGGTCCCAAGTTTGGCAAAGCATTCAGGCATGGGACCATAGGGTGGAGCTAGAGGGGCAGCGTTCCTGATTTCCTATCAAACAGTTCCTCAGCTGTCTTACCTGCCAACCAAGTTCTGGCTGCAGGTATCCTTTCTTCCTCTCTCACTTCTTCTATTGTTTTCCTGGATACTCCCGTGTTCTCTAAACTGCTCCTCAAAAAACAGCAAAACACCAGTATCTGAGATGTTTGGACATTGGCCTGAGAGGCACTACCCATGCTTTGTGTGTGTGTGTGTGTGTGTGTGTGTGTGTGTGTGCGTGCGTGTGTCTGTGTCTGAGTGTGTGTACCTGCTCATGTGTGTATGTGTACATGTGTGTGCTTGTGTGCCTGTGTGGAGGCCAGAGGTTGAATCTCAAGTGTCTTCCACAGTCACTCTTACCTTATTTTTTTGAGACAGGGTCTCTTCTTAGGGAACCTGGAATTTACCAGTTTGACTGGCTGGCTAGTGAGCTCCAGGGAGGGATCTTCCTATCTCCACCCCTTGCAGCCTAAGCACCGGGGGTGGGGGGGGTGAGGGGGGGTATAGGAGCCATGCCTGGCTTGTCTTATTTTAATGTGAGTAGTGGGGATCAAACTCAGATCCTTGTGACTGCTGTGCAATCACTTCACTTTACTCACTGAGCCATCTCCCCAGTCCTCCTCCTTACTACTTGTGGCATCAGGACAGGGCAACACCACATTGGTCCTAGGATCCTACATCCTAAATCAGAAGGGCTGTTTATAGGGACTCCATCAGTTGACGAGGTGTCCGTACCCTAGTGCTTTGCTGAAAGCCAATGACCCCACCTGCATTCTAGGCACAGTGACCATGCCCAGGAGACAAACCCTTGCTCAGTTCCCCAGGATATGGATGAAACAGGCCTCATAAGTTCATGGCCACTGGACAGCAGTTAGCTGTATTAAGGAAATGATTGCTTCCCACTATCCACATGGCCAGAGGGGAAGTAGAGGTCCTGACCCTTGGAAGTGACCATGGGGTTCCAAATCGCACAGACACAGTTCCCACTCCCCACCTTCCTGCTGTGTTGGTCCTGCTTTCTGCTGTCTTTGGGGAAATGATGGAACTTTGGGGCCACCTCCCACCACTGTCCCTCCCCATTTACCACCCACATACCTGTCTTTCCTTCTTTTCCCTCTTCCTTTTCTGTACTCCTCCCTCCAGGACTTTCATCCTGTGGTTCCAGCAAGATGAGAGCGTAGAGAAAAAGGCTGAGCAGTCACCAGGCTCAGCCCTCAATCCCGCTGCTGGTCACTGGTCACGGCACTGTTTCCTTTGCGAGCCCGCCCTGGTTTAAGAGTCAGTCAGATCCTGAAATATATGTGGTCACTTCATTGAGCCTTAGCTGGAGCTCAGATGCCCTCTCTCCTTCCTCTCCCTCCTCTCCTCCTCTCCCTTCTTTCTCTCTCTTCCTCTCTCCCTTCTTCCCTTTCCTTTTCTTTCCCCCTTTCCTTCTCCTCCCTTCCATCTCCCTCCTCTCCTGTCCCGTTCCACCTCAGTCTGGTTTCTCTTTTCCACCAGGAAACAATTGACCTGCCATGTGGCTCTCATGGGCCTAGCAAATCACTGTGACCCACTGTGGGGTGAAGGGGTGAGGTCACAGGGCCCAAGTGCAGACATTCATGATATCTTAGCTTCCTGTCCATGGTTACTGGTTTAAGAGAGTGCCCCAAGCACAACCACCAGATTCCTCCGTGAGTGATGTAGAACCTTTGGAAGAGAGAGCATCTAGCTTTTACTTTACTGTTTTTGCAGTACTGAAGTGGAACCCAGGGCTTAGTATTTGACAGACAAGCACTCTATGCTGAGCCTCAGTGCCAGCACTTGTCTCTTGCTTTTAGATTAGGAGAGAGCAACAGAGGCTTCAGTTTCTGCTTCTAATCTTCCTGGAGAAAAGAAAAGAGAATGTGGAGATGAGTAGAAAATAGGGAGAGAGGGAGGGAGGGAGGGAGGGAGGGAGGGACGGACGGACGGACGGACCGACAGAAGAAAAGAGATAGAGACAGACAGAAAGGGAGAGAGAAAAGCAGAGAGAGGTAAGAGGAGAAAGAAATAGAAAGGGTGAGAAAGAAACAGAGAGAGACTGAGGAAGAGAGAAGAAAGAAACAAAGGGAGAGAGAAAAATAGAAACACAGAGAGAGACAGAGACTGGGGAGAGACAGGGAAACAGAAACAGAAAGGGAGAGAAAGAACAGCAACAGAGGGGGAGAGAGGGGAAGAGAGGAACAGAAAGGGGGCGAGAGAGCACACTCATCTAGTAGTTCTAGAAACCCATCAACCTCCTGACATTTCTCAATCATAAATACCTTGAGTGGCTCCAGCCCACAAGAGCTGGGTTGGGCCCCTCACAGTGGCTATATTTCATCCAGTGCCTGGAGTCCTGGGTAAACTGAGGTAGAATGTTGGCAGTCCGTGTGATGTTCTCTGTGTAGAGTCTTGAGGATGCTGCTGTTGTGGCCCTGGTGCTGGCTCCAGGCTGGGGCGTGACTTCGGCCTCTCCTGATCTCATTTGGGTGTGGTCTTCTGCTGCCTCGCCAAGGGCCACAGGCTTGACAGCCTTACACGGCTAGCTCTGCTTCTTTGTTTCCCATCTTGCATTTCTTCCAACATTTGTGATTCTGTGTTCCTTGGTGCTCTCTTTTTTTTGAAATTTATTTTTATTTTATGAGTGTTTTGCCTGCATATAAGTGCATTTGTGTCTTGCAATACCCATGGAGGCCAAAAGAGGGCATTGGATCTCCAGGAACTGAAGTTATAGATGGTTGTTAGCTGCCTTGTGGGTGCTGGGAACTGAGCTGTGTCCTCTGGAAGAGCAGCCAGTGCTCTTAATGGCTGGGTCATCTCTCCCACCCCACTTGGGACTCTTGAAGTGACAGTGGCAGGATCCTAAGAATAACCAGAAGAATATGACTGTTTATACCGAAATCCAGAAGAGCAGCCCCAGTCCCACCCTGGCAGCTGGTTTTCCCATTTACTTTGTTCACAGAGTATATCAGCTATCCATTGCCATGCAACAAATTGTGGTGGATGGTTCATAGCAGTTCTGCTGAGGGCTTCCGGATCACGGTGTCTCATGGGGCCAAAGGCATCGACCTGGGCTTTGGACACCTGAAGACTGACCTGGAGCTGGAATGCTTACTGTCAAGAGGCATCTGGTAGGAGACTTAGGATCTTTGTCATGGAAACCTCTCCAAGGGCTGCTGAGTATTCTCACAGCAGCTGGCTTCGGAATTTAGGAGTGAGAATGGAAGATGGAGCCATGCTTTTGATGAGCCAACTTCAGAGGTCACACTGCATTCTCTACTGACTAACATGCAGGCCCTAATGAGGAGGAGGGTGGCACTTGGGCACAAGTACAGAAGGTTGGTGCATGACATCTCGGCAGATGCAAAGAAATGTCTATTTGCCTAGATAAGGAGGGCACCGACAGACCAAAGAAGATTCCATTCAAATCTAGTTTGGTAAACCAGTGAGCTTATTGGGGGAGGTGGGGTACTCACAGGAGCATGGGGGGAGGGGTTACCTATAGGAGCATGGATCAAAGGCCCAGAGCACTGGGAAGTCGCCTAGCAACAGAAGGCTGCTAGACCACTGCAGTCCCCTGAACAACTTCTAGGCAGCTACACTACAAAAGGGTTCCAGCTTCCAGTCAACCTTCCACCCCAGCTAGAACCTCAGAGAGTGGAGAGCTTGGGGAGGTTCTGAGTCCCATGAGCCCTATAGGCATGCCCCCTCCACAAAGGGCTGTTAATACATGAAGGTCCTGCAGGTGCTCATCCCTGTTCTGATTCAAGACACACTGGTCATGCCCAACCCAGAGGAAATGCACACAGCCAAGGGATACAGCAAAAGGCAGCCTCTTCCTGGGTGGATTGCCAGCGTTATTAACATCATACAGGTGAGCAGCTTCTTCCTAGTGTGATGGGGATAACTTGGCATCCTTGAGACTTCTGGAAAGCCTCCCTTCCTGAACTGGATGCTTGAAGAGGTTGTTTCTGAGCTCGCCAAGAGCTCCTTTTAAATAAACTAGTGAACTGACTAAACTAATTTGCTGGTCTGTAGCTCCTGGCATGTCTGGGGATTTCCTAATAAATACTGGCTTTGGGTTGGCAACTTGGCAGCACAGCGGCAGTCCTCTCAGGAGCAGAGCCCAGTAGGACCTGCAACAGCACCCTGACAGATGAGAGAGTGGCCTGTGTAGAGGGCAGGAAAGCGACAGATGCCTGGATCTGTGATGTCTTTTCCTGGGCCACCAGTGTGTTTTGTTCTCTGTGCCTCTGTTTCTTTCTCTCTAAAGATGAGGATAAGGAAACTTCCTAACTCACAAGGCACAAGGTTTGGATGAGGTGATGGGCCATTCCTAAAGGGAGGCCCATCCCTTTAAGGACACTGTGCCGGCATGGCTATTAACTTGAGGACTGGCAGCATGTGTGCAGAGCTGCTAACCCTAGGCTAGCCTACTCCTGCTTCCTGTACTGCAGGCTGGACCAGCCTCATGGTATGTACCAGTGCAGCTGCCCAGAGCCCCCAGCTTAGAAGAGTCCCACCCTTGGATGTGCTGTCTTAAGATTCCCCATTGTCATCTTAAAGCTGCGCTTTGCAAGTGACATCTGCTGGGACAGCAGAGCCTTGTGGTGGGCTTAGTATATCAGCTTGCATGCAGTTCCTACCTGCCTCCCTATAATGGGCTCTCAGCTCCATGATTCCCTCCCCCTGGCACACCTCAGTCCCCTCTGGCAACCGTGCTCTCAATCTGGACCACCCATGGCACCCAAGGTGGAACTGACTTGTGTTCTCAATAGAAGGCCCTGTTTGTGGCTGTTCCCAGGCTCCTGCGTGCTGTGTGTCATTTTTTTTTTTTCACTTTTCTCTCTCTTCAGCCCTCCCTCTCTCTTTTCCTACTCTCTTCCCTCCCTTCCCACCACCTCCCCTTCCCTCCCAGCCTCCCTCTTCTTAAGATGAAGGTCTCACTGTGTGGAACACAGGACCCTCTGCCTCAGCCTCGGAAGTGCTAGGTCCAGCTGTGCACCACACCCAGCCCAGGTTTACTTGTTTATACTTGGTCCCCGATTCCCACCCTGCCCCATTGCCCCAAAGGCCTCAGGGTTTTTAAGGCAGGTCTGTCCTCTGTTCTGATCATGGCTGTCACCCTGGTGCCCAGCACGATGACTAGAAGACACTGGGTGCTCAGTGAGCTCTTGCCCAATGAGTGATTCTGTGGAAGAACTTCCTGCAGAAGACCTTGGCCCAAAGAATCCTGCAGGATCTGCACCCACAGCATGCTCAGGAAAAACTGCCCAGGGCAGGTACAAATGGCCTCTGCATCTTTCTTTCCCTCTTGTGTCCCTTGGTACTGAGTGTCTCATCTCTGCTGGGAACAGCTCTGTGGACCCCCCACAGGCCCAACCATGGAATCATAACTCATTTCCCCCCCCCCCCCGCCCCAGCTCCTCTGGCCTTAATTGGGCCAATCTGTCCGCCTGACACCCTGCGTTCTGGTTCATTTTCTTCACAAAGCCCTCTTCTGTCACTTGACAGATTCTCAGCTGTCGTGGACACATTTTTCAATGTGTGCTCTTCCCATATTTCCCAAGCAGGTTTCAGCTCTCCTTAAACCCACCACACTTTATAATTTCCGAGTGATTTTCCTCGAGAGCCATCATTCTTTCCCACCTTCTCCACAGCTTCCTCCCTCAGTGCTGCTTTGGAGGCCACTGGCTTCCCAGGGCCTCTCTAGACTACTAAGAGGAGGACCAGCATGCTAACCCACTTTTTGCCCCAGCTGACACCAGGGCTTGTGGTAATCATGAATTTGGGAAGTGTTCCTGGAAGCAGAGGTGACAGAGAGGAAGGGGAAGGGACATTCAGCCAGGGCCACCATCCTCAGAGTAGACCCTGGGAAAGGAACTTCCCTGAACTTCCTTCTGGTGGAGTTTGTATGAACAAGCAGCTTTTGAGGCTTTGGAGAAACCTCAGCAAGGGCTTGGGGCAGGATTTTGGAACCTTCTGCAGAGGCCTCCATCAGCTTCGCTGAAGTCAGGTAGCCACGAGGAGGTGACGTGCTGCTTGCAGATGTCCACAATGGCATGTCACACGCAGCTCCCTGAGTTACAGGTTACCTCTCAGATTATACCCTCTTTGGTTATTCCTTTCTTTGTCTTAGAGCCTCTGGCTGTGCAGGATTGCTGCTGGCTTTAGGCAGGCTCCAGACAGGAGGCATTGCCTGTCTGCCAGGCTCCCAGAAAGAAACAGACTTCTGTCTCTGGCAATCAACCCATGGAGAAGAAGAGGGCTGGTACTCCCAGATGTTAGGAATGGGTCTCCCTGAGGCCTACCTGGCTCCATTCCAAGGGGGTCCTAAAGGCAACTCAAGGTGTTGATGCAAATGACAAGGGTAATCAGAGTTAGATTGTTCCTTGATCAGTCTCTCTGAGTTGCCCCTTCCTGCCATCCTGGACAGGTTCCACAGACTTCTATCCATTCTATATGGGAAGATCAAGTCTTAGTTTCACCTCCTGCTCCCACCTAGCTCAGAGCTGCTTGAGCTACTCTCCAAGAGACTTCCTGCAGAAAGATATCCCTCCTCCTCTTTTGTCAGATTTTTACAGGATCAGCATCCCACAGATGGTACATTCAGGATACTGTGCGGGGCAGGCAGCAGGTGCAAACAGCCTTTGCAATGCTCTGTTCTTTTCCCTCCTATGATATTTAGGACTGGGTGCCTCATCCCTGCTGGAAATTGCTCCATGGATCTGAGAGCCCTGGGATGAAGTAGGGCAGGAGCTGGGTCTATTTCAAGGATGCCCCCCTCCCCCATCTTCCTCCTGGCAGGCCCAAGGAGCAGCATTCCCACCAGGCTCTAAGGATGCTGTCTCCTCCTATTTGTCTTCCCCCTCATCCTCTTCATCCCTCTCTCCCTCCTTTCTCCTCCTCCCCTCCAGGGGAGCATCATTCCCACCAGGCTCTAAGGGTGCCTCCTGGCCTCTCCTCTCCCTCCTTCCTCTCCTCTCCCCATTTTCTCTCCTCCTTCTTTTCCTTCCCACTCATCCTCCCCCCCCCACTCCCTCCCCACTCCCATTTTATTCCTGGCAAGTCCAGGGAGCACTGTTCTCACCAGTCTCCACCCCAGGGACAAGCTTCCTCCAGAAGGCAATATGAGTAGCTCTCCGTTGCTGGCCTCTGCTGTTCCTGCTTCCCCTGTGCTGAAAGCATCATGTGCCAGCCCCCACACAGGCACACCTGTGACTATCTTGAATGTACATGTGCTGGGCTTTAGGTAGAGACTGAAACACAGTCCCCTGAGGTGAGAGAGCAGTGACTTGACCCTTCTTCCTCCTCCCCCTACAGGATCCCCTACAGCCACTGGCTCATGAAGTCTTCCCAGATGGGGGAATCAATCACCTTTTTGGGTAGGACTCAGGCCTGGGTCTCTTGTGGGGTCCTCTGCACTCAGGAGAAATCCCTCATCTTGCCCTCTAAGTGGTGCAAGGGTCAGGGCATCCTTTCTCTACTGTACTGTCTCTG
The DNA here is from genome assembly GCF_000622305.1 of Nannospalax galili. Taxonomy (NCBI): domain Eukaryota; kingdom Metazoa; phylum Chordata; class Mammalia; order Rodentia; family Spalacidae; genus Nannospalax; species Nannospalax galili. The sequence goes on from NW_008336930.1 coordinate 3,058,655, forward strand.
GTTCTCTCCTGTGCCTTCTTAAAGAGATCTGAAAATCTGTTGTTTGTTCAACCAGGAACTGAGATGTCAGTGCTCCGTGTTCCCAGTCTAGTCCCCATGGCCATTCTCTAGAGTATTCCTCTTTGCCAGAAGTCTCCATCCTAGTCTTTCTTGGTATAGGTGGAGGAAAGACAGGCACTGTTATGAGTTAACTTTCTGGCACTGTAACAAATACCTGAGGTAAATCAACTTAGAGAGAAAACAGATTTATCTGGACTTACAGTCCACAGTTGTGTAGACCCAGTGCTTTCAGGCCTCTGGTGACACTACGAATCACGGTAGAGAGAATATAATGAGCGAAGTTGTCACTCCATAGCTTGGAGGGAAAAGCAACAGACCAGGATCACATAGTCCTCTTCTAGGGTACATCTCCAATGACCTAAAACCTCATGGAAGACCCCCCTCTTGAAGGCCTTCCACATCCCTATCAGGGGCTGTGCTGTGACCTGGAGGTCAAACCTTTAACACTGAAGTGTAGGGAACATTCCAGATCCAAACTATAGTGGGAATGATTCTGGCCTGGCCCATCTGAACCTCCTTTTCGGGAGGGGATACATATGTTTCTCTCTGTGTGTGTATATACATGGGTACACATGTGTGTGGAGGCCAAGTTCAAAACCTTGTATGTCATTCTTCATGAATGCTGTCCACCTTGTTTTTTGAGACGGGGATCTCTCACTGACCTAGAGCTTACTAGTTAAGCTTGGCTAGCCAGGAAGCCCCAGCCAGGGACTTGCCTGTCTCTGCCTCCCCAGTGCTAGGATACATAGGCGTGTGCCCCACCACACCTGACATTTTTACATGGGTTCTGAGGGTCATACTTAGGTTGTCATGCTTGTGGTAAGCACTTGCTAACTGAGCTATCTCCCCCGCCCCTGAACTCTTTAAAGAATTACATTATTTATTTATTGTGTGTATGGGGGAGAGGAATGCCCGTGTACCACATGCACAGGTAGAGGTCAGAGAACAACTTACAGAAGTTGGTTCTTTCCTTCTACAATGCAGATCCTAAGGATTATGGCTATAAGAAGACAACTTGAAACAGTCAGTTGTCTCTTTCCACCATGTGGGTTCAGGGTACTGAACTTAGGAAGTCAGGCTTGGTGGCAAGTACCTTTACTCACTGAGCCGTCTTGCCAGTCCATCTGTGGATCCCCTATTTTTTGTTAGACAGGCTCTCACTATTTAGCCCAGCCCTGGCTGTTCTGGAACTCTCTATGTAGACCAAGTCAGCCTCAGACTCACAGAGATCTACCTGCCTTTGCCTCTTGAGTGCTGAAATTAAAGGCATGTGCCACCACCAGTGGCCTCCTAGACTCTTTTGAATGTGCTTGAAATCACACTGACCTCTGAGTAGCTTGCTCCCCTGAGGAAAGAGATTTTTCACTTGGAGTCTAAAACCATGGTTGAGACTCCTGGTCCTCTTCCCCTGATAGTGTTAGTAGTTCTCAAGATTTATCATCTATCAACATCTGAGATGTTTACATATTGTCACAGATATCTGAAAATGACATTTTACAGTCATCTCTATTTAGATATCCCAGTAGCAATTGGATCCGCTGCAAGATCTTGTTACTCAATTTGTTGATAAAGAAACACCAGTTATCCTATCAGAGGTTTGTTTCATGTTTGATAGCTGGGCAGCCGAGTCTGTCTGTGGTCCTAGGCATTTTATTTTATACATTTAAAATCATGATGCTAGGGGATGGAGAAATTGCTCAGTGGTTAAGAGCACTAGCTACTCTTACAGAGGACTGGAGTTTGGTTTCCAGCACCCACATGGCAGCTAACAACTGTCCATAACTCCAGTTCCCAGGGAAATTCAATGCCTCTTCTGACCTCTATGGGCATTGCATGACATGGATGCACTTACACACATGTAGGCAATACACTCATGTACATAAAAACAAATAAAAATAAAAAATAGAATAAATAAATCAAAAAGAAAATTTAAAATCATGGTGCTGCAAAGGAAGCCCCAGCTTTGTAAGAGACCACGTGGTGGCTTTAGCCTGACTGAAAAATCCCTTTCCTCAGGGGAAATAGAGGCTAGTGTGCATCCAAGCACTTTCAAAAGAGTCCAGGGGCTGGGCGTGATGGTGCACACCTTCAATCTCAGCACTCGGGAGGCAGAGGAAGGCAGATCCCTGTGAATTTGAGGCTATCCTGGTCTAATAGAGAGTTCCAGGCCAGTCAAGGCTATATAGTAAGACCTCATCCAATAAAGTGGGGAGAATATCCACAGATGGGCTGGCAAGGTGGCTCAGTGAGTAAAGGCACTTACTTGCCACCAAGCCTGACTCCCTGACTTCAGGCCCCTGGAAAAAGAGATAACAGATTCTTTCAAGTTGTCTTCTTGCTCCCACAATCCCTAGGACCTGTAGGTGGAAGGAAAGAACCTACTTCTGTAAATTGCCCTCTGACCGCCACATGTGCACCGTGGCATGTGGGCATTCTTCTCCCCGCATCCACACAATAAATAATAAGTAAATGTTTTCTTTAAAAGGTTCAGGGGCTGGGGATATAGCTTTGTGCTTAATGCCTGGCTTTGGCCACACTGCTGGGGCTATAAGGAAATGTTACCTTCTGCATTCTCTTGTCCTTAGGCACAGTGCCCCATGCTGCTGTTTCCCTGGGACAGTCACTGTCTGCACTTAATTATTTATAGTCTGCACTCTAGTCTTAAAGTCACCCTGGCATGATATCAGTGGAATGATCACCAAGCATGTGTATGAATGGATTGGAAGAAAGTAACTGAATTTCATCCTCATTCTGTGCTTGAAATTCTACCATTTTTCATGATCTCATTTGGAAGGCAGAGTGGTATAACTGTGTGTGTGTGCATGAGTGTGCATGTGTGTGTACTGGTGTTAGGAGGATGCTATGAGTCTTAGTTTGAACTGGCTGGTGGAACTGTGTTCTGGATAGCTTTAGTTATCAACTTGACATACCTGGGAAAAGGGAGCCTCAACTGGGGAATTTCCTCTATCAGACTGGCCTGTGTGCATTTCCTTGATGGTTGAGTGGTGTGGAAGAGCTCAGCCCACTGTGGGTTGTGCCACACCTGGGCAGGTGATGTCACTTGCCACCAAGCCTGACTCCCTGAGTTTAGTCCCCTGGGCCCACGTAGTGAAAAGACACTGCATTTTTATAAAAGCAGGCTGAGCACAGGCCAGGGGAGCAAGCCAATAAGCAGCATTCCTCCACGGTCTGTGCTTCAGTTCCTGTGTCCAGGTTCCTGGCCTGCTTGAATTTCTGCCCTGGTTTCCTTCAGTGATGAACTATAATCACGATGTGTGAGCCAAATAAACTATTTCCTCCCCAAGTTGCTTTTTGGTTAGAATGTTTGATCACAGCAATAGAAAGCTAACTAGGACAGAGTGCTTTCTTGGAATCTGGGCAGGTGCTGGAAAAGGAGACCTCAGGAAGAGGGAGGAGAGAGGAGTGAGACACATGGGGGAAGTATATGTTCTTTCCCAGCCATCAAGACCCCAGAAGAGGGTTTCCAGACTACTATGGCCTAGGATTAGGCAGTCTCAAGCAGACAGAGAGTCCCTGTGCCCTTTGTCCCTGTGCAGGCAACCAAGGCAGGCTCTGAGACCATTTCACTCACATGGGAACAACCAGGTGAGATCTGAGCCCCTCAAAAGCTAGCACCTCTCACCAACACTCCTGCTAAGCCCTTCAACTTCCCACAGCAGAGCAGCTGCTGAGTAAGAGGACCAGGGTCAGAGATGCCACTCACTCCCCATGCTGATCCTCCTCCTGGTCTATGCTGCCTCTTCTGGCCTCCATGGACCAGCATGCCCTTCTGAATCCTAGCTTCCTCACCCAAGGCATGGGGCTCCCAACAGCATCTGTCAAAAAGGCATGGGGCTCAATGGACCAGCATGCCTCTCTGAATCCTAGCTTCCTCACCGAGGCATGGGGCTCCTAACAGCATCTATCAAAGAGTATTCAACAGGAAATGCCCCTTCAGAGGACACTCACCCCCCAAGAGCTTCTGTATGGGGGCGGGCAGAAGGGATGGTGCAGCATTCCGCAGGTCCCATGTCCATTACTAGGACAGCAGCAGGGAATAGGAGGCTTGGCCATAGAGAAGGCTGTAGTGAGAGGCTTGGTGACCCTTGGTAGAGGGATGAATCTGCCACGAGGCAGGCAGGTGACCTGAGGATAAGCACCCCAGCTTCAAACTCCTCCTTCCAATGACTCTTCATTGGTCCAACCCCACGGGTAGACAAGGCAGCTTGTGGATGTGCTTCCTAGAGGTTCTGCCTGGGCTTAGAGTGGGTGAGAAGGGCAGAGAACAGAACTGAAGAGGTGGAGGACAAACTACCCTCTCATGATGCCTCAGCCAGATTGTGGAACATACTCCATTCCATCCTTACAATAGCCGAATTCATTGTTCAATAGCCATGGAGTGAGCGAGTGAATGAATAAATGTCCTACTGGTGGGAAAGCCTGTTCTCCATGCTGCAAGCATCTAAGAAGGGGCGAAGGGATCAAGTGCAGCCATAGGTGGCCCTGTGACTGACATTGAGGAAGGTTTGGGATGAAGGGGCTTGCTTGCTGTGGAGGCAATACAGGTGACAAGAGACCTCAACTGGGGACTTGTGGGACTTGACAGTCAAGAACATAGCAATGTTCAGTCTTCTTTGTCTTCTTATAGCTTTAAAATTATAGATATAGGCTGACTTGATTGTTTTTAAAAAGCAATTGTGATAAAGTAACGAGAAAGAGATAAAAAGAACTACAAGTATCTTGGTTTACCTCCTTGAGTGACTTTCTCCTCTGGCTTTTCTCTTTTATAGAGACCCTGTTGTTCCCAGCCAGAGCCAAAATATCTACTGTGTTTTCAACACTTACTCTATAGAGACCCAGTGCAAAACACTTTGCACTTTGGATGGAATTCCGGAAAGGTTAAGAGACTGCCTAAGGTCACATAGCTAGTAAGTGGGAGAGTTGGGACTTAAACTTGGCCAAGCTGACTTTAGAACCCACATTCTTCCAATTCCTGGCTCCTAAGTGGGGTGGGGCTACCTTAACCTCGCAGCCTATAGCTAAAGTGTCTTTTAAGCATCTCAGTTGAGAAATGGATATTGAACCACACAGCACCCCCTTTTTTACAGGATCATTCCCGCCTACAGTTGGGCTGCCCCTCTGTAACTCTAGAGGAACGTTTATCAGGTGTTAGCCATGTGATCAGTTGTCTATCAGTCAGTGGGGATTAAGAGTAGAATAAGGTGGGACTGGGGATGTAGCTCTGCTGGCAGAATGCTTGCCTGGCCATCAACAAAGCTCTGGGTTTAGCCCCAGGAACTTCATGAACCAGGTGTGATGGCACATACCTGTAATGTAATTTCAGCACTTGGGAGGCAGAGACAAGAAGATCTGAAGTTTAAGGTCATCCTTAGCTGTATATGGAGATTGAGGCCAACCTAGGATGATACAAGAGACCATATTTCAAAAAAGGAAAGTATCACTTCTGACCCAGAAGATGTTAGTATAAGAATACCTGTTCTCAAGCCGGGCGTGGTAGTGCATGCCTGTAATCCCAGCACTCAGGAGGCAGAGGCGGGGGAATCTCTGTGAGTTCGAGGCCACTCTGGTCTACAAAATGAGTTCCAGGCCAGCTGGGGCTACAGGGAGACCCTGTCTCAAAAAGACAAGAAAAAGAAAAAAAAAAAAAAAAAAAAAAAAAAAAAAAAAAAAAAAAGAATATCTGTTCTCTGACAGAGTGCAACCCGGAACCCTGAAGAAGGGGAACATATTTTCGGATCATGAGGTCGAGTCTGTGCCCTCCTCACCACTCTTCAGGTTCCCTATGGTGAGGCCACCTCTAAATTCCTACCCAGGCCCAGGTTAGGGCTGGGGCTTCCTGTGGCTCCCTTTTCAGTGAAGCTGACTTAACAGCCTTTCTTTTGCTTCAGTATGCTCCGAAATGGTCACCTCACCAATCTTAGAAGCTCCTTTAAAGTCAGGGGTTAAGGACTGCTGGATTTTAATGTAAGCGTTCAGTGCTATAAACCCAGGCTCTTAAACACAAATAGCCAAAAGTCGCACGATGCCAAGGAACTCAACAGAGTGGAATTTGCACAGTAAGCCCGGACAAATGTTCCATGCTCCCACGTGGACTGAGATGCTGATATGTTTTGTTCTGAAACACATTGCCTCTGGGTCTGCATTGCCATTTTCCATTCACTTTCAATAAATATTAAATATAGATAAATATGAGTCTCTCAGGGGAAAACCACAGCTGGGCATGATGATAAATGTTCAGTATCACCTGGGAAGCTAGAGAGGCTGGGAACTTTGGCTCCTGAGCCTAAGTAGTTTGTGCGTTTGTGTGTGTGTGTGTGTGTGTGTGTGTGTGTGTGTGTGTGTGTGTGTGTTTTGGTTTGGTTTTGAGACAGGGTCTTATGTATCCTAGGCCAGCCTCAAATATTCTATGTAGCTGAGAATGATTTGCACCTTCTGATCCTCTAGCCTCCACCTTCCCAAGCACTGAGATTTCTTTCAGATGTACACCACCATACCTGGTTTTATGTGGTGCTATGGCTCCAGTCCAGGCAAATATTATACCAACTGAACTACGTTCCCAGCCCTAAATGGTTCACTTGGGAGATGATTTAGGGAAATGGCAGTCAGCCTACAAAGGGCATATTAGGGAATGAGTTACAACATCCATAGGTAAGTGGGATTTAAATCCTGGAAGCTTGTGTCAAAAGTGCCCTTCAGCCATTCATGGGAGGACCATGGACCTGGAGCACTCACATATGGATTCCCACCAGTTGCTGTTGGGGGTTGGGGTGCTCTAGTAGTGTTTTAATCCCCTTGCTCCTTTGGATTGCCATGCTTGGGCCCTAAGGAGGCTCCAGGAGACTGGAGAAAGTTCTCAGATGCAGGACCACAGGCCCTGGAGGTTCGAAGTCCAGCTATTAAACTCTAAAATGTCAAGACTCCTGGTCACACCAAAATGGGCCACCAGTGGCAATCATGACTAAGGTATTTAAATGCAGCATGTTTGCCCCATCCAAAGAGACAATATGTCACTGACTGATTTTTGCCAAGCAAGAACATAGGCCTGGTGGCCAGCTCTTCTGACCCCTTAGGAGAAGCCAGGCATTTCAGGTTTTATATGAACTTTCTCCATTTGAAAATGTTGACAATGATTTCCAATTTGAAACAAACAAACAAAAGCACCATACCATATGAAGCAACCAAAGCATATCTGTGGGCTGGATCTGGTTTATAAGCAGCCATATTCTGAAATCTGAGCTACACTAAAAGCTGGTTGATCTTGGTTCCAGAATGTTCTTGCTAAAGGCAAACTCCAAAGAAAAATTCTGAACCTAAAAATTTTATAGCCACTTTTGAAAGAGATGTATCTTTGCTCTGAAAACTGTTAATGAGTATGGTAAAGCTGTAATGAAATGCTTCTTCTAAAAAAAAAAATGTGTAACAACAACAAAAAAGAAAGTTGATGGATTAGTAAGGAATAGGCTGAATTTATGCATTAAAGAAGTCCCAAGTACAGCACTGGTAATCAAAGAGGAGTGCTTCTTTCTCCTGTACTTGTCTGGTGGTAGGTGCCTGGCTCAGGATAACTCCACTGCAGGTCTTCTGGAAATCCAACATCCTTCTACCTCGTTGCTCAGTGTTGTCTCCACCCATAGGTCAAAACTGGCTCGTTAGCTCCTTGTATACATTCTAGCCAGTAGGAAGAGGTATGCTTAATTTTATTTTGAGACAGGATGTCATTGTGTAGCCCTGGCTAGCCTTGAACTATGTAGACCAGGCAGGCCTCAAACTCACAGAGATCCACCTGTCTCTGTCTCCCAAGTGCTGGGATTAAAAGTCTGTGCCACCACACCCAGCAAGCTTAGTAAGAGCGAGATCCTATAACTAACTCACTTCTTCTCACTTCCTTTCCTGAGAAATTAACCATGTGGTTATGTCTAGTTGCAAGAGATGCTGGGGGAAAAAAATCTCACTGTCCCTCCTTCCTTCCAACTTAAATTTGGGAATTTATTTGTATAAAATTAGTGGAGTGTCAAAACTAAATGGCAGCAGGAGTTTCTGCCACAGTGGGAGGGTCTGAAAAGAAAGATGAGAGCCCAGCCTGAGATAAGTCCTACCTGAGAGGGACTTCTTAGAATGAAGAGAGCCTGGCTTTGCTCATGAGTTCTCTTTGTTGAGATGGTCCATCATGACACTCATCTGAGAAACCATCACAGAAAATCAGCACTGCCTGGAAGAGTCAATCATAGAAAGAAGCACAATGGGTCCCAATGAGTTCTAGACACTTTCTATATGTGACTGATCTCACATGTAGTCTCTACAATTGTCCTATGAGGAAGATTTTATGAGTTCCCAATTTTTAGAAGAAAAAATTGAGAGCCAGAAGTGCAGGACAAACATTTAAGCTATTGAGGATTTGGGGACTTGGGGAGGGTTTGCAGGTACATGTATGTAGGAGCATGTGCATGTGGAGGCCAGAGGACAACCTTGGGTGTTGTTTCTTAGGTGCTGTGTAGTGTTTTGTTGAGACAAGTTCTCTCATTGGCCTGGAGCTCACCAAGCAGGCTAGGCTGGCTGGTCAGTAAACTCCAGAGATTCACCTGTCCCCATTCGCCCTAGCACTGAGGTTACAAGCATGTATCACTATGCCTGACTTTTTTATGTGAGTTCTGAAGAATGAACTCAGGTCCTCATGCTTGTGCAGCAAGCACTTTATCAATTTATCTCTCCAGCCCAGTCCCTCTATTTTTGAGACAGGATCTCATTATGCCCACACTGGTTCTTGAACTCCTGACCTCAAGGGATCCTCCTGCCTCAGCCTCCAGTGTAGCCAAGAATACGGGGACTACAAGTGAATGCCACCATGCCTGGCAGTTCCAAGCTCTTGGTGTGAGAGCCTGGGACCTGACCCATCAGAGCTGCCATACAGCTTTGTCCTATCACAGAAGTCAAGGGCCTGGGCCAGGGTTTGAAATGAGGCAGGCATGACGGCAAAGCCCATATTCTCTTCCCTGCAGTCTGATTTCTGCACTCCACTGCTGTCCCTAGGGACAGCGACAGCAAATCTGCTGGCTTGTTGAGAGGGTAAACAAACCGTGATGAATGAGCCTCCTCTCCTAATGTGAATGCGTTATTGTTCCTGGTGTCCTGACAGTGTGTGCAGCCTCTGCTGTGGCTTGCCTATGTCTGGTGGGTTAAGGAATCAGAGCTCCAGTGGAATTACCACTGGGACTTAGCATGTGGCACTTGGCTTTTACTGTTAACTTGGACAAGGACATAAGCTCTCCTTTAATTAACTGGATTATTGCTGTCCCAGAAATACCCATCTGGGTGTACCCCACATGAAACAGGCCCACTCTATGAAAACTCAGACCTGTTGAAAAGATAAATGAGAGATAATTATTTAATTAACCACAAGACACGTTGTTTGGCAAAACAGGATTTCAGTTGAGTTGTGAAATAACCCTGAAAAGTTCATTCTAGAAGAAAGTGAGGATACCAAGATGTGCAAGTTCCCTTCTGGTCCATCTGGGAATGTTCTGGAATAGACTAGATGTGAGACGTTGTATAGTCATGTGTCAGAGGAAGTTGTGAAGTCTGAATTGGTTTGGGGGTTGTTTGTGATGGATATGTTTGGTGTGCTGGCTAAGCCCTTATCCCATCTACAAAGAATATTAGTCACTCAGAAACTGTTGGAAGAGACAGGTCTAAGCTACCATGCATGGACTGTATGATCCCGCCTCACTCCTGTCCACCACTGACTAGTTCCTGAACTTACTAGATTTCATTTTCTCCCCTTCCTTTCCTTTCCCTTCTGTCCCCTCCCTTCCCTTCCCTTCTTCCCTCCCTTCCTTTCCCTCCCCTTCCATCCCCTCCCCTCCCCTCTGTCCTCCCCTCCCCTCCCCTTAAAATGAAGCAGAGCTGGAGGACTGTTATGTCTCCATGGCAGGCTCTTTTCCTACAGTAGTCAGATGGCATCAGAATAACAAGATGCTTAATTCCTCATTCCATACATTAGAGGAATAAGTTGACAGAGTAGGGGACCGCAGGGGAGAAGATATTATCCAGGGTCCATGAATGATTTTATGTGACAAATAAGAGAGATCCGAGGCTGCTAACAGTAACAGAGACCGAATGTGAACTGGTTTTTTCCCCTCCAATCTCCGCACTCCCCTCCCTTCCCTCCCCTCCCCTCTCCTCCCCTCCCCTTCCTTTCCCTTCCCTTCCTTCCTTTTTCCCTGTACCTAGGATTTCACCTAGGGCCTTACACATGCCAGGCAAGCACTACCACTGAGCTGTATCTCCAGTCCTTTTTAAAATTTATTTTTAATTTTGAGACAAGGTCTAAGATGCCCAAGGCTAGCCTTCAACTCACTCTATAGCTCAGGTAGTCTTTGAACTTGTGATCCTCCTGCCTCAGCCTCCGGAGTAGCTGAGATTTACAGGCGTAGACCACCAGGCCCAGCTCAGCTTATACCTTTCAAACGGGAAATGAGAGCCACTTAACTCCAGCTAGGTAGTGCTTGGCACCAGAACTAAAAGATCATACAGAGCCAGGTTGGGCTCACTTCAGTGTTGTGTGCACACTCTGAAGAAGGCAGAGAGAGCAGCTGCCAGGTAGATGGGCAAGGGAAAAGAGCTGACGGTCAGACAGTGGTAGGGCCTGGCAAGTTTGATTTCCCATTGTTGGGTGTCCTTAAAATAAACTTGTTCAAGGTCCGTCTTCAGTGGCAGCATCCTCTGTTCCTCTGTATCTACCCCTGACAAGAATGAAAGCTTATTTCTGGGTTACTGTCTGCTCTCAGTGGAGTCAGTGGTCTCTTGGTCACCGGACAGGGGAAAGGTTTCCAAGGGGACAAATTCCTGCATAATAAATGATGGGGTCTGATCATTTTTATTAGGCAAGAGAACTGCTTTGATGCTGGCTCAAGTAACACCTCACTGCCTGGAGCAGGTCCAGCAGAGGCTGCCATCTTGTTTCTTTACTGTGTTGCCTTTGCTATTTCCCCACAAAGCAAATGGCTGAATTATTACTGAGCAGGTTGGAGGTGAGGGGGTGGAGAGAGGTCCCTCTGGGACACAGTAAAGAAATTTGGTGAGTGCAGGAGGTTGGACTGAGCCCTCCACTGGGCCGCCCATGTAGTCTCACCATAGGAACTTGGACACATGTCCCTTCCTTGAATCCAAACAATATACAGCTTCATAGCCTTCCTTCTCAGCCCTCTTTTCCCTCCTGAATTTCAATAGGAAGGAAAAACCCTAGCTTTGATGGGAGTCTTTGATGTGTCATATCCAGATGTACTATGGCGCCCAAAAGAAATCCATTGTGCCCAGGTGTTTAGCAATTGTGCCTGGTTCATTCAGAGGCCATTCATAGAAACAATCAGCTTGCATTCTAATATCACAAGACTTCCTCATAAAAGGGGTTGGCCATTCCCCTGACCTCTTTACTTAGTCCCTTCCTCCTGCCATCTGACTGGACCACCTCTTCCCGTTAAGCATCTCCCACTGGGTTAATAGCATCCCTTGGCTTCATGGCACTTCTATATGCCAACCTTTGTACTGAACGCTTCATGAGCAACATGTGTCTCTATCATAGTCCCCACGTGGTAGCAACTAGTGACTCTCCCCATTTCACAGATGGGGAAACAAGGCTGAGTCCCCCCCTGATACTCCGGCCAGCAGTTTGTACTACTCTGCTTTCCTCTGGTCCTGGCTTCTGTGGCTTTCCTCTTTCCATTGTCAGGGCCTGGAGAAGGGAAGGCCCAGGTGGCCTGCCTGGCAGGAAGGCCCCAGGAACTTGGCTTTTCTATTTTCTTCTTCCCCGTGAACCCAGCTGCCAATCTGGAACACGGCCCTTCCCAAGAAAGGCCAGGACAGAAGCCAAATGTTGACTCACCTGCCAGACTCGGCCCAGCCTCGCCAAGATGCCTCAAGCTTGAGCAGGAGGCTTGGCAGGACCAGCCCATGTCAGGGGGCCATGGCAGCTCTGGAGGCAGCAGCTTCAAAGGGCCAGGCCTTCTCTCCTTATGCTTCAGGTTCCAGGGGCTAAAAAGATCCAGATGGACCCCTCTTCCTCCTGCCTTTTCTCCTCTTCATTCTGGAAGTTTCCCAAGGAGATTGTTTCCTCTGTGTGTCTCTGTGTGTGGCAGGCAGATTTCTGAGAACGTTTCCAACTTCTGCCCTCCTGCCCATACTGCTGCACATGCATGCCAGCATTCCTAGGACTGTGTCTATCACGAATTCCACTCCAGTGATTAGGTGACATTATCTAAAACAGTGACCCTAAGCAAGAGAGGTGATTGCAGTGGACCTAGTTCAATCCAATAGGCCTTTAAAAAAGGTCAAAGTTCCTGCAGGCTGGTGGCAGGAGAAAGCAAGAGTTTGGAAGGGGGAGAAATATTTGACCCTTTAGCTGGAAAATGGAGGGGGCCTTGGGCAATAAATGTGGGCACCTACTAGAAATTCTGACTGACCCTGAGCTGACAGCCAGAAGGAAACAGAGAGGTCAGGCCTACGACCACAAGGGTGGAAGTAAGCTAACAAGGAAGACACTCTTCCTTGATTCTTCTTCAGAGCCTTCACACAGGCTTCCAGCCTGGCCAGCAACATGAATTCAGCCTTCTGACAGTCCAGTGGGGATGAACCAGTACTGCTTTAAGCTGCTCCATGTGGTAATTTGTTCAGTAGCAGTAGAAAATGAATAGACTTCGGATGTCTAATAACTGGTTCACTGTCTTCCCAACCTGACCCTCCTGGTCTTTCCCACAGGGTCAAGGCTGTACCAGTTCTTCTTGCCTTGGGCCAAAAAAATGTTAAAGTCAGCCTTGACTCCTCTTTCTTGTAGACCCTTTATGAATCCACCAGCAAATTCTTTCAACTCTACCTTCATTAGATAGCCAGTCCTTAATGGCTTCCCCTCCTGCTGTGGGCCTGTCAGATCTCCTTCCTGTTCTGATAGTTGTGTGGTCCATTGTAATAACGCTTGGGTCCTGGCTGCCCCAGGCAAAAGGAGAGAATCCCTCTGAGTAATGGGGGGACTTCTGTCCGCCTTAGCTTTAAACACAGATGCAGGCCAGAGGTCAGAGGGGGGGCGCGGGCTCCACGTAGAAGCCTCATGAGAGCAGGGGACACTGTAGTGCTGGCCCCCTGTGGGCTTGGTGAGTTCTGGGAGCCACTGCCCGGCACGTTTCCAGATATAACCCACTTGTCTCATGGAGAAGTTCCCAAGCCTGTTTCAGAATCAATTATGCTCAAAAGTCACGCTGTGAAATACTTCCCGAGGAGCAAGATTTTATTTATCGTTTAAAGTTTTGAGCCAAGAGTGAGAAATGGCTGTTACTGATGACTGGGGAATTCCCAGGAGGCGTCCAAGGACTTAGAGGCAACCAGCCACTAGAGTGGGTAGAATAGATGGCTCTCCAGTCAGCCGGAGCCAGGCTGGCTTGTAACTTCTTTGCCAGCTTTCCTAGGGCCTCAGCTTCTTCCCTGAGGATTAAGTGAGATAACTTTTTCTTTTCTTGGTCACTTAGCACATTACCAGATGCACCAGGAGTTCTCGTTAAATGGCTGACATGTTGTCTGTAATTGACTTCAAGTGTGTGTGTGTGTGTGTGTGTGTGTGTGTGTGTGTTCATGTCCATTGTAGGAGCACTTAGTCAACATTTGAAAGATCACAGCCCACACTCCAAAGGAAGTTGCCTTAAGTGCTTCAATTATCTATCTTAGCTCTGCATCCACCCATGTGTTAATTAGCATAATGGATTTCTAAAATGGTTTTTCATTGATGAAAAGAATGGTGTTTAAGAAAGGTAGATGGGGGCTGGAGAGATGGCTCAGCAGTTAGGAGCACTGGCTGCTCTTGCGAGGACCCAGGTTCGGTTCTTAGCACCAATTTGAGGGCTAACAACCATCTGTAACTCCAGTTCCAGGGGATCTGACGCCCTCTTCTGGCCTCCGCAGGCACTGCAGGCACAAGATGCACTTATATACATAGATAGAGGCAACACACACACACATACACACACACACACACACACACACACACACACGCATAAAAATAATTTAAAAGAGGATAAAAAAAGAGAAAAAAGGCAGATTGTTAGAAGTATTTCAAGGTTTGCCTCACCTAAACATTGCAAACAAATCTAGTCAGGCTGGCTGCTGCTTCTCAGAAAGGTAGCAGGCTTGAAAGTCCAGTCAGCCTTTTGTTTGGTTAGTTGGTTTTGTTTTGTTTTGGTTTTTGAGATAGGATCTCCTTATAGCCCCAGCTGACCTGGAACTTGCTATGAAGATCAGGCTGACCTTGATCTCACAAAGATCCCCTAGCCTCTGCCTCCCAAATGCTGGGATTAAAGGCATGCTCCACCAAGCCCAGCTCAGCCAATATTGAGTCTGGATAGACAATGAAGGCATTTGCTCACTCAGCTGACCAGGTTAACTAAATACTAACCAACAGTGTTGTCCCATCTACTTCCAATGAACTCTGTGAAAGGGGCTGTCAAAGTATCTGAAAGAGGAGCAAGTGAAGGGCTGGGGAATGTAGCTTGCTAGAGTGTTTGCCCAGAACACATGAGGCCCTGGGTTCAGTCCCCAGCATCTCATAAACCAGGTAGGGGGAACATTCCTGTAGTCTCAGTCCTCGGAAGGTAGAGGCAGGAGAATCAGAAATTCAAGGTCATCTTCAACTGCATAGTGAGTTCCAGATCAGTCTGGCATACATGAGACCTTGTCTCAAAAGAGTGAGCAGGGAATGATGTGGTGACTGTTGATGAGCCTGCAACTGATGTAGTGGAAATTCCTCTGAGAGGGACCTTGTTTGTGCCGTGCCACCAAGTTATGTGGTCAGGAGAGGAAGCCCCATCCTTTATGGGCTTCTTACCCTTGCTAGGTAAGAAAGCTGTCCAGGTGACACAGGCAGGTGAAACTTAGAAGGTGTGTGTGTGTGGTACAGTGCTCCTATGGAGGCCTGAGAACAATTCTCTAGAGTCCTTTCTTCATCTTTGTGGAGGTAGGTCTCTCTTTCTGCTGTGCCACGTACTACAGGCTAGCTGTCCTGTAAGTGTCCAGCTGATTCTCCAGCCTTCATCTCCCACCTCTAGTGCTGGAATTACTGATGCATGCCATGGTATCTAGCTTTTTACTTGATAGGCCATTTCCCTAGCCCCAGACAGAGAATTTAGATTTCATCCCCCACCCCCAACCCACCCAGTGAAAGAAAACAAAAGCCATGGATCTTTCTAGAAATAGCATGGCTGAATGTGTTGAGCTGGACTGTGGACTATAGATTTGAATGCGGTTTCTCTTTCTTCATTACTATGACCTTGGAGTTTCTTAACCTCTCTGAACAAGCTTCAACATTTACAGAATGTCACTAGGGATGGATGTTTTCCTGTCGGCTGTGACTCAAGCCAGTGGGCTTGAAGCCACTTAGCAAAATATCCTACAAAGTGAACATTTCATAGATTCTAGTTGCCCTCCTAGAATATGTGGCTCTGCTCAGCTTTCCCTGGGTATAGCAGGCAACAAGGCACATAGGCTTCCTGGCACTTACAACTTGGCAGTGATAATGAACTTGTGAAGGAGATGCAAAAAAACAAAACAACAACAAAAAAAACCCCAAAACCACCCTGGAAGATTTGTTAAGAATACAGATCCTAGCTACCAGCCCAGAACTCTTGGAGGACAGGGTAGGACAGAGAGTGCATGTTCAGAAAGCTTACCATGTGTTCTGATGAACAGCAGGTTAGGGAACCCCTGACTTCACTGCCATTTTCTCCTACAGCTTCAGGCTTGACAATTCTGTCTCCCTCTAAAGGCCCCTTGACTGTGCATCTGAGCCAACAGCACCCACTCTATGGGAAATACCCTTGACCATGCATCTGAGCTATTCTTCCTTATTTTACATACAGAGCTCATAACTCATGATCAAAACGGCTTCACTGAGCTTTGAACTAGACAGCTAAATTCTCTCAACCCAAGAAAGGTCTTTCCATTAGTCACTTACCTAATTGCTGTAACAAAATACCTGACAGAAACAACTTAAGGGAGGAAAGGTTTATTCTGACCCATGGTTTCAGAGATATCCATCCCTCATGGCGGGAAGGCATGGTAGAGTGCATGACAGAGGGTATGTGAGGCTAGGCTTCTCACCATGACACTAAGCAGATACAACTAGCCTTCAAGGCTCACCATTAGGGATGTATTTTACCATTTGGGAGGCACCACAGACTCCCAAAATAGCACCACCAACTGGGAACTGAGTGTTCAAACACATAACCCTGTGGGGGACCTTACTCATTCAAGTTGTAAAAGGCCTGCACCTCAGAATAGGGGCTTGGAAGAATGATCAGGTAGACTAGGTACCACAGTTACCTGCCTGTGTTTCAGAACCATTTCTTTACTCTTTCTTTCCTGACCATCATGCACTGTACTCTTGCTTTTTTTTTTTCGCTATAAAAAGTAGCAATATAATATTGTCACTGAAAATAAAGTATCCCAGTTCTCCTGAGATAATAATTATTAATATTGGTGATATATTTTCTCCTAGCTACTTTTCTGTGTATATGAATACCTGTATTGTTAACAAAAGGTAATTTTATAAGCTGTTTCTTAAACAAGGTAGTTCTATAAGTTGTTCTATTCATTTAATAATGCATTTTTAAAGTTTAAACTGGGACTAGAGAGATGGATCAGCAGTTAAGAGCACTGGTTGCTCTTGCAGAGGACCTGGGTTCGATTCCCAGCACCTACATGGCAGCTGACAGCTGTCTGTAACTCCAGTTCCAGGGAATCCATTGCCATCCTCTGACCTCCTCGGGAACTGCATGACACAGGTACACTTACATACATGCAGGCAATACACTCATACACATAAATAAATTAAAAAAAAAACACAACACTTTCTTTTTTGAGACAGGGTCTCCCCTGTAGCCCCAGCTGGCCTGAAACTCTCTCTGTAGTCCAGGCGAGCATCAAACTCACAGAGATCTGCCTGCCTCTGCCTTCCAAGTGCTGGGATTAAAGGCATGTGCCACCATGTCTGGCAAAGTTTAAACTTTTTAAAAGTTTAAAAGTAATGTTTTTTTTTTTTAAAGTTAAAAAAGAAAATGAGTTCAGAGCTGCACTCCTGTAATCCCAGCACTCTAGAGTTGGAGGCAGGGTGATAAGGAGTTCTAGGTCATTCTTGGTTATACAGCAAGCTCAAGATCAGCCTGGGATATGAAGCCCTGTCTCAAAAAAAAAATTAAAAGTTCATTTTTTATGCCACTAAATATTACCCTGAAAGAGTAGTTTTCACACTGTGCTGGACAAAACACTTGTTTCCTTGAATCCCTCGTGGTTTTATTTCAAGTCAGCTGGCTGGGGTTTCTTTGCTCTGTTTAGATGGAAGTCACCTACAAGCAAAGCGTGGCTTCCTCCATGTTGGAAGTCTCAGGCGCTTGAGTGTCAAGGCCCCACCAGCTGAACTTTTGACTCTGGAGCCTAAGAACTAGGAAATAATGACTCTAAGCTCTAGAGGACAGAGACTTATTAACCTTGGGTGAGAGGCTTGCTGCTCTGGGCCTTGATTGTCAGCGCCCTGCACTCAGTGACCAGGAATTCATGGCTCACAGCAGGACTTCACACTGGTGACAACAGGTGATGACCAGTATTACAGCTGTCTAGAGTCTTCTGCTCTTAAAAGCAATTAGTGGTGCAGCTCTAGCCTGAATGGGTAGCTTCTTGCCTTTGGCTTTCTGTAGCCTTCCCCAGCCTTAGTTCTCCTTCCCCATCCTCTTCCACAGTCCTTCCACATGGGCTGCTTCTTGCACTCTCTAGATTTCTTCAGTCGTGGCCACCTGAGCTTTGTGTTATGTGGGCTAAAAAATCACAAATAGATAAGCTCACCTCAGAGACTCCTTTTGGGGGCGCCTAATGATGCAACACCAGGGGGCAGCACAGGAGGGTGCCCCCCAGGTGACTGGGGAGGAAAAGGGAGCCAAACAACAGTTACTAGCCAGAGGGGGTGGCATGCAAAGATGATGGTAACTTACACCAATCACAACACAATTTCCTGTTTTGTCAAGACCAATTGATCACAGCTAGTGTAGGTCCCACCTTCCCATCTGTCAATCACAAACTGAGTCAATAGGAAAATGTTCTTCCTCCTTTGGACTGGACTGAAAATAGCTTCTATAAGGTCCAGAGCACTAGAGTTAGACTCTCTGTAGTAAATGCTGGTGGGGTCTTTTCATGTTCTCCAAGGCTTGCTTGCCTGGAGCAGGGGTTTTCTGAACTGGTGCAGGCTGTATCTGGAACGAAGCCTGTCTTCAACAGCTGTGGTTACCGTGTCCTTTGCAGCTGAAGTGAAGTTTTTTCTGGGTTCCTGTTCAAGGTTGCCAGGCATAAGGGAAGAGTCTGTCAAACAGCCCGCTCCTAAGAGCTTCACTTATGCACAGAAAAACACCCAAAGGCACTTGCAGGAAAGGGTTTGCCAAAGGCTCAACAGCATTTGACAATGTTCAACAGTGCATGGCAGGGCTTAATCCTTGTCCCAGTACCTAAAAAGAGCTGGATCCTTCTGGAAGTCTCAGGGGCAAAAATCTGGGAGAGGAGGCTAGAGGGGAAGCCAGGATGATGGGGTGCCAGGCTCCTAAGCCCTGTTTCCATCATAACAACTCCCACTTCTGGAGCTATCTGGTTATAATCAGAGGGCCACCTAGCCTTTTGTGTTACTTTTCTGTTGCTGTGATAGAAGGCCTGACTAAATCAACATAGAAGGAAGAGTTTATTTGAGCTTACACTTCCAAAGGAGCAAGAGTCCATGGCGGGGTGGCATGGTAGCAGAGGTGGCTAGAGGAGGAGCGGAAGCTAAGTTATACATCTTCAAGCAGGCACAGGAAGCAAGAAAGCAACTGAAGACCCAGCAAGGCTTAAGAACTCTCTAAACCCACCCCCAGTGACATGCTTCCTCCAGCATGACCATACCTACTAAGAACTCCCAAAACAGCACCACCAACTGGGGACAAAATGTCCAGACACTTGGAGCCTATGGGGGACATTCTCTTTCAAACCATTATACCTTTCAATGAGTTGGACTTAGAGGCCAAAAAGAATTGAAAACCACTTAATCCTAAATTGTCATTTAAAGAAAAAAAAAACCTAGTCTCTTAAAAAAAAAAAACAACCAGAATGGCTCTTTATAATGGTATATTATAAAATACATGTTCACTATTTTTAAAGCTCATATTTTACTATGCACATTTTTAAAAAGATGAATGACATATATTCTTCGTAAAAAAAAAAAAAAGCCTTACATATAGGTTTGATGAAAAACACAGCCTATCAGCCTAAATTCCCAAGGGCTCAGTACACAAACCAAACAGTTAAGATGGCTTGTTCCAGGCTCTTCTCTGCATGTGGCCTATGGTTGAGCTGCCCTACAACCAATCAAGACTCAGATTTGACTCAAGGGTTTTAGGTAGAAGATGAAATAACCAAGAGTCCTGGGCTGCCTGGGACTGGAGGTATCCCAGAATGAGCTGATTACCAAAAAAGCAGAGGGATGGAGGAGACAGAGACAGAAATGGCAAGAGCAGAAATCAGTTCTAGAATAGGACAGTCCTGCTGGTATTCCAGCTTGGTCTTGCTCGTGGCCTGTAGGGAGTGCTCTAGATCATCCTACCCAGTGGGTTTTTTCTATAGTGACCTCTGCCAGGTTGAGGGCTGCTCAGGGCAGAGACCTAGGGCCAGCAAAGCTACCAACATAGGAGCAGAGCACCAACATCTGTTATGAGACTATTTCTGTACATACTATGTACATATGTATTTTATTTAGGGGATTGATTGACTGTGGACCTCATGCATGCTGGGTAAGCACTGTACTATTGAGCTGTGTCCCCAGCCCTCTTTTTCCTTTTAAGACAAGGTCTCACTAAGTTGGTTGGGCTAGCCTTGAACTTCCTCTGAAGGGCAGGTTGTTTGTTTTTTGTTTTGTTTTTCCTGGCCTGGAACTCTATGTAACCAAGGCTGGCCTCCAATCCCTGGTGATATTCCTGCCTCGGTCTTCCGGATAGCTGGGATTCCAAGACCTGCATCACCCAACAGCTATTTTAAACATAAGACTCTCTTTCTATTCTTGATTCATTGGTACCCTGATGTATGTAGGGTGTCTGAAAGGGTAGCCTGCCTTCCTAGACCACAAATTCAATACAGCAGTCACATCAGGGGACCAGGCTCAGAAATGTCCCAGGTTAATCAAATCACAAGGCTCATCATGTAAATAACCAGTACTGGAACTGGATGAAAAATGCTAGAATAAATAAAACACTTCAGATGGCTTAGCCTAGCTCCTCCCTCCTCCCAGCGCCGAAGTCAGCCCAGTTTTGGGCAGGAGCCCACGTGCTAATCCCAGGTGCTGAAAACCACAAATCGTGTCTAGGCTGCGGTTGGCCTGAGAGCCCTATGTGGGCAACAGTCAGGTGTGTGTGGCTCCAGGAGAAGCGGCTTGCCTCCCTCTCGGGGCTTCAGGATTGCTCTGTTTGAACAGAGAACGGAGGAATAAGTTCCCTTTGTCACAGCGTCTCCATGGTAATTGAACACGTGATCATCTTTTTGGAATTCTTGGCAAAATCCTGGGTTGTGGGGTTTGACTATTACATTCAGTCTGTGAAGGAAACGGAGGGAAAGAATTACTCTTCCCAAAAGTCTCAGGCTGTTTCCTAAAACAATTTGGGAGGCTCATCCCATCTCCAGTAGTTTTAGGAACCCCAACCTTGAGTTTTTAGAATGCATGCAGATGAAAATAGAGGTTCAATTGGATGATGTTAAGGAAAGACCCAAGTTTGCTGAAAGTTAGTCTGTGTTTTAACAAGAGCATCCTTTATCTGCACAAGCATAGTCATATATATGAAAATCTCCATGATGTGCTTAGGAATGCATGTAGGGATGGACTGGTACATGGGCATCCATGGTCCTGTTCTGTTGGGTTTATGTTTGAAGTTTCTCACACTGCAAGAATAGGGCTGGAGAGATGCCTGGGGGACTAAGAGCCCTGACTCAGGTTCAGTTCTCCCAGCCCCACATGGCAACTAACAACCATCTATAACTGCAGTTCCAGGGTATCCAACACCCTCTTCTGGCTTCCGAGGACACTGCATATACATGTGTTGCACTTACATACCTGCAGGCAAAACACTTATACACATGAAAAAAAAATATTATAAAAAAAAAGACATGGTTTCTGAGAATTGAACCAGCTTTTGTTCTACAAGGATCCTATGAATGAATGTGCCTTCAGGGTAAACTAAGTTAGTTGAAGGAGGATCTTAACCAGGAAGTTCTAACCTGTGGGCAAGGATGGTACAGGTGTTGAGTGAGAGACTAAGGAGAGGGCACACCTACAGCTTAACTCCTAAAGCCTCAAAAAGACCAGCCCACCAATGGCTGAGCAGCACGGAATTCAGAGATCTTAACCACATCCCAGCCCATAGCTCCCCAGTTTGTAAAGTCAGGTAGTGTGCTGGTACTATCTAGAAGAAAGAATACAACAAAATCCAGAGAAGAAAAAAAAAAGTTTTAATATTCTGAATTTCAACATCTCAGATTGTAAGAAAAAAATGTGGCATAAAACTAAGCATAGTGGCTCACATCTATAATAATCCTAGTACTGGGGAGGTCAAGCTCTGAAGTTCAAGGTCATCCTTGGCTGCATAGCAAGTTGCAGGCTTGCCTGGTCTACATGAGACTCTGTTTCAAGAGAAAAAAAAGAATTTCTGAGAGAAATTTCTTCTCTCCTTTCCCTGTAAACAACAGCTAACCTCAGTCAAGCATTTACAATGTCTCCAGTGCTGCCCTAAGTATATCTAGCAGAAGCTGGCTAAGCCTGGAGAGGGCTGTGACCACTCCCAGTTCCTGGCTCTTGGCACCCAGAATTTAAACTCATTTGTTTGTGTGAGGACGTCAGGGAAACTCTTGCAGCAAAGGGAGTTTGTTTCTGCCATCCCCAGGGTCCAGGTCCTGATAAAAAAATTTCATTTTAGTCAACAAAAACAACGGAGAAGTGTTGAACCTGCAATAGGGTGTAGCTTCTGTGATTAATAGGCATTCTAAAGGAATCAGGGTTCTGAAGAAAATTCTGGATTTTCAAGCCACACTGACCTGGGTTTGATCCCTAACTCTGCTATTCAGTTACCATGCAGCCTTTGCACGTGCCTTAATGTCTAATCATACAAATGGGGATGCGTACTGACTGTGCCTACTGAATGGATGGGGCAGGGATGAGATGAAGCCATGTGTGAGAAATGTCCAGCTCTGTGCCCAGCCCAGGGCAACTCCCACTACACTGTAGCCTGTACATTCATCAGTCTCAGTTCACAGTGGGATAAAACAAGGGAAGCTTTTGTTGGTTCTCATAATTGCCCCGATCCCAGCTCACATGAGGGCAATTCAGGTGGCATCTGTGACATAGCCATTCGCTTTGCTAAGGCCATTACTGTGGTGTCTGTGGCTCTGTCTTGGTCATTTCAAAACTTGTCTCATCTTGGACTGAAAAGCCCGTTTTTGCTCCCACTTGGGAGAACTGCACTTTGATTCTAGGAGGCTGCAAGGGAAAAGTGAGGACGTTTTCTCACCCTTCCCCCCACCCCTCACCCCAATTCTCTGCCCGTTGTAGAGTCCCTGGAGGGGATCATAGGAGAGAGGAAACACCCCAGTGTCCTGCCTAGAATTGGCAGGATAGGTGTCTTCTGTCTGTTTGCCATGGGTGGTTCTATGGGATTCTTGTATGTACGTTAGAAGGTGCTCAGTTTCCAGAATGTGTGTGTGTGTGTGTGTGTGTGTGTGTGTGTGTGTGTATGCATTCATGTGGGTGGAGGCACCTGTGTGTGTATGTGTGTAAGGTCACCCTCAGGTGTTGTTCCTCAGGAAGCCTTTCACCTTAGGTTTAGACAGGGTCTCTTGTTGGTATAGAACTTTACCAAGTAGGCTAGGTTAGTTGACCAGTGAGCAGCAGGGATCCACCTGTCTCTGCCTCCCATTTTGCCATCTCTGGGATTACAAGTGTATGCCACCACATCTGGCTTTTTACTTTGGTTCTGGGGCCTAAAGCTGAGTCCTCAAGCTTTCAAGGCAAGCACTTACATAAGTCATCTCCTCAGACTGTTCTCCAGCATCTCTCTGGGCATTGCTGATCCTTTCCCATATCTGGTCCCACCATAACTGTCCCTGTGAGAATGAAGGCTCTTATTCATGCACCTTTCAGGGTGTCTTCCATGGGAACCCTGGACACATGTAAAGTTCACAGGCAAGCTAGCTCCAAAACAACACCAGCCAGCTCACTGAATGTCCACTGCTTCCACCTTGGCCTGGCTCACCATCACCTCTCGCAGCATTACCACAAGCCCACCTGGCAGAGCCCCTTGATATTCTTTCTCTCTCTACTCCACAGTTCATTCTGCACAGGGCAGCAAGAGTGCCTTTAAAAATGTGTAAGTCGCTGGGCGTGGTGGCGCATGCCTCTAGTCCCAGCACTCGGGAGGCAGAGGTAGGTGGATCTCTGTGAGTTCAAGGTCAGCCTGGTCTCCATAGCGAATCCAGGCCAACTGTGGCTACAGGGAGACCCTGTCTCAAAAAAGACCAAAAAAAAAAAAAAAAAATTGTGTAAGTCACCTGACCATGTCATACTCCCATTCTAAGCAGCTGAGAAATGAAATCTGGTTTCTTCTGGCTCACAGGCCCCACCTCCAGCCGTTGCTGATCTCCCAGCTCCATCCTCTACTGGCCTGCTTGGCTCCATGGAACTTCAGCCACACTGGCTGTTTTAAAGCTCTACTTCTGCAAAATGAGCTATACTAAAGCTCTACCTCTCACCGTTTTGTGGACAGGCTGGACTCAGCTGGAAGGTTCATCTCCTTTCTACTGTGTGATGGTTAATTTTGATTGTCAACTTGATTGGTTTAAGAAATGCCTAGGCCCGAGTCCTAAGACATTAATGAGCACACCCCTGAATGTGTCTGTGAGGGCACTTCCAGGGAGGATTAACTGAAGAAGGAACATCCACCCTGAATGAAAGCCAGGGGCCCACACTGATTGAAAGTAGACAAAAAGAGAAAGCCAGTTAATTGAGGGCCAGCATTCCCTTTCTTCAGCTCCCAGAGCCACTGAGCTGTAAACAAGCAGGCTCCCACACCTGTTGCCATGGATCCTCCTGCCGCCATGCCTTCTGCCTGCCAGGAGGTCTGTGTCCCCTTCTCCTTTAAGTTGCTTCTGGTCACATGTTTGTTCATATCAATGAGAAAAGTAGCTTAATAATATAGATTGCACACTGTGGTGCCCTTTAGGGTTCCTTCGGCTGTGTGCCTGTGCTGCTGGGCCTAGAGCACCCTCTCTCACATGGGATCCACTGGGCATCTCTTGCTCTTTGTCTGGTTTCTGCAGGGAGAACAGCCAGAGTCCTGTGCATGGTGGCTCAGCACTCAGGCAGGTGAGGCTGGGAATTATCCAATCTCTTGCAGAGCACTTCCATTTCATCCATGTTCTGTGGGTCAAAGCAAGTCACAAGACCAGCACAGCCCAATTCAAGGGATGTGGGGCCATCTTGTGTGTCTATTCATGTGTATGTGCACATGTATGCATGTGTGTGTGGAGGTTAGTGGTCAATTTCAGATGTAATAACTCAGGAGCTGCTCACCCTGAGATAAAGTCTCTCATTGGGTCCCGGGCTCACCCACCAGGCTATGGTGACTGGCCAGCAAGCCCCAGGGATCCTCTTATTTTTACCTCCCCAGTGCTGGGAATGTGTCACTATGCCTGGCTTTATATATATAATTTTTTTATTTAGTATTTTTATTTTATGAGTGTATTGCCTGAG
Organism: Nannospalax galili; assembly: GCF_000622305.1. Classification (NCBI taxonomy): domain Eukaryota; kingdom Metazoa; phylum Chordata; class Mammalia; order Rodentia; family Spalacidae; genus Nannospalax; species Nannospalax galili. Next base: position 3,083,565 of record NW_008336930.1, read on the forward strand.
TGTATATGAGTACACCTGTGTCATGCAGTGCCGAGGAGGTCAGAAGAGGGCATTGGGTTCCCCTGGAACTGGAGTTAAGGATGGGTCATAACTGCCATGTGGGTGCTGGGGATCGAGCCCGGGTCCTCTGCAAGAGCAGTCAGTGCTCTTACCTGCGGAGCCATCTCTCTAGCCCCTATGCCTGGCTTTTGAGGTAGCTTTTGTGACTGAACTCAGATCCTCATGCTTACAAGGCAAAGCTTTACCCATTGAGCTATCCTCCCAGGCCAGATACAGGGCCATCTTGATCCTCACCTTTTGCTTCTACAGGAGTAGCTCATTTCCTTCCTTGTGGCCTCTGCACCTGATGCCCCTTCCCATGGACTGTCCTCCTGGGCCTCAGTGTTTCTGGCACTTTCTTGTCATGCAGACTTAGCTCAGGTGCCACCTCTTCAGAGGTGACCGCCCAGTGGAGAGCCACTGGTTACTGTCATGTTAGCCTTTAACTATTTCTTCATGTAAACTACCCTGGGGTCTGCTGCCTCCTGTGTGCCCTGTGATGTATGAGCTAAGGAAACATGGGAACGAAGCAGCCAGGTTTCTGTCCAGGCTTTCATTTCAATGAAAAGTACAGTACTCACCCCTAAATACAGTACAGCCTTTCAGCCTGGAGACAGACTGTTTCACTTGGGACCTGGCCTCTCCGCCTTCAAGGTAAAGCGCCTGGTGGTCACTCGTGCCTGCTTCCTCCCTTACTTGCTATGCGATCCTGGGAGTTATTTTAATCCTCTGTACTTCAATCTCTAAAAACAGTGGGAGAATTAAGACTGCCTAACAGGGAAGTTGTGCAGACCATTGGTAGTGATCACTATCTAACTCATCAAAGGGACAGAGAAGCCCTCATTATTTTAATTAATTACATTATTTTAGTACAAACTCTAATTTACTCTCTCTGCCTTGACTCTTTTCTCCTAGCTCTAAAACCAGGAGAGAAAAAAATGCATATGACCTCAGAAATCTTGTTTCTGTGCCACGCTGTAATAGTCTCGTGCCCCTATTCTGTTCTAAGTGGTGGAGGACAGATGAGGCAAGGTCTAAACACCAGTTTGTTTTTCAGAGGAAGTACAATGCTACTGCTGAAAGGGACTTCAGATCTCTGAGAAGTTGTTGAGATCCAAATCTTGTGGAAGTTGTCCTCGTTTTTTTAAAACTGTTTGTCCTAGGTGTGGTGGCTCATACCTGTAATCCCAGCATTCTAGGGAGCTGAGGCGGAGGTTCACTGTGAATTTGAAGCCAACATGGACTATATTAAGCTCTAGGACAGCCGGGACTACATAGTGAGACTCTATTTCCAAAAAAATAAAATCTATTTGGTTCATCGCTCTTGAGCCTGGTGGCGCCTCCTTCCTCAGTTTACCTCTTAATTACTCCTGGCACATTTGTTTAATGAAGCTTGTGTAATGATTGTAGAGATCTTCACCAAATCTTGGATGGAGATTGTTACTTTTCTTAGTACAATATGTGATTTTGATATTCATATTTTATAACCTTAGGTTCTTAACTATAAAACCATAAGGCACTTAATTGGTTTGAAATTAACCATGCCCTGTAGTATATACATGTCAGATTGATTCAAATTGATCTGGGGGTTTTAAACAGAGCTTAGTCTAGAGAGTAGCAGGGCATCTGATAGAAATTTTCCTAAAGCGCTTGGCTTGGGTGACTCAATTACACCACCAACTCTATACAGGAAATTATTGGAAACCCCCTCTGCCCCGCCCATTTATCACAGACTGGAAAGATAGGACAATTCAAAGGGGAAAACAAACTGTAGGGAAAGTTAAGCAAGTGTAAAGGCTTTATTTAGAATTCTTTCTTCTGAAGAGCACAGAGTCGCTCACATCCTGAGAGCACGCTGCTTTGAAAGATCTGTATTTACATACTGCCTTCCAGAACCTAACAGTCTCAGAATCCCAAGAATGGCCAGAACTTAAATACTGAAAATAGAAGGTGCTGGAAATCTCAAAATTCATTTGGAGAAGTTTCAGTTCTTTCCTTCCACCATGTGGGTCTGAGGGATTGAGCTCAGGTTGTCAGGCTTGGCAGTAAGTATCTTTACCCACTGAGCCTTCTTGCCTGCCTGGTGGCAGCAGCTCCTCTCCCTCCTCCTCTTCCTGTTGCTGCCCCTCCTCCCCTCCTCTCCCGCCTTCCCTCTCCTTTTCCTCCTCTTCCCCCTCCTCTTCTTTTTTGTTTCAAGAGTGACCAGCACAAGCACTTTCTCGTGGAAGAACCTCTTCTGAGCAGATGAACTGTGAAGTGACTTGTACAGTTTCACAGGGCTGAGTTCCGGTGTCCATTACTACCAAAAGACAGGCAAATTCAGTTCTAATTGACCCTAATCGGTACGGATCCCCTGAGACAACACATTTATTATATGCCTCACAAAGGTGTGAAGCCCCTTTTCTGCCTTTAAGAAATCCCAGATAGCATATCAGACACACCAGATGAATTGTTTGCTGGGCTGGAGGCCACAGTGCTGAACTCCAGGAAAGTGACAATTCCAGTGGCAATACTGAAGGTCCAGTGTGCAGCAGTCCCATGGAATTCAGCCTTACAGATCTCTCCCAAACCATTTCCCTCTGCTGGCAGTTCTAATGGCTCCAGATTGACTCTCATATCTCTACATCCCATTTCTTTCACGTCAATTTTTTTTTCTTTCTATGAGACAGGATCTCCTGTAGCCTACACTGGCTTTGAACTCCCTCTGTAGCCAAGATGACCTTGAACTACTGATCCTCCTGCTTCTACCTCTTGAGTGCTGAGATTACAGGAATGTACCACCATACATAGTTTGTGTGATATATGCATGTGTATGTGTTTATGTGTGCACATGAATGTGTGTGTGCACTCGCCTTTGCATGCCAGGAGCTCATGTCACGTTTCTTTCTCTGTCATTCTCTACCTATTTTTCTTGAGACAAGGTCTCTCACTGAACCTGGAGTATACTGTTTAAGCTAGACTGGCTGGCCAGTGAGTCCCCAGGACCTGCCCGTCTCCATCCCAGTGCTGAGGTTACAGACATGTGCCACAGCATTCAATTTTTACATGGGTGCTAGGGATCTGAACTTGCACAGCAAGCACTTTATCCACTGAGCCATTTTCCCATCCCCCAGCAGGCCTAGTTTATGTAGTGCTGGACATTGAAGAGCTTCTTGTATGCTCACTTGTTCAGTTTTACTCTTTTTTGTTGTTGTTGTTGTTGTTTTGTTTTGTTTCTTGAGATAGCGTCTCCCTGTAGCTCCAGCTAGTCTAGAACTCACTATGTAGACCAGGCTGGCCTCCATCTCACAGAGACCAGCTTACCTCTGTCTCCTGAGTGCTGGATCAAAGGTGTGAGCCACCACCATGCCTGGCTTTTGGCTTATTCTTTCTAAAAATCTTGCTTTACATTTATGTGTATGTGTATGTGTGTAGGTATGTGCACCACAGCAGGACTGTGCACCACAGCAGGACTGTGCACCACAGCAGGACTGTGGAGGTCAGAGGACAACTTGCAAGAATCAGTTGGGTCTCTCCTTCCACCATGTAGGTTCTGGGGATCAAATTCAGGTCCTTAAGCTTGGTGGCAAGCACCTTTACCACCCCCTTGTTTTATTCGTTTTAAGAGTGGTTCAGGGAGTTGAGATTGTGTGGTTAAGAGCACTGGAAGCTCTTTCAGAGGACCCGGATTCAATGCTCAGCACCCACATGGCGGCTAACAACTACCAGTTCCAAAGGATCTGTCACCTTCTTCTGGCCTCCTCAGGCACTGCAAGCATGTGGTACACTTACATACAGGCAGGCAAAACATTTATACACATAAAATAAAAATAAAATAATTTTTTTAAAAGAGTGGTTCAGGAAATGTCTTGGACCTGACCTTTTGCAGAACCATTCCTGGGCCTTTGCCCTTTGGTGCTGGCTTCTGAACAAACCCCCTTACTCCCCTTACCTTGGGATCTCACTGTCATTCTCTTACTGACCCTCAGGGACATTTCCTGGGCTTCTGTCCTCCCATGTGCCCAGCATTTGACATTCGGTTCACACTCAGTAATTGGAAGATTTTCCCACATAGTAACCACCTGCTGCAAAGCATAGCTCCAACTAGTTCTGGGGAGATATGGGCCTCTTCTGCTGGACCATTGGACCAGAAATGTCCCATTGGCCTGCTGACTTCCTCAGAGCTTCACTGTGGTCTCTGGCATCATAACTTAACATTCTACTTCTATTAGTGATTTTTTAATCGATTTCTTTTGTGTATTTCATACAGAACATCTCAAACAACCTTAAACATCTTTATACCCCCATCCCAAATGGCACACTCCACTGGAGCCCATATACTCTGCCATCCCTGTTACTGCCCACTGTGTTGTCAGTGCCCCCAGCCATTCCCCAGTGCAAGTCCATCCGCTGAGTCTAGTCAGCCTATCTAGAGTCCCTTCTTTTAAGAAGATCAGGTCTTCATCTAGTAGCAATCAGTTGCCAACATTCCTTTAGATAAGACTGAGGTCTACTGTTCATTTTCCCAGTTCTATGCTGGGTTACTTTCTGCCTGAGTTTGCATGGTACTTGTGAATGCTGATCACCTATGCCATAGAATCATATGAGCAGGTTCCCAGGAACTTGTAGGACTCTGTTTCCATATGGTCATGCCCATCTTCCCTGGCTCTTACAGTCTCTCTGCTCCCTCTTCCATGATGGTCCCTGAGTTTTGGGTGGATGAAATTTAATAAAGGAGTCCTGTCCAAGGACCATTATTTAGCAGACTCTTGATCTCTACACTTTGGCCATTTGTGATCTTTTGTGTTCCTGGCCCTCTGCTGCACGAGGGAGCTTTGTTATTGAGAACTGATTCCCTAGTGTCCTCTTCTTTATCCCTATTCTATGTTCCATGGAGCCTTAGGTGTAGAGCTTGCATTGCAGATGTGTCCCTTAGACTTGGACAATTCATAGACAATGTCCATGAATGGCCAGTTGTGGTACTTGGTATTAGTCTCTGACTGCTGCAAAGTGAACATTTTGATGAATGGTGACTGGATACATATTTTGCACATAGTAAGGAATCACATTACTCTAGCAATGTGAGAGTTTGGGGGTATAACCACTATAACCACTATAACCACTCTGGCCATGTGGATTAGGAAACTCAAGTACCATACTTGAGTTGCCTCTCTTTGAGTGGGATTTTAGTCAAATGAGGTAGCTGATGACTGCCCCCAAGACAAAAGTGCCACTACTGCACCAATGGAGAATGCTGTGCTGGCCATTGATATGGTTATTTGGTCTTGAAGCTGGTACTGGATCATCTGTTGATGTTTTTCCTTGGCACTTTCATAGTGCTCTCCAAAGCTATGACAGCTAGCCTTCAGGGGAACTGGCTTCCAGGTCAGTTGCAGCTCCATTGCTCTAAATTCTGTGTCCGATATATGTTCTGTCTTCGGCAGTAGGGTCTTACCTTTAAGTTCTAGGAAGCAATGAAGGGCTATGGCAATAGCCTGAGTAATTTTGTGAGTCTCTTGGACCACCCTGGCCAACAACTCAAAGGAAGGTACCTCCTGTCTGGTAGTGTTTCTTTTTATGTAGCCTTATACACATGGACTCTCAAAGAAATATACTAATCACTTTAGTCTTTGGTAATACTTTCCTTTTGGGTGTTTAAGACCACACAGTTGGCTCAAATAAACCAATTTGTTTTTACTCTTAAGATTGTTCCTCAGGGGTTACATGAGCTTGGGAGGAGCCCCTGGCTTCTTTCTTTTACCAGTACCATCTATATGAAGATAATCAAAGGTCCTTCTCGAACGTGGCTGGCTTCACTTGGAAGCATGGAGGAAATGTTTCCTCTGAGTTGACCCTCCTCTTTGTAGACTAGACATTGGTTTAAGTCCATCTGATGGGGTCTCCATGGCCTCCCTGAACAGGATGACAGGTGACTCACCACAGTTACAGGACATTTTGAGAGATACTCTGTAGTCCCCTGGAACTTAGTCAACCTTGGAGGACAAGGAGCAAAAAACTGTCCTTTAAGTCCCTCTGACCAGATTAGTATAAGCTTCAAATTATGGCTATTAAACATCCAAGAAGGTTAGTTCCACCAGTCTGGTACTTTTAATTACCATGTGCTATGTAGATAAAGTTTGGGCAAAAACGAAACGTTCTCAGATAAACCTTGACTAGATACATATTTTGTTCCTTGAACTAGTTGTATATATACTTTGTCAGTAGTTTGTTGAACTAATATGGCTCCCTCTGTTTTTTTTTAAAGCTAGCTAGACTTTATTTATCTCTCTCACTGTCTAACCCTTCCACCATTGTTTCACTATTTAAAGTGCCCCCATTTTCCCCATTTCTCCCTTTATAATACCCTTGTCCTATGGTCCCACCTCTCTTGAGCGCCGTTTTTCCCTTTATCCCCTAGGTTCCTTGTACAACCCTTCCTCCCCTCTCCCATTAAAATAACCCCTTTTTATCCATATCTCCCTTAGTAACACCTGTTTCCTACTATTCTTCTCTTTCAGGTTCTTTCTTTTCCTTCATCTCCCTGGTTCCTTTCCATTATCCTGGTTCCTGTAGTTATATCTGGATACATACTCATTTATCAGGATTTGGTTCTAGGATACACATATGAGGGAGAGCATATGTCGATTTTTTTTCTGTGTTACTTCACTTAGTATAACAGTTTCTAGTTCCATCCATTTACCTGCAAATTTTATGATTTCATCTT
>NW_008336930.1:3090437-3091991 GCF_000622305.1 Nannospalax galili
CTCTGTAATAGGATGAGTTCTTTGGGTATATGCCAAGGAGTGGTATAACTGGGTCAAATGGTAGGTTTATTTTTAGTTTTTTAAGGGTTCTCCACACTGCTTTCCATAGGGATTGAACAAGTCTGCAATACCACCAAGCAAAGTGGTTGAGTGTTCCCCTTTCCCCACATCCTCGCCAACATTTGGTATCATTTGTTTTCTTGATCTTAGCCAGTCTGACTGGGGTAAGGTGAAATCTTAAAGTGGTTTTAATTTGCATTTCCCTAATTATTAGTCATGTTGAACATCTTTTAAGATGGTCTTAGCCATGTTTTCTTCTTCTTTTGAGAATTCTCTGTTCAGCTGCTTAGTCCATCTTTTAATTGGGTAACTTCCTGTCTTGATTCTCTGTTTTTTGAGTTCATTATATATTCTGGATATATATTCTGAATGTGTTAATAATTTCTCTGACCTTATATCCTGAGCAATTGATATCCAGTTTAGAAAATCCTTTTCTACACATATATCTTGTAGGTTATTGCCAATGTTTTCTTCTAACAGTTTCAGAGTTTCACATTGAGGTCTTTGATCCATTTGGAGTTGACTTTTGTGCAAGGTGCAAGACAGGGTTTAGTTTCATTCTTTTACAGATGGAGATCCAGTTTTGCTACACCATTTGCTGAACATGCTGTCTTTCCTCCAGTTAATGTTCTTGGCCCATTTGTCAAATATCAGGTGGTTGAAATTGCATGTACTCATATTTGGGTCTTCAATGTTGTTCCATTGATTTATGGGTGTATTTTTCTGCCAGTACCATGTTGTTTTTATGACTACAGCTCTGTAATTCTCCCCACCATTGCTCTTAGTACTCAGGGTTGCTATGTCTATCCACAGTCTTTTGTGCTTCCATATGAATCTTAGGATTTTTTTTTCTAATTCTCTGAAGAATGCCATGGGGATTTTGATTGGCACTGCATTGAATCTATAAATGGCTTTTGGTAGGATGGTCATTTTCACAATATTAATTCTTCCAATCCATGAGCATGGGAGGTCTTTCCCATCTTCTGGTGTCTTCCTCAATCCCTTTCTTTAAAGCTTTAAAATTTTCATTGTAGAGGTCTTTAATGTCTTTGGTCAGGTTACTCCGAATATATATATATATTTTTTGCAGCTATTGTGAAGTGTTCCCATGTGCTCTTTCTCTGATTGCTTGTTATTGGTGTGTAGAAAGTCTACTGATTTTTGTGGATTAATTTTGTAACCTGCCACTTTACTAAAAGTGTTAATTATTTCTAGGAGTATTCTGGTGGAATTTTTGGCATCTCTTAGATATAATATCATATCATCTGCAAAGAGGGATAATTTGATTGCTTCTTTTCCAATTATTACTCCTTTAATTTCCTGCTCTTGTCTTATTGCTCTTTCAAGAGTTTCAAGCACTATGTTAAAAGAGAAGTGGAGATAGTGGATAGCCTTGTCTGGTTCCTGATTTCAAAGGGAATGCTTCTAGACTGCTAGCCCAGTTAACTAAAAGAAAGAAAGCACCTCCAAATCAACAAAATCAGAGACGAAAGG
>NW_008336930.1:3092068-3156893 GCF_000622305.1 Nannospalax galili
CTTGGGATGACCATGTGGTTCTTGTCTTTGAGTTCATTTATAACATTTATGATGTTTGTTGACTTGTGTATATTGAACCATCCCTGCATCTTCGAAATAAAGCCAACTTGATCATGGTAGATGATCTTTTTGATGTGTGTCTGTATACCGTTTGCAAGTATTTTGTTAAGAAATTTTACATCTATGTTCATTAAGGATATGGGTCTATAGTTTTCTTTTTTGGTTGTATCTTTACCTGGTCTTGTTATTAGAGTGATGCTGGATTCATAGATGGAATTTGGAAGTTCTCCCTCCATTTCTATCTTTTTAAATAAATTAAGTGGTATTGGATATAGATCTTCTTTAACTATCTGGTAGAATTCTGCTGTAAATCCATCTGGTCCTGGGCATTTTTTAGTCAGGAGGTTTTGTATTACTGTTTCAATTTCCTTATGTGTTATGCATCTGTTTAAGCTGTTGATCTCTTTGTGGTTTAGTTTTGGTGATTCCCATGCTTTTAGATACCCATCCATTTCTTTTGGGTTTTCATATTTATTAGTGTATAGGTTTTTTAAGTATTCCCTTATAATGTTCTGAATCTTTTTGGTGTCTATTGTGATGTTTTCTCTTTCATCTCTGATTTTGTTGATTTGGAGGTGCTCTTTCTTTCTTTTGGTTAACTGGGCTAGCAGTCTGTCAATCTTGTTTCTTTTTTCAAAGAACCAGCTCTTGGATTCGCTGATCCTTTGTATTGTTTTCTTTGTTTCTATATCATTAATTTCTGCTCTGATTTTTATTTTCTCTTGTCTGCTGGGTTTGGGTTTCATTTGTTGTTGCTTTTCAAGTGTGTTGAGTTGCAATGCTAAATCATTTATTTGTGTTCTTTCTGATTTTTTAATGTATGCACTTAGAGCTATAAACGTCCCTCTAAAGACTGCTTTCAATGTGTCCCAGAAGTTTAGTTGTGTTGTATTGTCCTTTTCATTTAGTTCCTGGAGTACCTTTATTTCTTTCTTGATTTCTCCTTTGACCTATTCATCATTCAGGAGTGTGCTGTTTAATATCCATGTGTTCATGTAGTTACTGGGGTTTCTTCTGGTGTTGATTTTAAGCTTTATTGCATTGTGGTCTGATAGAATGCATGGAATTATTTCAATCTTTTTGTATTTGTTGAGGCTTGTTTTGTGTCCCAGTATTGGTCGATTTTGGAGAAAGTTCTATGGGGTGCTGAATAGAAAGTATATTCTTTGGTGCTTTGGTGAAATAATTTGATAGATGTCTGTTAGGTCCATTTGATGTATGGTATTATTTAATTCTGATGTCTCTCTGTTAATTCTCTGTTGTGTTGACCTATCAAATGGAGACAATAGGGTATTGAAGTCCCCTGCTATTAATGATTTGGGATTAATCTGGATCTTAAGGTCCTATAGCACTGTTTTTATGAAGTTGGGTGCACCAGAGTTTGGTGAATATATGTTCATGATTGTAATATCTTCTTGGTTTATTGTTCCTTTGATCAGAATGAAGTGCCCCTCTTTATCTCTTCTGATTAGTTTTAGTTTGAAGTCTATTTTGTCAGATATTAGAATTGCAATGCCTGCTTTTTTCTTAGTACAATTTGCTTGGAATATTTTTTTCTATCCTTTCACCCAAAGATAGTGTCTGTCCTTGAAAGTGAGATGGGTTTCTTGCAGATAACAAAATGGGTTTTGTTTCTTAATCCATTCAACTAGTCTGTGTCTTTTGACTGGAAAGTTCAGCCTATTGATATTTAAAGTTATTAATGAAAGATGTATATTGATTCCTGTCGTTTTGATTTCTGTTTGGATTCTTGGTGTAACTGTGTTTCTACAGTTATACCTTCATCGAGTTTCTTTCTGTTACCCCTTGGGTATAGTCGTTCCTTTCTTCAGCTCTTTGTATTGCTTCAAGAACTCTCTGAAGGGCTGGTTTTGTGGGCATGAATTCTTACAGCTTATTTATGTCATGGAAGATTTTTCTTTCCCCTTCAACTATAATAGATATTTTGTCTGGGCAAAGTAATCTGGGTTGGTACCTGTGGTCATTTAGAACTGGGAATCGTTTGGTACAGGCTCTTCTGGCTTTAATACCACTGAAAAGTCAGCTGTAATTCTGATGGGTTTTCCTTTATTTGTGACATGTTGTTTTTCTTTTGCAGCTTTCAGTATTCTCTCTTTGTTTTGTGCATTTAGTGTTTTTACTATGCTGTGCTGTGGAGAGTTTCTTTTCTGATCCTGTCTATTTGGTGTTCTATGTACTTCTTGTATTTGTATGGGCATGTCATACAAATAATTTTGGGAAATTTTCTTCTACAGTCCTGTTGAATATCTGGTCCATACCATTATCCTGAGATTCTTCTCCTTCCTCTACACCTATGATACGTAAGTTTGGTCTTTTTATGGTGTCACACAATTCCTGCATATTTCATTCTTGTGTTTTCTTGAACTTTTCATAATTTTTGCTTGAGTGGTCTAATTCGTCTACTTTATCTTCCAGTCTTGATATTCTGTTTTCCATTTCATTCATCCTATTGGTGAAGCTTTCTCCTGTCATTTCTAATTGACTTATTGTTTCTCTTCATTTCAGCCTGAGTATTCTTCAATATTTCTCTTTTCTGAATTCATTCAGAAGTTTATCCCTATCTTCTTTCAGTTCTTTGATTTCTTTGTTTGTGTGTTCTTTAAATTCAAAGAATTCTTTTATCATATTTATAATTGTTCTTTTGAATTCCATGTCCTGTGTTGTCTCTAGGGGGGGGTTCTCATTGTACTCCTCTGCTGGACTATTAGTACTTGGTGGGAATATATTACTTGGGCTTTTCATGTTATTATTTTTTCACTGTGACTTTAACATGTGGATTTTGTAGTTTTCTGATTCTTGTGTGAGACTCAAGTCTTTGTTTGTTGAGTTTAGGTCTGCTTCTGTTTGTAAACTTTATTTGCCTTTGTGGTTTACTTGTTGGTCATGAAAACATGTTGGGGTTGGTCTAGACTTCAGGTTCTCTCTTTTGATTTTATATTGGAGGGGCCAGATGGCTTTAGTCCTGCTGCTCAGGAGTTCCCACAGAGGCCCAAGCCAGATGAGAATCAGATGCTCTCAGGCTTCTCTTAAGGTCTGGATCCCTTTAGTCAGCAGGCACAGCACAATTTGGGAGGATTGCTAGGTAGAGGTAAGATTCAGGACTCTCAGGTAGTCAGGGAAGGAGGCTGGTCTCAGGAATCCAGGCTGGGGTTGGGACAGCCAGGGATGAAGGCTGGTCTCAGGTATGCATATGCAAAGGTGAGGTGGAGGGTTTTGAGGGCTCCAGGGGACTAGACTGAGGAACTGGGTTGGTCTGGGTGGAAAGGATCAGGAAGCAGTGGGGAGTCTGGACGAAGAGGGTAGTCCAGAGGTCTGGGGTGCCAAAAGAAGAAATGGGCCAATGCCCACACTAGGAGGAGAGATGGGGTAGGGGAGCTGGGAGGGTGAATGAGGTTGTGGGAGTCAAGGCACAGTGGGCAGGGTCAAACTTACCCAGGAAAGATCTTCATTTTTTTCTTGAGTAAAAGCTTGCTGGCATCTATGGTCTGGGGTCCACGGTCCTGGCCACGTCCCCATTCTTCTCAGGCATCTCTTCTAGCGCATCTCTCGGGCCTGTCATCTTGGTATCTGCTTCTTGGAGAGCCCAGATGAATACAGTGTAATCAGGTCAGGCATAGTGATGCACACCTATAATCTCAGCAGTCAGGAGACAGAGGCAGGAGGATCATGAGCTCTAGGCCCCCTTGGGGTATACAGCAAGACCCTGTCAAAACAAAACAAAACAAAACAAAACAATCTAATTTAATAGAGAAGGTTTTGGACTCTGGACTGGAATGCCTATGTTTCCTTCATGACTCTGTTCTTCACAAACACATGGCCTTGGCTGAATCCCTGATTCTCCTTGCACCTCAGTTTCTTAATCAGTGAAAGGGGAATACTGACAGCTCCTACCTCCCAGGGTTAGGGTGAGGTTTAAATCCTGACGAATTCATTATGCAGCAGGTTTTCTGGCCTGCTCTCCTTCCCTCTGATCCTTCCTTCTGCCTTCTGTCCCCAATGCTCTCTCCTCTCCTATAAAGTCACATAGTGAAATGTCCAATCCAAACAGTGGCTAAATCAGTGACCATTGCATTTTCTGGGAGAATCTACAGTCAGGGGAACACACACCAACAAGTGCCTGAAACAAGAATGCAGGAGCCAACCCAGATTCTGAACCCTTACATAAGTTGCTATTATGATGGGGAGTGGCTGGAGAGCCTCCTGAGAGAAACAAGGTATTCTGCCTAGCTGATCTGTGAATTTCCAAGAAACTTTCATGAAGGGGTAACTCAGTGATACAGCACTTGCTTAACACGTGCAAGACCTAGGTTTCCAGTTCTAGTACCAGAATACATATACACACACACACTTACACACATACATACATACATACATACATACATATCCTTTATGGACTCATGAAACCAAGATTAAAAGATGTGGAAGATTTTTGTTAGGCAGTAGGAGTAAGACTGATCAAAGGGACCCAGCTGCCCCTAGGACACTGGGGTGAGGGGTTAAACACTGCTAAGCATCAGAGATATATGTATAGAGACATGTATGTAAGTCCACTTTATGTGCAGTTCCTGTAGGGGCCAGAAAAGGGTGTTGGATTCCCTAGAACTGAAGTTATGAACAATTGTTAGCTGCCTTGTGGGTGCTGGGAACTGAACCTGGGTCCTCTACCAGAGCAGCCAGTGCTTTTAACCACTGAGTCATCTCTCTAGCCGCCCCCCCTCCCCGCTTTTATAAACCACTGAGTCTAATTAATGCTGCCCACAGATGCATGAGTGAGGGGACGGCTAGGATGATTAAAATTAATTGTCAACTTGACTGGATTTAGAATCTCCTTGAAAACACATCTCTAGGTGTCTTTATGAAGGTGTTCAGAAAGGTTTAACCAAAGAAGGAAGAACCACCCTGAATGTGGGCAGCACCATCCCATAGGTGGGGTCTCTGACTAAATAAAAAGGAGTGAGCTGAGCACTGGCATTTACCTTTTGGCTTTCTGACTGCAGATACAATGTGACCAGTCACTCCACACTCCTGCCTCCAATGCCTTCCCCATCATGATTGTTGGCACCCTTGAACTGTGAGCTCAAACAAACCTTTCCTTCATTATGTTGCTTTTGTCAGATGTTTTATTACAGCAGCAGAAAGGTAACTAATATGCCCTCCCATGCTGCTCCCTGGGTTAGTGACATTCGCCCAATGAAAGACTTCTCTCTAGAGATCGTATGTCTGCCAACTTTTGATTTTTATCGTTACAGAACAGGCCAAGCTGGTCACTCCAAGAGGTGGCAGCAGCAGCAGTGATTATACTGGTAATAAGGTGGCTGAAGAGTTCCAGAGAGCTGGGGGCTGGAGAGCTGGCTCCGAGGTTAACAGTGCTAAAGTGCTGACTGCTCTTACCAAGGACCCAGTTCAATTCCCAGCACCCATATGGTAGCTAACAACCATTCATAATTCCAGTTCCAGGGAATCTGACACCTCTTCTGACCTCCATGGGCATTGCACACACACGGTATACTTACATATGTGTAGACAAAACACTCATGTACATAAAATAAAAAATAAATAAATCTTTAACAAAAGAGTTCCAGAGAGCAGCTGGTGCAGAGGTATTAGAGATGACAGAGAAAAGAGGAAGCACAGGAGGCAGAAGGAGAGGCACTTTGGGGCCCCTCGAGGGACTGCCTAGCCTAAGTGTAAGAATTGTGACACTAGGACGCTGAGTCTCACCATTTAAGGCTCTAGAACGTTAACACTAGTCGCTGTTAAGGAGGTATAGGTGTTGACGCCTACTGCTTGGGAGCTGTGACTGCAGATGGTGCTGGCTGCTCCTGACTGCTACTGACAGCTGAGGATTGTACCATCTGCCCAGAGCTATGCCATCAGCCTCCACCTGAACCAACAGCCCTCAGCACAGCACCTTGGCCTCTGCAATGTGGAGCCATAAACCTCAGTTCTCAGGACCTGGAGCTATAAGCCTCTGAGTCTGTCAGCCCAGCCCATATTCTGGCATTCAGGGCCCCGGGTCTGATGACACTAGACCAATCCTTGGCTACTAGGGGTTTCTGTCTGCTTAGAGCAGCTGACTAATGACAGAAATAGGAACATAGAGAGGGGCTTTGGGTAGATGGAACAGCTATTGTGTGTTTCCCCTTTCCTGGGGAAACAAAAATTATTCACCTTAGACGGGGCATCAGCCACAGATCAAAGAACCCAACCTAACACAGCAACTGTCACCTATCTATGAATTGTGAAATGGTAGGCCTCTGGAGCCCCTCCTAACCTTCACGATGGAGCATTAAGGTATCCAATCTTATGCAGGTCCCCTGCTGATAATCACAGCTACTGACAGTTCTAGAAGGCAATGGCTATGACAAGCTTTGAGAACAGTGTCCTCACCAACAGCCAAAGCCCAAACTCCAAAGCACAGAATATCCTGGAGGATAGGAACAGTTGGAAATACAGACTCTGACATTGGTAAAATTCTTGGTTCAAATCCCAGGTCTGCTCAGTACTAACCGTGTGACCTGGATTTAAGTTGTGGGATCTCTGTGTTCCTCAATTGACTTGTTTGTAAAGCGGGAGGTGGGCAGGGAGGTGTAAGGAATGAATGCTTGGGTCTTGTGAATCAGTGCTGCATTCGGTGCACCAAGCAGACAGCACAGTCCCGGGTGCCTGCCAGGTCAGCATGAGAATAGTCAAGCGGCCTTGAGTTTTCTGTGGCTTTGGGTAACAAAGTTGGAAGTACTGGTTGCTGCCTAGTGGTGGTGTCTGTTCCCAGCAGTGACAGCATGAATCATGCTTGACACAAAGCCTCAGAGTCTGAATCTGCCTGCATCAGCAAAATGGAGATAGGAACACGGCCATAAAAAGAATCAGTGCACTCACCTAAGTACCTGATTGCAAATATTTGGCTTCAGCAGATCTTACAGGCGTTTCCTCCAGGGAGAAACTTGGAGGTTGCTTTCTGGAATAAATCATGCAGATAGAACAGCAACCCACTACCCTTTCCAGCAGCTAATAAGACCCTGAAGCTGGGCCCCATGGGGGAGGGGAAGTCAGAAGAAAGGAAACACAGTCATTTTTTTTTAAGTGTATGTTTCCCCCTTTGTTGAGCCAGCTGGAATGTGGTCAACAGCCGCTGTCAGGACCTGAGATAGCTCAGCCCTCCCTCTGTGCACCTCTACATATCCCTGAGAGTCAGTACCGAATGCTGCAGCTGCGCCTGCCTGCCAGGGCCTGCTCCAGGCTCTCATCTCCCCTAGGAGAGCTAAGGAGAATTTAATCCATATGGTTTGGATTCCCTCACTCATCAAAATGCAGTTTTCCAAGAGCCATTTGATCTCCAAGATGCTATGTGAGTGTCTTTTTGTATTTTATTTTTTCCTTTAGAAAAGAAAAGCTGATGGTTTGCCAAAAGAAAATCAACTCCAAACCCTCAGGATCTGAATGGGGTTCAAGCATCAGGTCCTGGAGAGCCAGGCAAGGGATATTGGTTAGCAGGGCCTGGGATGTTTTGTCCAGAAAAAAAAAAAAAAAAGAGCCAGGTAAAGACAATTCTCAGTCTCTCTCTCTGTCTGTCTCTTTCTCTCTCACACACACCCTAGTAAATTAACAACAATAATTACCAGTTGTTCAGTACTCCCTAAGTGCTGGTCACTGTGCTGTGTGCAGTTTGTGGAGGAGTCTTTTCTTGAGACATGTGAAATAGAAGACAGAATCCCATCCCTGCCTTTGTGGAGTGTGCAGTCTAACTTGTATGCTTTTAAGCTCAGGAATCAGGGTTCCAGCCGGCAGTGACCAGCCCTGAGAAAGCCGGAGAGCACCCTGCAGGCAACTGGGGTCCTGTTTAATTTAGGTGGTAGCTAGGGAGATCTAAAAGTCACCAAGAAATGAGTTGTGAAGACCCACAGGAGGCCTGTGCTGCTCTGGAAACAGCAGGGGTAAGGTCTCAAGGTGGGAATTATGGTCTTCAGAGGTATGGGCAGCTCACAGGTCCCACTTCCCCAATGAAAAAGCAGAGGCTCAGGGAAGATGAGATCCCAGGGGAAAGGGGAAAGTCCAGACTGGAGCCCAGGACCTGCTGGCTCCCAAACCTAATCCCTAACTCCATCTCCAACCCATTGTGTTCTGTACTTTTGAATCCCCTTTCCCACCTTCATGGTTTAACCCTTCAAAGAATCTCTCTCTCTCTCTCTCTCTCTCTCTCTCTCTCTCTCTCTCTTGCATGGTTTAACCCTTCAAAGAATCTCTCTCTCTCTCTCTCTCTCCTCTCTCTCTCTCTGTCTCCTCTCACTAGGGATTGAATTTAGGGTCTGCTATGTAGCCATGGAAGCACTCTACCACTGAACTACATCCTCAGTCCTATTTTTTTTAATTTTGTACGTATATAATTTTTATTATTTTTACTTTCTATTACCTTCTTACATCCCCCTGTTCGACTCACTCCTTATTGAACCCATTTTTTCCTTTGATTCTGAGACAAGGTCTTGCTAAATTGCCCAAACTCACCTTGAACTTGCTCTGTAGCCCAAGCAGGCCTTGAAATTTCAATCCTCCTCCCTCTGCCCCCTTGAATGCTGGGATCATGAGATTGCACCACCATGCCCTGCTGGCACAGCCTCTTTATTTCAGGTCTTTTCTATATTTATTTTAATGAATGAATGAATCTTTATGTGTATGAGTGCTTTGCCTGCATATATGTTAAGTGCACCTGTGTCGTGCAATGCCCATAGAGGTCAGAAGAGGGCGTTGGATCCCCGGAACTGCAGTTACAGATGGTTGTTAATTGCTATGTGGGTGCTGGGAAACAAATCCAGGTCCTCTACAATAGCAGATAGTGCTCTTAACCACTGAACCATCTCTCCAGCCCCAGAGTTTTCTATTTTTAAACAAGCAAATTCCTAGCCTCCCTGGGCACCTGGGTTCAATTTCAAGTACCACAAAACCCAAAACAAGCAAAATATACTACTGCCTTTCTGTTAACCAATGCCATTTTGTTTTCAACAATTTGTTTGTGTCTGCTGTATATTCAACAAGCACTTACTAAATGCTGTGAGTTGAATGAATAAATGCTACTGTTTTTGCTCAATGGCAAAGAGCTGTAGAAAGTTTTCATTCATTCTTTCATTCATTCACTCAGTATTTTTGAATTCCATCACAGATATTATGGTTCTTGTTGGGGACTCAGAGATGAGCAAAAGCCAGTGACTGATATGGGTAAGTGTGGGTATGGGGCTGGCATGGAACTTTCATTCTATGTGTAGACAACTTATTGTGCGTCCATGGGATGTTTTAACTATTGAGGACATTGGAGAAGTGTGGATTTTAGTAGATTTGGCTTCAAGGAGAAGGTTATGTTCAAACTCAGACCTGAAGGACAAAAAGAAAAAAAAAAATCTCTAGCAATGGAGGGAACACTGAAGGAGGTTGGGTTGGGAGGTAAGGGCATGCATTCCACCTTTGTAAACCTCTGTGGGATTAGAAGAGGGGGGTCACTGCAGGGTCTCACTGCTGACAGTTTGCTGGGGGGGCCTAAAAACAGCCTTCTGGCTGCAGAAGCCCCGCTGGGTTCTTTCTGGTTCTGTGACAGTTGCTATGGTATTGACAGTGGGCATGGCTGGGTTTCTCCTCAGAGGCCTTTTCCAGTGCTGACAGTAGCCAGATGCTTCTATGAGGCCACCTTCCCCTTTCCCAGTCTCTGTGGTCTTGGAGAGAGTCTGCTCACCCCAGCCCACCCACCTCAGCCCACTGGCACAGGACATTTTTTTATATGCAGTGGTCTTGTGCACTGGGCTAGGGGTGTGAGCATCAGGAACCTATGCTAGAATTCTCATGTCAGGGTCAGTGGTGATGGAGACACAGTTCCACCTGCTGTCCCCACAGCCTCAAGAGTTTACTTTTACTCCCCCCACCCCGCCCCAACCTCAGCTAAAGCTGAATTCTTGGCTTTGTCACAGAAAAGAATTTCAGGAGGAGCCAGTGTGGAGTAGATTTGGAGTTTATTAAAAGACATTTTAAACAGATTTAAGGAGTAGGGCTAATAGAAAGAGAAACACCTGGGTGAAATGTACCCGAAAGAAGACACACTCGTGGGCTTCGTAAAGGAGAGCTGTGATTGAGTGTCTTTACCATGACCATGTGTGCAGTTTCTGAGGCTCCTGAAATCACACCCCGAGGAGATACCAAGGGGCTTAAATGAAATCATAGGGTGGGTCCTGATGGGGTATTGGGTTGGATCACAACTGATAAGGTCTTCAAGGTCACAAGGGTTGCAGGGGCATTAAGACATTGATACTGTTTGTAAGATTTCTGAGAAAGGAATATGGCCACCCTTGAAGGTCCCAGAAGCTCAGGCCTTCTGCACGGCTTATTGCTATTTTTTTCTTTTACCTTTTCAAAAATATTTATTTGTATTTTACGTGTTGGGTGTTTGCCTGCATGTATGTAAGTGTACCATGTGTGTACAGTGCCTGAGGAGGCCAGAAGAGGGCATCAGATACCCTGGAACCAGAGTTTCAAATGGTTGTGAGCCACCATGTAGGTGCCGGGAACCGAACCTGGGTTCCTCTACAAGAGCAGCCAGTGCTCTTAACTGCTGAGCATCTCTCCAGCCTAGTTCATTGCTCTGTTATGACTCTAACACTGCCTGTGTCAGCAGTCTTCGGAGCAAATGTTAACTGTGCTGGAATTCTTGCTTCTTGCTCGAAAGAGGCTTCACACAGATTCCAGGTGAGGGGCTCCTCTCCCTTTCCCAGGTCCCCAGAGTTTTCCCTGTCCTTCTGTCCCACCTCAGTGTGCATCCCTAAAAAAGTGGAGTTCTTCTTTGGCACTAAATCTGACTTGTTCCTGGGAATGTGTAGCCCAAGGGCCTGTGCAGCCCCTGGGCCAAGGGGTGACACCGAGATTGGCACTGATGCCAGGGGAAAGTGGAGTCAAGACAGAGGGAAGCTGGATATCTTGGTGGCATCCTTTGGGCCTAAGTCACTTGCTATCTAAAGCAAGGGTTCTGCTGGGCCCTGGCTTTAACTTTAAGTCAGTCGAACCCAAATTTCCTGTGGCTTGTTGCAACAGAGTCCCTACCAACCCATGTCCCATCACACTGTGAGATGCCCTTGCTCTTGGACACCTTTTTCTTGTTCCCCAAGAAACTTTAAGGAGGGTTGACAGTGGGAATTTCAGGTGTGATGTTGGTGACTGTGACTGGGAAGGGAGGGCCTTGTGGCCCTAATTTTCTGTTTTTGTGTGTGTGTTATTCTTGACAGTGTCAGCCACTTTTGTGTCACTCAGTGGAGAGAGTCCCACAGTGGTATATTTCAGTGGAAAGAGTTTAGTTATTTTAGCACAAATTTTCATTATGGGTGGTGGGGACATTTTCTGGTTTTGTTTTGACAAATCAAAAGTAATGATTTAAGTCATCACTAAATTCGACTCTAGTTATGCACTACCTAACAAAGTTTCAGTTAACAAGGGCCCAAACCACAGTGTATGTACCATACAGCTTTAGTGTACAGGAGACTGTACCGTCTAGGTTTGTAAAGTACAGTCTGTGATGTTTGTACAGTGGCAAAATTGTGTAACAACCCCTGTCTCCATCCCTAGTTGTGCACAACTACTTATCTCAAAGGGTCCTGGAAGCCAGCTAGTTCAGTTTCATCAATCCTCTGCTTCTTCCACAGTAAGACAGAGGCCATCCAAGTGTGTACCTCCCATGGACTACAGTTAGCCTGTCAGGTCAGGTCTCATAGAGACTTGTACTCAGGACTCAATAGAAATCGCTTGTCCTGGCCTGGTGATACATGCTCAGTTGGTGTACCACAGCTCCAGGGCCCCAGTGGCTTCTGGTGTCGGCCACAGAAACCTGAGCAGAAGCCCAGTGGGAGCTGGCTCGCTCCTGCTCCCGTGGAGTCACTGTGAGCTGGCTGGGTCTTGCCAACAGAACTCATGCTGCTCAGCTTCTCCACAGGTTGACGGCCCAGTGAGAAGCCAGAGAACTGCACTCAGCCTGCATGCTGTCCCCAGCATCCTATGCCTTCCCAACTTTCCCGGGAACCTCCAGTATGAGCAGCCCTCTGCTCCTGCTGCTCCTGCTGAGTCACCCCCCTGGCTGCTGCCGCCAGGGGGATGTTGTGCAGTCTCTCAAGCAGAGGATTGGATACAGAATGGATATGCCCTCTACATTATGTCTACCATTATGTCTCAGATCTTCTCACTCTCTCTTTTTAATTTTAACTTTTTTTTTTTTTTTTGTCTTTTTGTGACAGGGTCTCCCTGTAGTTCCAGCTGGCCTGGAACTCACAGAGATCTGCCTGCCTCTGCCTCATGAGTGCTGGGAGTATAGGTGTGCTCCACCATGCCCAACTAATTTTAGAATTTATTAGCATTGCTTTTTTTAAAAAAAATAGCATGATTGGCCGGAGGTGGTGGCACATGCCTTTGATCCCAGCACTCAGGAGGCAGAGGCAGTCAGATCTCTGTGAGTTCAAGGCCAGCCTGTCTACATAATGAGTTCCAGGCCAGCTGGGGCTATAGGGAGACCCTCTCTCAATCCCCCACCCCCAAATAAATAAATTAAATAACATGATTACATTGAAAAACTTTGTATGGTACATTGAAAAACTTTGTATGGGTCTTCTCTTTTTAATCAGATGTTGTGATTTCACTCTGGTGAATTGGACAAGTGACTTTTTTTTACTAGAATTTTTTAAATATTTATTTTATTTTATTTTACTTATGTGCATATGTGCCTGTATATTAGGTGCCCATGGAGGTCAGAGGCACCTGATCTCCCAGAGCTGGAGTTACAGGCGGTTGTGAATCACTTGATGTGGTGCTGGGAACCGAATTCAGGTCCTCTGTAGGGGTAGCAAACCTTGAAGACTGGCTTTGATGAAGTAGTGTCCTTATAAAAAGGAGGAGGAGGAAGGATGTGATAGTACACCCCTGTAATCCCAACACTTGGAAGATAGAGACCAGAGGATCAGGAGTTCAAGGCCAATCTGGGCTATACCTAGGGGCTGAGTTGTGCTTGCTTAACATGTACAAAGTCCTGTGTTCCATCCCCAGCCTCACATACATCAGGCATGGTGGTGCATGCCTGTAATCCCAGCACCTGGGAGATAGAGGCAGGAGGATCAGGAGTTCAAGGCCATCCTTAGCTATACGGTGACTTCAAGGCCAGTCAGGGCTACTGGAGACCCTGTCTAAAAGGGTGGAGGGAGCAGGAGAGACAGCGAGCAGTACTTATTTCTGCTCACCATGTGAGAACACAGAAAGCACACATCAGCAAGCCAAGAAGACAGCTGTTACCAGGGAAAACTGGCTGTCACCTTATTGTCAATGTCCAGGTTCCAGAGCTTTGAGACCTAAGTGTCTGTGATAGCCTGTGGCAGCTACTGCAGCCATGAAGACAACAGGATCATCTCCTATGAGCAATGGTAGTGGAGACCTTGCCCAGGAGCTCCCTGTGGACCAAACACTGGGCTAAGCCCAATACAGGAACAACCTCTACCAGTTCCCACAGTAAGACTGTAACTGCTTGCTTCTATAAGAATTACTTTTAATTTGGGGGAAGAGTGCAGGAGTAATTTGAATGATAATTTTTCTCACGCATTAAGGAATTGGTTACCTTGTGTTTGAGAGCAGCTCCATGGTCATCTGAGTCTCAGGCTCCTTCTGTCTTTCTTAGTGTGGATGTTCTATTTTCACATTTATCTCATGGTCTAATATGGCTACTATAGCTCTGGTCTTTATGTCTACATTCAAGGAGCCCTGGGATGTCCAAGACAAAGTGCCAGCTGATTAGTTCCCTGGTAAGAGCTCTCTGATAGCTATCTTCTCACACTGTCCTTTCATGATAAACGAAAAGACGGAGAGAAAGCCAGGAGGCTTTTTAAGTGCTACCTTGATAATTCCCCCTTTAACCACTTTCAAACCCTGCACAACTCCACTTGTATCTCCCGGGCAAGAGATAGTTGTTATGAGCAGGCCTTGCTGGCCAGGGTAGTCTGTTAGTCTGGCTCCCCAAAGCCCTTTCCACCACCAGGCTCTAAAAAGGGAGTAGGAAGGAGGCGGTAAATGTGAGGTGGGTTTCTCCACTACCGTGCCGTTGTCATTTTACCAGTGAGGAAACCCAGGCCCTAGGAGTCACGGGCTCAGGTATCCTGCCTAAGATGACATCAATGGTAAAGACAGGGCCAGCTCTTGGGTGAGGACTGCCAACTCCCACATGCATGTTCCCTCCTCTGTTCCCCCGCAGAGGAGTTTTGCTGAGAAGAAAGGCTGGGGCAGAAAGAAGCAGGGTCACATTATACACTGAACTTTCTGGCCCTCCAGTGAGTGGGTCCAGGACTGTCCCACTTCTGGTTTCTGCTCCCAGAGCCTCCCAGAGCACATCCTCCTGTAGGTGGAAGCTGGCTTCACTTGGGTGCTTATTACTTCTGTGTGTCTGACTGCGGGCTTTGGGCGGGGCTAGTGTTCCTTGGCCAAGATGGACCCAGGGCCTTGGGCATGCTAAATAGCATAGTACTACTGAATTATACCCTGACTCAGAGCAATGTCTCAGAGCTAGCCCTGGGCCTCCTGCAGGGAGGCAGCAAGTGTTTGGTGAATAAACGAAGTGAGCAGGTGAATGAATGCACTTGAATATGGCTAACCATCCTGACAGAAAAGCTGAGGGATGCTTTCTAGACCGTATTCGCCCTCCACTGATGTCCTATGTCTAAGTTATCTCTCTAGGGGTATTTCCCTGAGAAAACAACCCTTGTTACATTGTCGTCCCCCGGGTCCCAAGAATTGCCTTTGTGACCCCCATGAAGTCTCATTTTTCTAGTAAAAATTCTGAATATCTTTTTTTATCCAGCCAGCACAGTGGTACATACCTGTAATCCTAGCACTCCGGAGGCAGAGGCAGGAGCATCCCAAGCTCAAGGCTTGCCTGGGCTACACACACACACACACACACACACACACACACACACACACACCAAAACCAGAGCTTTCTTTTTTCCCTGATTGGCCTCTCAAAAGACTCTGAGTAATTATGCTAACATTGGCGCTTCTCTAACTTGGTCTCACTGAGAGATGAATCTATTTTTCAAAGACAAAACCAAGCTCCAATTCTGTGTCCCCTTGACAGTTTTCCTTTCAAGTCCACGAAGGCTGCTGTGAGAATGAAGAAGGCTATAGGGAATGTGTCACAGACTGCTGCCGCTTCACGCCTGGGTGGAGTCATTCAGCAAGGGGGCCTTTCAATTAGAAGTAAATACTGGCCGACAGCTCTGCCCTGTGCCTGTGCACTGGCTAAGAACAAGCCAGGCGTTGGGGCTACAACAGAGGACACACTCCCACCACAGCCCTGAGCTTTCACTGTCTTGCTTTAGTGTCTTCTAAGCGACTTTTAATTCACCAGGTTTGATCTTCAAGATCTCCCTGCCTGGTTATCCCCCTCATGCAGGGCTTTGAAAAGGTCACAAGTCTGGAGCTACTGTGGGGGTCAAAGTGGTATCCTGTCTCCACACACAGGAATTCTGAGCTGAACTCTCCAGATGAGCATTAGACCCTCATAGTATCAAGTACTGGAGTCTTTGATTTTCCTCTCTGTGTGATTAAAATTCTGTTTGGAATAAGAGCCTGTGGGAGTGTGTCTCCCCTTTGACTGCCACACTCTAAGGCATAGGTGAAGAGATTAAAGATCCCGAACTAAAGAAAAGCTATATTTGTGTTAAAGATTCTACAAGGCCAAATGGCTAAACTTTGTGACTGTGGAGAGTTTGAATGGTGCAGACCAGTGCCAAATTATCTTGAAAGCTCTTTGAAAGTCACTCAACTGCCTACTCCTGTGTCAGACCTCACAGCCTTGTTACAAACAAAACCTTTAAAATGTTGTACTGGTTAATTTTTGTTAACTTGACACAAACTAGAGCCACCTGGGAAAAGGGAACCCTAACTGAGGAACTGACCTTTGAGCACATCTGTGGGGCATTTTCTTGATTGTTAATTGATGAGGGAGGGTCCAGCCAACTGTGGGCAGTTCCATCCCTGGGCAAGTGGGCCTGGGCTGTATAAGAAAAATAGCTGAGCAAGCCAGGGGGAGCAAGCCAGCAAGCAGTGTTCCTTTGTGGTCTCTGCTTCAGTTCTTCACCCCAGGTTCCTGCCTGAGCTCCTACTCTGACTTCCCCCAATGATGGACTGTGATCAGGACCTGTAAGTCAAATAAACCCTTTCCTCCCCCAAGGTGGTTTGGGTCAGTGTTTTATCACAGCAACAGAAAGCTAACTAGAACAAATGTGTTTTTAGAAGACCCCTAACTTCCACCAATTCCAGTGCTAAGACTGTCATCAGACAGCATGTGACATCTACAGCAGACATTTCCTCACTAGCTGCACCCTACTGACCTGGGGTCCCCCATGCCTTGATTTATGATTTTCTTTGTTCTGTAACTAATACAACAGCCACAGTTCAATGCGTCCTTTGGAACAACCTGAATCTGTGTTCCTAGGCTGTGGTTACTCATGAATAAACCATCTCTTATTCACTTTGAGGTGAGAGCTGTTTTTGTACCAACAGCATCATGTACCTTCTAGGAGGGCTGCCTTGCTGTGTCATTTCCCCACATCTTGACACCTGAGGAGATGGTCATGGTGTCATGTGAGATTCTTCAACTGGGTAAGTGTGTCAGTGAATTGCTGCTGTGTAACATGAAGTTCCCAGAAAAAAAAGAACCTGTACCCCTTGTTAAACAGTACACAATGTTGACCGATTGGTTACAACTGTGACTGTGGGGAACTTTCAGTGTTATAGTTGGGAGTCAAATTACCCTTGACTACCTTTGGTGCCCTTAATTGTCATTCCTGACCTGCCTCTGTGTTTGAATTAACATTCTTGTGACTATAGGTAAATCCTTTGGAATGTACAAATAGACCCTTAGCTTCCACCAACCCAAAGGCTAAGAATGCTATCAGAAAACATCTGAGCGAGTTGCAGAGATTTCCCCACTTTACTGTAACCTGTCTACCTGATATTCCACTAATGTATTTGAAAAATACCTTGATTTTTACAAATTTTCTTTGTTCTATAACTATAAAAACTTCATGAAATTTTGACCACATTGGAACATGGTATTTGGGGAGACCTGAATTTGTGTTTCCTGGCCATGATGGCCTTCATATTTGGCTCCAGAATAAACTATCTCTTTCTGCCTTTGAGGTAAGAGTTGTGGGTTTTTTGCATCAACAACATTCCACAATGTATTTGGTGGTCTAAGACAGTATGGTCTGCTTAGTTCACAGTTTTGTGGTCAGCATTTGAGATTGGCCTCAGCTGTGCAGTGTCTAGTATGGGTGGGTTTCAGATGGCTATAGTCACATGCTTGGTTGGTTTATGGTGGTCTTAGTATATGGCAGAGGCTATGAGGATGCCTGTCATTCAGCATGCCAGCCTGTGGCTCATTCTGTAGTGGAAAGGTATGGAAAGCCAGCAGACAAAAGTGAAGCCTGGTCTGAGGGCTAAACTTGGCATGAGATCACTTCCTCTGTGTTTGGATGGTCAAAGCCAGCTCAGTTCTAGGAGTGGAGAAGAGTACTAGGCATGTCAGCCACTTTTGCAATTGAGGACATGGAGCGATTTTCCAAGTTAGTTTCTCAAGCTTTAGGGCATCTGTGGAGCGAGCTCTTGGGTTACCATAGCATTAAGATTAAAGTGTGGCTTGCCCTCCCCATGTTCAACCAGAGGAACTCACTTTCCTTTTCTTCTTTTGAGACAGGATCTCACTCTATAGCCCAGGGTGGCCTCAAACTCCCAATCCTCCTGCTTTAGTGTCCCCAGTGCTGGGATTACAGGTATTGCATCATGCGTGGCAAGTAACTCACTTGAGCTGCAGGATGCATTTGCTTTTTTGAGTATGTTTTCTATAGTCAAAAGACACTAAAAAGGACAGGCATGGTGGTGTACTTCTTTAATCCCAGCACTCAGGAAGCAGAGGCAGGCAGAGCTCTGAGAGATGGAGGCCAGCCTGGTCTACATATTGAGTTTCAGGCCAGCTGGGGCTACAGGGAGACACTGTCTCAAAAAACAAAAACAAAAAAAGAACCCACTTGGAAACCAATTCTTTAGATACAGTTGCCAAGCTTTCTCAACTTACACTTCCTGAGTCCTGCTGACAGAGAACTGGAGCCAAGAAGCAGGGAGACTGAGCTTGACCATTCCCTCCACACCCCAGTCCCCATGTAATCTCAGCCTGCTAGTCTTTAGGAGGAAGTGGAAGGCTGATATCCACAAAGTCTAGACTTGGAAAGCAAATTTTCAGGATTCAAATCTCTGTATTCTTTTTTGAAAAAGATTTATGTGTTGTTGTATGTGTCTATCTGAGTGTCTGCCATACATGTACAGGTGCCCACAGAGGACAGAAGAGGAAGTCAGATCCCCTGGAACTGGAGTAACTGCAGTTGTGAGCTGCCCAATCTGGGTGATGGCAACAGAACTCAGGTCCCCTGGAAGAGCAACAAGTGCTCTAAACCACTGAGCCATCTCTCTAGCCCCCAAACTTCTATATTTGAACTGAGACCCTGGTTCCCAGTTGCAAGGTGGTCTGCTTTGAGATTTTCCTGGGAAGGTATAAAACAAAACAAAACAAATCTTTGCCCACTGCTGTCTCCAAATGGTAAAACTCAACCATCAGAGATTCATTCCTTTGGCTAAACACTTTAAAGTGTCCCTATTCATTGATACATAGTGTGAAGTGGTTGATTGGATTCTTCTGTGAATATCAACCTGAGCCCTAGTCACATGCAAATGTGAAATTTGGTGGAAAGCTTTGAAGGGGAGGGAAAGATGATGCATGTGAGAAGAGGAGAGCGGTTGACTGTGGCCAGAAAGAAGGGAAGAGGGGCAAGGGGTCTGGACCTGGAGGGAAGAGAGGGCTCTTTGGGTGGTAGGAGTTGAGCCAAGAGCCTGTGTCAGACAGTTCAGGGTTTATATGTGACACAGGTGGAGGGGCAGGGCACTTCCTGGGTTCTCCCATTGTGACCCTCACATGATTTGACACTGGGCCATGTTGCAGGAACACTTACAGATACAAATAAATTTTGAGCCCACAAAGGGCTTTGTCTCCTCTCTCCTTCATTCCCCCTCCCTTCCTCCCTCCCTCTTTCCCTCTATTCATTGTCTTCCCTCCTCCCTTCCCTTTCTCCCCTCCCTTTCTCCCCTCTCTCCCTCCCTCCCTCCCTCCCTTCCTGCCTTCCTTCCATGGTCCTAGAGGACTTACTTAACCTTTCAGTGTCTGTCTTTCCACCTATAAAGTCGGGATATGCTGGGGTTACCTCTTGGGGTTTTGTGAGAATTAAAAGAGTTAGTTAATAAAGTACAGCACTTAGGAGGCTTGGCCCAGAGCAACGTTTTACAATATATTTGCTCTTATTGTGAATTCACTCATGAAGTAAACAGAACTGCCCTGCCCACAGGTCCTGGGGCCACAGGGTAACCAGTGCTCAAAATGTCCAGGGAAGGAGATGACTGAAGACGGGCTAGTCACCTGCCTCCAGATCAAAGCCACAGGGTCAATCTCTTTCTTCATGGGGCATTGAAAGAAGACTCCACTTAGCCAGGAAGGAGGCACACCACAGGAAGTGTCAGAGGCAGAAGACATGCTGTCCCAACCAAAGATGGAGAACAGAAAGGGGAGGAGCCAGGCTCTGACAGTCTGGATCTGGGTCTGAGTGTTGTGGCCATTCAGGTATGCTGAGGGGAGAGGGAGAACGATGGGATGTGGGTGAAACAGGAGTCGGGACAGCCTCAGCTTGGAGCAGATGCTCATGGAAGATCCTGGCTGTGCAGCATGGACAGAGGAAGAAGCTGAAGACACTAGATGAAGGCTTGGGGTACTAGTGTCCCCCAGGCCTCACCAGTAAGGTACCTACCTTCTCTATGGCAATCTCACTGCTGAGCTCAGAGCCTGACCACAGGTCCTCATTGCCCAAGCCAGCACAGCCACTTGGAGCCTCCAAAGGTGTCACAGGCCTTCCTCAGCTCTTTATACAGTGCAGCTGGTACTCTGTTCCCCAGAGGGGTATCTCTGCTCCCTCTTCTTGAATAGATGTAGTTGCCATGGCTCAGACCAAAGGAGTATGGCAGGGGGCATGGCATGACTGCCAAGGTTCGTTACAGGAAGGCTCTTCTGCTGGCCTTTCTCTTGACGACTTGCCCTGGAAGTCCAGGTGCTGTGTTGTGAGGAGACTGAGACGGAGAGAGGTATGTCTGGACTTTCATCTCTTAGCCTTCAGCAGGTCCTCAGACATGACCTACCTGATGCACGAGGGAGATTACCTAGGGCCCAAGGTTGACTGATTCTGTGTATACTTAAGACTTCATGAGGCAGGTGAGCATCGGGAATAGTTTAGCCACCGGACTCCACTTGGCTTGGGTTATGCATACACCCCTCACTAAATAATGTACCTTTCAGAAACACGAGACTCCACCTGCATCAAGCTGCATATATACCTGCTTTAAACAATGGGAATAAGTTAATCCCCTTGATAATGCTCCATTTTTATTCAAATACATCCCATAACAACCTAGGAATGATGGGCTAGAGGCCAATCCAGCATGAACTAATTTGGGGTGCATGCACAATGAGGCAAAACTGTGTCCTCACATGAACACACTTTTAGGGAGACTCCCCCTATTTACCATTTCATGCCTATGTATAATGGGACATGCATATGATTAAAATCAGATGCATTATGGGAAAGGACATGTCCAGTCAAGAAATGATTATATGACCTAGTTTATCAGTCCAAATAGAGAGCCACTAATACTAAACCCCTAGTAACCAAGCTCTTCCTTCTCACAAACCCTATAGAAAGAGGCCTGAACAATAATTGGGCCCTTGAGTCCCCTGACTCATGAGGTCTGCTGTCAATCTTGATGCCCTCCCTCTCTAATCTGTACCATTGCCTCGTTTCCAATAAAGTCACCTGCTACTTTTGCAAATCTCTTGAATGAGTCACTCAGAACCTGGAAACAAACGGTCCAGACAGTGACCCAACCACTGACCACTGGTGACAAGAAATGAGTGCTGTGTGTTGCTAACTCTCTGCTGTTCTTCCCTACCACAGGGATGTCAACCAAGCTGCAGGTGTCTGAAGGGTGTAGGCTCCCTGGCGTTGGCTGGTGATAATCCCAGGTCACCCAGAACCACAGAAGGTCCCTGGTGTGGAGTAAAATACATGGGGTGGAGGGTGGGTGTGTAAAGCTCTGAGCTCAGGGAACCAGGCACATGGCAGGGCCTGAGACACTTCCTCACAGGCAGCACAAACACTTGTGGGCACGGAACATGGGGTGCTAAGGGATCCTCAAGACAGATTTTTAGATAGGTCATAGGGTGTCAGCAAAGGTTGGCTGCGAACAGCCCAATGGAGAGAAAACAGGGAATTCCAGGTGGAGGGGCTGTGCAAAGGACAGACAGCATTTCATTTCTAGATACTCAGCCACCGGAGAGTGGGGAGACCGCATAGAGAAGAGTTCAAGGACATCCGTGAACTTCCAGTGTGTGCTTCAAAATATCGCCATTGTGAAAGAGAAAGACCCCAAAACAAGTTCACTGAGTAAAACCCTCCACCCCCTCACTGGCCCCATGGGAAATAGCCTTGTAACTTGTTGACATTTGAACTCAGAGCACATGTTCCATGCTAGCGTCAGATCATATTGTATACAGGTCTATTTTCTCTCATGTGTGAAAATGACCATTTATTTTATTTTTGGTCATTTTGAGACAGGATTTCACTGTTGCCCCAGCTGGCCTGGAACTTACCATGTAGACCAGGCTGGCCTTGAACTCACAGAGATCCACCAGCCTCTGCCTCCTGAGTGCTGGGATTAAAGTCATGCGCCACCACACCTGGGTTGAAAATGTCCTTTTTAAAAAAAAATGTTTTATTTATATTTTTATTTTATGTGTATGAGTGTTTTGCATGCATGTAGGTAAGTGCACCCATGTTGTGCAATGCCAGAAGAGGGTATTGGGTCTCCTGGAATTGAAGTTACGGATGGTTGTTAGTCGCCATGTGGGTGCTGGGAATCAAACCCAGGTCCTCTGCAAGAGCAGCCAGTGCTCTTAACTGCTGAGCCATTTCTCCAGCCCCAAAAATGTCCTTTAATGAAATTCATGATGACCTATGAGGGGCGAAGCATTCTGCTATCTACAAGGAAATGCTGAATATTTGGGGTAAAAGTGGTATTTGTTTAGATCCTATAAAACAAAGCTAGCAGAGCACTGATTGGTGTCACAGGTCAACAGATAGAAAGGGGCTCCCTCCTATTCTTGAGATTCCTCTCTGAGGTTAAAATTGTTTCAGAAATAGTTAATAAAAGGTTTTTTTAAATGAATGGAAACAATAAAGTGTCTGCTGAGAGGCAGGGATGGGGGAGAGAGAAATCTAGCATTTCCTCTGACTGTTTTATTGGAAGGGACACGAAATTGTAGAAAGGCTAAGTGGCCGGGCAGGGGTCAGTGAGAAGTGTTGTCGGCTTCGTGCCCCTGACCGTGGCTGCTGGAGTCAGCGCAGCTCCTGGGAGAGAAGGTGTGCGCTGATGGATGGCCTCTGCAGGCTGCAGACCTCAGGGGGCCGCTCCTGCTGGCCTGGAGGGCTGTATCCACAGAGCCGTGTGATCGCAGGTTGACTTTAAAGTGAGTACTGCCCTGATATCTTGCTGGTGTGTTTGTAGAGGCTGATTCCACCTCTGGGGCCTGTTCCTACCCAGAGCAGAAGTTGCAGTTTCACTTGCAGCAGCTCATCTGTCCAGGCATCTTTTCTGAAGTGCCATAAAAGGACTCCACATCCGATGTCTGACATCAAATCAGTCCATACTAATGACCAGTGGATGCCCATGACACAGACTGCTGTCTCTTCTTAGATAAGAAATTAGAAGCAAATCTTTCTCCTTTCTAGAGAGAGAGTAACTCAATAAAAAGCAGTAAAATTGTGGCTAACTGTGAGGCTCGGATACAAAGGGGTCCTCAGGTTGAGGGTATAGCCCAGTGGTCCAGTGATAGAGCATTGCCCAGCATGCAAGAGGTCCTGGGTTCCATTCTCAGCACACACACACACACACACACACACACACATGTGCGCGCATGAGCATGCAGGTGCACATACAATTTAAGGTGCCAGGTGTGGTGGCTTATGCTTGTTAGCACAGCACTTGGGAGGCTGAGGCAGGAGGATTGCACATTTGAGGCAAGCCTGAGGTCCACAGGGAGACTCTGTCCCCAGAGCAGAAGGTGCCCCCACTCTCACATGCATTTGGCTGCAGTGTACATAGATATTACCACTTTGTAACACTGTCCAACAGAGCCACAAAAACTGAACACAATGAATAAAAGCATGCCTGTGCCTGTACATTTCATGTCAGAGAAGTGAGTGCTCATGTCTACCCAAGCCCAGAAGCAACATTCATAGCAGTGCTAAGAACAGTATACACTGGGGCTAGAGAGTTGGTTCAGCGGTTAAGAGCACTGACTGCTCTTGGAGAGGACCCAGGATCAATTCCCAGCACCCACACGGTGGCTAACAACTCTCTGTAACTCCAGTTCCAGGAATCTAATGCCCTCTTCTGACCTCCTAGGGTATTGCACAACACAGGTGCGCTTACACACTTGTAGGCAATATACTCATATACAATAGAATAAAAATAATTAAACATTAAGAAAAAAGAGCAGCACATGCCAGAAGCAACCCGTGGATAAGCACATATGGAGTACTACTGAGCCATGAAAAAGTACAAAATACTAACAAGTAGAGAGTGGTAGTGGATGCCTACAGACCCAGAGTTCAGGAGGATTGTAGTTCAAGGTCATTCTCTGCTATACAGCGAGATCTTATCTAAAAAAAAACAATCAATCAAACACTGAAATGTACAGAACACATCTGAATCTCCCAGTCACATAGACACAAAGGAAAAGATTTGGTGTGATAATTGATGTGACAGAGCTGAATCGTTATGACGGAGGTGCTAATTAGGGGTGACTGCTGGGAGTGGTTGGCATCTTCTCTGGGTGATGGTTACTTGTGTAAGATTTGAACATTTACTAGCATGTAAGTTACACATCAATAGAAAAATAAATAAGGAGGCTGGAGAGATGGCTCAGCGGTTAAGAGCATTGACTGCTCTTGCAGAGGACCCGGGTTCCATTCCCAGCACCCACATGGTGGCTACAAATTGTCCTTAACTCCAGTTCCAGGGGAATCCAAAGCCCTCTTCTGACTTCCGAGTCATTGCATAACATGGGTGCACTCACATACATGCAGGCAATACATTCATACACATAAAATAAAAATAATAAATAAAAAAAGAAAGAAAAATAAATAAGGAAAAAAGCTGTTCTCTTACTGGTCAGGTTGTTTTGGAGGCTGCAGGATGGAATGTCACCAGGATGGTGCCCTCAGGCCTGCAGTGATCATTCATGTACACTCTTGCCTGCATGGGCTTGGTGACACTAGCCACTACACCTCCACCGAGGATGATGGTCCAGCCAGTGGTGTCAGGGTGAGGATGGGGACAGGGATTCCTAAAGTTCTAGGACAACTTTGCTCACACTGTAGAACTGTATGAAAGAATTATCAGGGGCACTGTTAAATGAAGGCTCTCCCCAACACAAGGCAGGGCCTGGGGTCCTGTTTTCAAGGATCTTCCAGGTACCCTTGTGTCCTCTCCGGGTACAAAGGCCCCCCCAAAGGCCAACAGTCCTGAATGAGAATCCTACCTGCTCCACTGACACACTCTGTGATCTTTGCCAAACCCTTGACCTCTCTGAGCTTCTGTTTCTTCTGTGAAATGTTCCAGGTTGGGGGTGAGACAGCTACTTCGCAGAATGTTCAGGATTAAATGAGATAACACATATCAAATGCTTAGCGCTGTGTCTGGCTGGAAGTAAGCACTCTTCACTGGTAACTTGCTGTACTTTTATTTTTTCTATTTTCTTTTGTTGTTGTTTTGTGTATTTATTATTTGTAATAAAGAAACTGACCCTAGTCACGGTCTGGAGAGAAGCCAGTGTGGTCAGTGAGGGCATGAGCTAGCCAGCTTTCACTTCTCTCGCAGCCTGTCCATAGTGCATCCTCCAGCCTCTCTTTCCTCCCATTCATGATCCTTCCCATTTGCTCCCTAGGTCACTGACAGAATTCAATGTATGTCCTTCCAGCTCTTTCTCCACCTCAGCCCACCCCATCCATCAAAGCTGGAACAGGCCAGGCAGAACCAAAGATTGAAGTCAGGCAGATGTCCCTTTGTGTTGGAGGGTGGGCTCTGTTAATGTGTCCCCACCTCTGCTCTGCCTCCTAGGGTAAGGGTTTCCTGGATCGTGGAGGCTGAGGTAGGGCCTCCCCAGGGCAGCTCAAGCCTTCATGTTCTGGCCTCTGCACCAAGACATGTTACTCAAGCCATGAGCTGGCAGTCTGTGTCTTTTTCAAGAACTGAATTGACTCCTTGTAGAGGGAAAAAAGAGAAGTGTTTGGATTTGTGCTGTGTACAGAGTAACTGGCCTGGCTCAGGTCCAGATTTAGGGGCCCCTCCTGAGTTTGGAGATAGGGGAGCATTTTGATTGGAGCCTTGAATTGCACTGGGGCTTTGGAAACTCCAAATCTAGGTTTGGCTCAATTCCAAAGTCATGTTTGTGTTGAGCAAGGGCCAGGTCCTAGACCAGGCAAAGATGACTCAAAACTAGCCCCTAGGGGAGCAAAGGAACAGAGACAGAAGAGTGCCCGCAATGCCCGGAGACAAGTGCTGAGGTAGAGCTACCGTGGGTCAGTGTAGAGGGAGGGGAAGACGACATAGCTTATGCTCATTCAAAGGAAGCTCCCATCAACCCTGGTGGCCCACACCCAGTATGTGGGAGGTTAAGCAGGAGGATCATGAATTTAAGGTCAGTCTGACTATACTGTGAGATCCTGACAAGCAAAACAAAACAGAAGAAAACACCAATAGCAGAAAGAGAAAAAAGAAAAGGAAGGAAGGAAGGAAGGAAGGGAGGGAGGGAGGGAGGGAGGGAGGGAGGGAAGAAAAAAAGGTGGGGTGATGGCAAATGTTTGCTATAAGCACAGGAACTGAATTCTATCCTCAGTACCCCACATAAAAAGGCAGACATAATGGTATGTGCTTATAATCCCAGTACGAAGAAGGACCCCGGGACTCGCTGTGGCCAAGCCTACTTGGTGAACTCCAAGCTGATGAGAAACCTTGTCTCAAAAAATGTGGGACTGTCTATGTCCCTGGTAGAATTGAGTACAAGCAGCCCGTGTGACACAACAGCTGTCACTGAACTGTCTGGGATGAGACAGCCACGGTGGGAGGAAGGTCAGCACCCTGTGATAGTGCCAGCTGGAGATAAAGTAGTACCAGGCCTACCACCTCCAATGAGCACAGGCAGGTGCTTGGGGAGCTCTGTGGAGTATCTGATAGGTCAGCCCGCTGCAAGCATGAACAGGCCCCATGTGGACAGCCCCAGCCCACAGCCCCACCTGTCACCATGGATAGCAATCACCTGTTGTGCATTCAGCTCTTGCATCTAGGGCAGGTGGTGTCTAGCATAGGTAGAAAGACTTCCTCCAGAGGGATGCTTGGGTGGGTGACTGAGAAATTCAGAGCGGTTAAATATTAATAGGGAACAGAAGGCTGGTGGGATGGGAGGGGTCAGTGAGAGAGGGGAGGGCAGGGCAGAGCATGAGTCTGCAGGATGGGGTCTATGCTTTTACCTGAGCTTGGTGTTTACAGTGTGGGGAGGCAGAGAGGCGAACTGACCCTGAGAACTGGTTCAAGACTACAGCTAAGACACCTGCCGCTCCACCCATTGGAAGCCTGGGTGAGAACAAAGGCAAATGGCTTCAGGGGCCCAGGGGAAGAAGGGAGGGAGCACACTCAGTTGCTCTCTCCAAGTCCAAGCCTAGCCTACCCTCCAGCAACTTCTAGAAGCCTTTCTAGAGTGTGTGTTTTGGGGGGGGGGGTTGAGCCACACAGAACCTGCCCTGTAGAGCTGGGGGATGTGGGTCAGGGATGGATTACACTCCCATCAAGCCAGGTCTGCTCTGAACTCTGGAGTGTTTCTCTCATACTCACGGCCCCCTGTAACTCTGACATGGAAGGAAAAATCAGAGGGACCATCCCAATATGACTACTCTCCTTTGATCCCATCTGCCCACCCTCTTCAACCTTAGCTGAGGTTCAGATATTGCATTTGTGTGCAATATTTGTATTTGTGGTGTCTGGAGGTGTGGCCTTTGGGAGGTAATGAGGATTAGAGGCAGTCATTGGGAGTGGGGCCTCCATTTTGGTGTTAGTAGCACTCTAATAGGAGGATGGGAGCTCCAAGGTAGCGTACTTGCTGTGTCACCCATGCAACAATGCCTCCTCCCCCAGCATTCTGAACTGTTACCATGCTTCATCAGATGCTAGCTCCATGCTCTTGAATGTTCCAGCCCCTAGAACCATAAGCTCCAAACTCTCTATTTTTCATAAACTACCAAGTCTCTGGCATTTTGTTATAGTAACAGCAAATAGACTAAGTCAGCTTCCAAATTCTCTATGGTAGCATGGGAAAAAGAAAACGAACCTCACCATTGACTTTAGAGAATTAAATGAAATATCATGAATGGAGAAGCAGAAAGGAAACTGAACCACAGGGCACTCAGCAAATGCTTGTGGGACTGGGAGTGTACCTCAACGATAGAGTGCTTGCCTGGCACACATGAAACCCTGGGTTTGATCCCCAGTGCTGCAAAAATTTAAAATATCATGATTGCCTCAGTGCACTATCTGTACGCCTGTACGCCAAGCCTGCCCTTGGAGTGGTAGGTTCAGGATAAAGGAGCCTGCGTCTGGTGTCTAATGATCAGGTCATTCTGCCCAGTGTGCAGACTCGGCCCCACAGTGTCTGGCAGTCAGCGATATTAATTAATAGCTAGCATTTCTTGAGATCTCACCAGGCTACAAATGAGTTTTCTCCTTTAATCCTCATAAAGCCCCTGGATACCAGGAACATTTTACATTTGAGGAAATGGACGCACAGGGATGGTGACTTGCTCAAAGCTAAGAAACCAAAAAGGGCACAGACTGGAAGCTGAACATTCCAGAACACACTGAGTACTGCCTGGCACAGCCATGCAGGATGGAAATACAAAGCTGCCTACCTTCCCAGCACCTCAGATGAACCTCTCACCTCTTCACCCAGGCACAGCCCCTCCTGTTAACAGGCCTGTGCCCTCTTCTCTTCCTACTAAACCCCATGGTAAAAGAAACGAAGAAAGGAGCCTTTGATTCCTAGTTCCCCATAATTACTATTGAGAAAAGTCCTCAGACAACCCCAGACCTTGTTCCATGGTTTTAGAAGGTTCTGGAATTCACACTACAAAATCAGGCTGGTGAGGGCAAGACCTGCCTCCTGCCTGTGCTCTCTGTGCTTACCACAGCAAGGGCACATAGCAGATGCTCAATAAATATTTATTGACTGGCTGAGTACAGGACCCGCTTCTCCACACAGTGACTAGGGCCCAGAAGCTGTGGCAGGCCCAGGATAGTACTAATTTCTTCTAAAAATAAGAAAAAGGCCAAGAGAAAATGGAAAATCTGTAGTAGTGAATTCAGGCTACTGCACCAATATAGTCATGAGATGTAAATGTATGCACTGAGAAGTGGCTCATGGGAGTTCTGAGTCCTGAATGACAAGATTACATGGAGGTGCCTGGAGTCTGGGGCAGTGTGCAAGTTTGATAACGTCATTTCCTCTCATCTGTGCTGTAAGAATGCAAGCACAGGGCCTGGGGACAAGGCTCTGTGGACAGAGCACTCGCCTCGCTGTGTGAGCATGGGGACTGAAGTACAAATCCCCAGTACCCACATAAAAAGTAAGGTGGGCATGGTGGCACGCCTGTGATGCAGCAATGGGGAGGTAGAGACAGGGGATCCTCAGGGCAAGCTGGCCAGCTACCCCAGCTGAATCAGTGATGACGCTCTGGGTTCAGAGAGAGACCTTGCCTCAGTAAAGAAAGTGGAGAAGGATTGAGAAAGACAGTTGACATCGACCTCTCGCTTCAACATGTATGTTCATACACATGCCTCTCGTGGGTTCTGACTGGATCAAAAGCCCACCTCTGAACCAACCACTGTGACTGGGGAAACAGGACACTAACTGGTTGAGGCCTAGACTGTGAATGGTACTCCTGGGAAGGGAGATGATCTCATAGCCAGACTCCAGAGATAGCGCAGGGCAGGATGAGTCCCCAGACAAGTAAAATAGCTCAGTGCTGGTATTCAGCTATTCTCCTAGAACGCTGTGTGCAGAAGGCATGCTAGTAATATATGTGGGACACTGTCTAGTTACTTTATATTGCGGCGATAAAATACTAACCAAAAGCAACTTGGGGAAAGAGTTTATTTCACCTTACAAATTACAGTCCATCATCAAGGGACGCCAGGGCAAGAGCTCAAGCAGGAACCTGGAGGCAGGAACTGAAGCAGAGACCACAGAGGAATGCTGCTTGATGGCTTGTTTCCACCTGGCTCATTCAGCTACTTTTCTTTTTTAAATATTTTTATTTATTATTTTTATTTTACGTGTATGCATGTACTGCCTGCATGTAGGTAAGTGTGCCCGTGTCGTGCAATGCCCGCAAAGGACAGAAGAAGCTGTCAGATCCCCTGGAACTGGAGTTACAGGCAGTTGTCAGCCACCATGTGGGTGCTGGGATTTGAACCTGGGTCTTCTGCAAGAACAGCTAGTGTTCTTAACCGCTGAGCCATCTCTCCAGCCCTGTCAGCTACTTTTCTTATACAGCCCAGGCTCACCTGCCAGGGATGGCTCCACCCACAGGGGGCTGGGCCCTCCTACATCAATTAGTAATTAATAAAATGCCTCACAGACATGTTCACAGGCCAGTCCAGTGGAAGCAGTCCCTCAATTGAGGTTCCCATTTCCTAGGTGTGTCAGGTTGACAACTGAAGCTGACGATGCCAAACACATATTAAGAAATGTGGGCCCGGGGCTGGACAGATGGCTCAGCAGTTAAGAACACTGACTGTTCTTGCAGAGGACCCGGGTTCGAATCCCAGCACCCACATGGCAGCTAACAACTGTCCATAACTCCAGTTCCAGAGGATCTGACAGCCTCTTCTGTCCTCCGTGGGCATTGCACGACACGGGTGCACTTACCTACATGCAGACAATACATGCATACACATGAAATAAAAATAATAAATAAAATATTTTTTAAAAAAGAAAAAAAAAAGAAATGTGGGCACTTAGAGATAGGAGAAATGGATCACATGTATAAAGACAGCTTTGCAAATATGAGGACCTGAATTCAATTCCCAGTACCCAAGTAAAAAGCCAGGCTTAGCAGCACACGCCTGTAATCCCAGTACTGGGGAAGGAGAGTCAGGAGGATCCCTGAAGCTCGATGGCTAGGCAGTCTCAACCTTTAGTGAGCTCCGGGTTCAGTAGGAGACCCTGTCTCAAAGAATAAGATGGAGGGCAATTAAGAAAGACACCCAATGGCAACCTCTGATTTCCACATGCACGCACGCGCAGAGACATGTACACTCACAGACAAGTAAAATAACAAGAAGAATCTGCATAATTGTCCCTGGGAAAATGGGTCATTAGTCAGGGTCATTAGCAAAGAGAACAATATTTGCAAATTCGTTGGGACCTGTGGTTCACTGAAGCACCCAGCTGCTCTTCTTGATATAGTCTATTCTCTTAGAGGTAGAAAGAGAACTTGCCAGGTTTAACACACTTTTAAGTGGAAAGATAATGAAACCCCTACATCTCCCCCAAAGTGTCCTAGTGATCTTTTCATCACCTCTGTGAAAAGAATCAGTGAGGGGTCTTTGTCCTCCTCACATAACTGATGGTGTCCACGGGAGAAAGGTGTTCCCTTTCCCTCCCACCTGCTCCAGGGATTAATAGCCACATGAGATCCCAACCAAAAGGTATTTGGCTCTAGCAGTTTGTGAACAGGGCTCTCCAAGCCCCTGCTTTCGATCTTTAGAACTGATGAAGTCCATATTTTTAAAAGGTGGAGAGGGAGTAAGAAGATGGCTCGGTGAGTAAAAGCATTGGCTGTGCAAACCTCATGACCTGGATTTGAACCCCAGAACCTACAAAAAGAGCCAGATTTGGTGTTGCACACCAGCAATCCCAGAATTTCAATGGCAAAATGGGTGGTAAGAAGACAAGGAGGGCCCTGAGGCTCACGGGTCAGCTAGCCTGGAACACACAGCACAGCAGAATAAACCACAAGACAGACCTTGTCTCAACAAGGTGGAAGGTTGGAACCAGTTCCCAAAAGTTGGCCACTGACCTCCACATACATGCCATCGCATGTGCATCAATACATACAATTTTCACAATATGTTTTTGAGACAGGGTCTTCCTGTAGCCCCATCTGGCCTGGAATTTGCTATGTAAACCAGGCTGGCCTCAATCTCACAGAGGTCTACTTTCCTCCTGAGTGCTGGAATTAAAGGCATGCTAACATGATTTTGTTTCTTATTTAAGATTTATTTTTATTACTTTAAATTATGTGTGTGTATGCATATCTGTTGGGGGGAGTATGGCACACGTGAATGCAGTGCCTGGAGAGGCCACAGACATTAGATCATCCCAGACCTGGAGTTAGAAGCAGTTATGAGCTGCCCAACACGGGTACTAGGAAACTGAACTGGGATCCTCTGGAAGAGCAGCAAGAGCTCTAAATTGCTGCACCATCTCCTGCAGCCCAATTAATATATTTTTTTAAAAAAGCTGACATATTGGCAGAGATGGGGAGGGCTGGAGAGATGGCATTTGAGAGCAACACCTGAGTTTATGCTTTGACCTCCACATATTCATCAGACATGCATGAACCCCCACTTCCACATGCACACACACACACACACACACATGTACATACACATATATTAAAAGAAGACTTGGATATATGCAGGAGCCAAGGCACCTCTGGGGTTGTGGCACAAACCTCAGCTTTCAGGGTACCAACAGAAGCCTGCCTAACAGCACGCAGACCATCCTGTACTGAATAGCTTCACCTTTCCTCATCCGCAGTCGTCCACAAACAAAAGCCAATCAGCTGAGTTCATATGGTGGGCGTGTTCCTTGGTCACACTTGAGCAGGGAAAGGCAGGCTTGTCCTTCTGAGTTCTGTCATGAGAGGCGGTCACCAGGACTTTATCAATGAATCTCAAACACTGAGAATTCCCTCCAAAGAAATCTGAGCAAGGCGAGGATGGAAAATGAACACTGATCAGCCAAAAACGATTAGCTGTTTTCTCTCTTCCAATCTAAGAAAGATGTGTGTACAGAGAATGGCGGCCAATAGGAAAACAAAGTCACATGTTTTGTTTTTAAAATATTTTTATTTATTATTTTTATTTTATGTGTATGCATGTATTGCCTACATGTACATAAGTGCACCTGTGTCAGAAGGCATTGGAGCACCAGAACTGGAGTTATGGAAGGTTGCTAGCCACCATGTGGGTGCTGGGTACTGAACCCAGGTCCTCTGCAGGAGCAGTCAGTGCTCCTAACCTCTGAGCCATCTTTCCAGCCCCATAGAGTCACACATTTTGGTGGCTGGGGATTTGGCACCCAATTGCTATACAGACAACCCTAGGAGCTGAACTGGAGCAAATGAAATATCTTTTTCATCTGAATGGTTGCAATAGAGCATGTGAGGTACAGCCAGAAAAAAAATGACGTTCTCTCACAGGTGTGGAGGTAGGAACGTGAAATCAAGGGATGGGCAGGGCCTGTTCCCCCAGAAGACTTTGAAGAAGGGTCCCTCCTTGTTACCACTTCCTTCCTCTCTTCTAGAGTAGCCCATAGGTCACGGCTTTATGTGTCTTGTAATACACACTGCTCAGGTGACAGAGGCCGCCTTCCTGCAGCCTTTGTTTCTGGGTGTCTCCTCCTATTCTTTTTTCATGTATGATTTGTGTAAGAGAGGTTGTGTGTGTGTGTGTGTGTGTGTGGTCTGTGTACAGTTATGTGCATGCTACAGCATGTTCATGTGAAGGTCAGAGGACAACCTTGGGTGGTGTGTCATCCTTTCCACCTTGTTTGGAGACAGGGTC
The DNA here is from genome assembly GCF_000622305.1 of Nannospalax galili. Lineage (NCBI taxonomy): Eukaryota > Metazoa > Chordata > Mammalia > Rodentia > Spalacidae > Nannospalax > Nannospalax galili. The sequence continues at coordinate 3,125,258 of NW_008336930.1, forward strand.
TTTTGTTTACCACTGTGAGTGCCAGGCTAGCTGGCTTCTGAGCTTCCACAAATTCTCCTAGCTCTGCCTCCCATCTTGCTGTAGGCTTGCTAGTATGACAGGTGTGTGCTAGCTACCACACTGTGGGTTCTGGGGATCTGAACTCTGGTCCTCACACTGGTGTGACAAGCATCTTATTCACTGTGCCATCTCCCTAGTCCTCCTTTTCTTTTAAGGATGCCAGTCATCACATTTAGGGCCTACCCAATCCACTAAGAGGCCGTTTCCAGATACAGTGACATGCTCAGGCTCCAGATGGGTACAACTTGGGGACAGTTCTTCAATACACTATAGGCGATTAGGTTTCAAACCGAAATAACTAATGAGCTCTGCTACCTTCATCTCCTGCACCCTGCTGCACCTATATCTGATTTTTAAAAATGTTCTGTACATAGAAGGAAAGTAAGAACAGAATTACAATCACGTCCTGCTCTTTTAATACAAGAAAACCCTAGTCTTTGGAACTAACCAGACTGACAGCTTAGTGGGGAAGAGCCAGATGCTGTGGTTGGGCAGCCAAGGTTCAAATTCTGGTTTGAACTTTTGACGATCTCGCTGGCACCCAGCTGTGCCCTGATTTCTACATGTACCCATAGAATTGAGTTGATGAAAGATGTATCATTTTATAAGGCTGACGTGATGAACATTTAATAAGGACCTGGAACAGAGTGCTTAGTATCTGACACAACATAATCACTGACTAAATGCTTCTTTTAATAACTTGTATCTTTCTGAGGGAGTCAGGACAGTGAGAGGTGCTTTAAAAATGACTTTCTGGAGACTGGAGAGATAGTTCAGCAGTTAAGAGCACTGGCTGCTCTTGTAGAGGACCCACGTTTGGTTCCCAGCACACACATGGCAGCTCACAACTGTTTAGAACTCCAGTTCCATGGGGTCTGATGCCCTCTTCTGGTCTCTGTGGGCATTGCACACACGTGGTACACTTTCACACATACACCCAAAATACTAATGCACATAAAATAAAAATTAATAAATCTAAAAAAAAAAAAATCTTTAAAATGATCTGTCCAGAGAAAGGCTCTACAGAGTTCCAACACCACCTTGTTTTTTCCTTCTCCAGTCTTTGCCCTCTCCTCTTCCCCACCCTAGTTAATGGACAGCCAGGCTGGTTATAAAACCTCTGGACAGAGCTCATGTCCATGGTGTAGACCCCAGCTGCAGTGTACAAGCAAAAGTCTTCCCATCAGCAGACCACCCTGCACTCAGCAGCATTGTCTTGATCCTTCATCCTACAGTGGTCCAGAAAGAAAGCCCAATTGACTGAGTTTATATGGTGGGTCTGTTTCTTAGTCACACTTGAGCAGGAGAGGCAGGCTTGTACCTTTATGAGTTCTGTTGTGGGAGGTGGTCACTAGGACCTTATCTATGTATCTCCTACCACCCATAACCCAGGCTAGTTAGTGGGCAGCCAGGCTGGATATAAAACCTCAGAACAGAGCTCATGATACAGCCCTATCATAACAGCCAAAGCTTTGTTACTGGCCACCAAGAAGCCTCCCTTTTCTCTTAGGGTGAGTCTCTCTCATGGCCTCTATGAACGCACATGCAAATAAACTTCCCAAGTCCATCCTGTGCATTAACCAGGCATACCCAGACAGGCTGGGGCTCAAGTAGAGTTACCTCTATGCCTCCTATCAGCAGGACACAGGGCTCAGCCATTCTGTCCACTGCAGCAGAGCAGATCTCTGAGGCTGTAAATCAGGGCCTGCCAGGATCCAGCCAGTATGAGAATCAGAGCTTCCTTCTGTCAGGAGGCCCAAGTGCCCTGGCTTCATGTGATGGGTGGCAAATGAAACTAGCTTCTCCTGAGTGACTGGAGGCTGGCCAGGGGCCAAATCACTATTGATTTTTCTTGCGGAGACAAGAGACTGCTGCTTGCTTCAGCTGTGTAGGTCAATTCAGCGGGGGAGGGCTGCATCACAAGAGCCTGTCCCCGCCTCCCTATCTGTCTCCCCACTGACGTCAGAGGGCACACGTCACTAGCAGGATGACGACTCTCTGCAGTGTTACTGAAGGGTGACTAGAGAAGCAGCTGTATTGGTCTCCAGCTAAGGATCCTAGGAGGGGTTGATTTTTATCCTTTGCAGAAATAGCCTAGATCTGACTTCACACAAGGGAGAATGTCTGAACCTCCACCTGCCTTTGCTCCTGTCAGGATGTTGGAAGCTGAGCTGAGCAGAACATAAGGTCATGTTCAGGCTGGGCCCTAATTTTGTAGGCTGTAGTAAGAGTTCAAACAGATGCCTGCTTAAGCCGTGTCAAGTATTTGAAAACTACCAACACCACTAACAAAATGTTAAGCAGAACACGTTCTACCCTCCAACCTTGACCATATTCCTAATGCCCTGTGGTCCTGGGATCCATATCGGAATGTGGCATCATGGGGGGTGGGTAGCAGTCCTGCTCCTTTCCCTGTTCCCTTATGTCACTCCGGTTCAATTCTGCCTCTTGTGCATGCTCTTCCTCCCACCTTCCTGCCTATGGTTATCCACTAGTCAGTTCTCAGACTCCAGTACGCAAGAGACCCCCACATATCCTGGAAACACAATGGCAACCACAGGATAGGGAATCAGAAATTCCAGGCACACAGAATAGGGGCCAGAGGGGGACAGCAAGTAGCCCACATGGGTACAACCCCTTGGTTTCATGTCCTTCTAGGATTCCTGCCCTCATTCAGAGGCACAGAATCAGGGGAGGGCCAGAACGGGCCCATGGAAACAGGAGGCCAGGGCAAGACCTTCTGACCATGGTCAGAGGCTAGTCTCCATGGTAACAACACTGAGTTTGCAGACCTGGAGAATGGGGCTTGTTCTTGAGTGGTAGGATGCACGTCTTCGGAGTTTGGAGGCATGAGTCTTGCATTTCCCTTCCTGGCAAGGAAAACATTTTTCATCATTGAAGAGACTGCTTTGAAATCAAGGAAGCCAGGGGGGTGAGTGTCCGGACCCTGCCTCTGGCCTTGCGTTTCCCCTTCCCCCATGCACCCTCTCTCTGGAGGCAGCTCTTCCTCCACCAGCCTCCTCTTCTGTTTCCTCAACCTCTGCCTGGCAGGGCCCAGAGCACTATATCTATATTTTTGTCTGTTCTTTTGTCTAATGACTTTCTCCCCGAGTGTCTGAGCTGGCAGTAGCAAGCCTTTGCTTCACAAAAAGATCCATCGCATACATTCTTCTTTGAAAAAGCCTTTTGCAGCCTTCATCTTTTTCCCTCTGGCCCCATCTCCCATTTTTTTGGGTCCTAGTATGTATTTTTCAGCAGCCTCGGTGTTCCCCACATTTTTTAACCCTGAAAAAGTTGATGTTATATAAGAGACCAATGGACCAGCCTGTTGGTGCCCCCCCCCACCCCCCGCCCGGAGCGGAGGAGTGGGTTGCTATAACTACAGTGTTCCTTAATCCAACCTCCCTTTGGGTTAGGTCTGTTCCAAACTCCACCAGTAAAGACTTGAAAGGTCGGGCTAGCTGGATTTTTAACCATAAAGTTTATGTCAAGACCTGACAAATCTGTACAGTTGATATTTAAAATGCTTCTAAAGGGACCTGGGTCTCTTTGTATCTTCAGACTTTAAAGGGGAAATTTTTAAATAATATTTTTAAATGTTTAAGAAATTGTGTGTGTGTGTCTGTCTGTCTGTCTGTGTGTCTGTGTCTGTGTGTGTCTGTGTGTCTGTGTGTGCATATGTACATGTGAGTGCAGGTTCTCTGGGAGACTGGAGGTATAGGATCGCCCTGGAGCTGGAGTTTAGGTGGTTGTAAGCCGCCTGATGTGGGTACTGGGAACTGATCTAGGTCCTCTGGAAGAATAGTATGTACTTTTAACCACTGAGCGATCTCTCCACCCCTAAGGGAGAAATTTTATTTCTGTATCTGGAATCTCAGACATTCAACTCCCCAGAAAAGAGGCTTTGCTCCATTAAGACATCTGATCCCACAAGAAATGGGATCAAGAGGGTGGGAGGAGAGGACATTGCTGTTTTCAAACTGGTCAGTGGCTTGCTTCCAGTCTCTTTTGTCTGCCCTGCTCTGCCCTGGGTTTCTGATCTGACCCCTTGTCCTAGCTCTCACCTGTGTTTGGGACTGGCTCAGGCCACCTTGAAGATGGCAGTAAGTGATTGTTACTGAGTTCTAAAAGAAACCAGCCTGGTACTTCTCCTTCAGGAAGGAGGGCCCAATGTCTATCTTCCATTCTTGCTGCCAGTGCTAGAATCAAGGATGCCAGCTTCCTCCCTCAAGTGTTCACATGGCGTCTAGGAGACCATCACAGATTTTTCCATAGTCTCTCCTGTTTTACAGACAACCCCAGCTTGCTTGGCAATAACAATACGCTAAGCTAAAAACTTGTTTCCCAGCCTCTCTCTAAGGCTAGAGTATATATTAGTTATCTACTGGATGTCTATAAGAGCCCACCAAATACTTGCCTGATGAAAGTTCTTATAATCTCTCAGTTTCAGTGGGCCAGGAACCTGTGCCCAGTCCAGTCAGGTTACCTTTTTAATGGCCTTCCATCAGGCTGCAATCCAGGAGCCACAGCATGGGACCCAACGGAAGCATCCATTAGGGAGGTTCTGCTTCAGTGCTCATGTAGTTGTAGGTAGAACTCAGTCTCTAGGAAGGCTGTTTCATTGAGTTTTTGGTTTTTGCTGGTTATTGGCCAGAGGTTGATCTTCATGGCTAGCAAGGTGGGCCTATCCAACATGGCAGCTTGCTTCAGCAATGTACAAATAAAGCCAACAGAGTCTGCTAGTGTCCCAGTCTTGATACAACCAAGAGTCACCTGGGAAGAGGGAACCTCAACTAAAGAATTTCCTCAATCAGATTGGCCTGCAGTCATGTCTGTGAGACATTATCTTGATTGATGACTGATGTGGGCAGGACTAGCCTACTGTGGATGGCACCATCCCTAGGTAGGTGGTTCTGGGCTATATAAAAAAGCTAGCTAAGCATGAGCCAGAGAGCAAGCCAGTAAGTAGTATTCCTCTATGGCTTCTGCTTAAGTTTCTGCCTGGAGTTCCTGTCCTGACTGCCCTCAGTGATGGAGTGTGACCTGGAAATGAAATTTTAAAAATGTCCCTTTCCTCCCCAAGTTGCTTTTGATCATGATGTTTCTCATAGCAACAGAAAGCTAACTAGAACAGCTGGCATGCCAGAAGGGTCAGTTTCTTGTTACCTTGTCATAAACTTGAGGTCTTATCATCTGTGCCATGTCCTGTGAATCAACGGCAAGTTCTCTCTCTCTCTCTCTCTCTCTCTCTCTCTCTCTATTTTGGGATAGGGTTTCATTGTGTAGCCCAGGCTGGCCTCAAACTTGAGAACTTGAGATTCTCCTACCTCCAACTCCCAAGCATAGAATGGCAGGCATGTGCTACCACACCCAACTGTGTGCCAACTTGTTACGTTGCTGTGATTTGAACTCCTGGACTCAGTCATTCCTACCAAGTCCTTTAATCCCTGGCTTTTTCAATTATATAAGATAGTAACCATCTCCCCCTTTATAACTTGAGCCCACTTCAGCTGAGTTTTTCCATTCCTTGAAACCAAAAGAGAATATTCTAATATAGTAGGCTTCTATAAATATTTGATGAGTGGATTCAAAAGAATTGCTGAAGAATTGATAAGGAATTTTAGAATTCTGAAGGCAAGGGAGCCCAGAAATAACACCCATAGGTTGGCAAACTTTCTGTAAACAGCTGGCTAGTAAATATTTTAGGCTCTGCAGACCATACAGTCTCTGTTGCAGCTAATCAACTCTGCCATTGCAAGAGCAGCCATGGTCAACACAGCAGTGAGCATAGCTGTATTCCAATAAAACTTTATTAACAATGTCAGGGAGTCAGTGGGATTTGGCTTGCAGGCTCTAGTTTGCTGACCTCTACTCTAGATACTGGTGATGTGGGAAGTATTGTTCATTGTTCCATAGTCTTTAAAATATCTGAACAGACTGGAGAAGCTGGGGGACACAGCTTCAAGGTTAGGCTAGGTTTCAGTGTCTGCAGTGTTTTGATGAAAGCAAGTGGTCATCTAGATCCTCTGAGGCCTGACCTTCTCCCACCCTTCACTGCTGAGTTGGTCCCCAGGTCATCATGCTCCTTGCTCTTATGTCACTCTCAACTGTTTTTGCAGCCTCTCATCTTTGTTTAATGTGTGTATATATAGTGTGTACATGTTTGTGTGTGTGAATATTCACATACTGTGGTGGTTTGAATGAAAATGTCCCCCATAGGGCTCCAAGTAGTTGGATATTTTGTCCCTAGATGATGGCGCTGTTTGGGGTGGTCTTAGAAGCTGTGGCTATCCTGGAGGAAGCATGTCACTGGGGGTGGGCTTAGAGAGTTCTTAAGCCTTGCCAGATCTCCAGTCATGCTCTTGTTTCCTGTGCCTGCTGGAAGATGTAGAGCTTAGCTTCTGTTGCTCCTGCTCCAGCCATCTCTGCCTCCATGCCTCCCCACCGAGACAGACTGTAATTCCCCTGGAACCCTAAGCTCAAATAAACTCTTCCTTCTATAAATTGCTTTGGTCAGTGTTTCTACCACAGCAACAAAAAAGTGACTAATATACATACGAATGCATGTGTGGCTGCCGTGGTACACATGTGGAGATCAGAGAAACTTGGGTGGTTGGTTCTTACCTTCCATCTTGGTACTTACTACTGTGTACACCAGGCTAGCTATCCATGAACTTCTGAGGATTCTCCTATATCCACCTCCCAGTTCATTGTAGGCTGGGATTACAGATGCATGCCACCACATCTGGCTTTCCATGGGTTCTGGGGATCTGAACTCTGGTCCTTGCATGACAAGTTCTGTGTCCACTGAGCCTTCTCTGCAACCCAACATCCAACATCCTGTCTTCTTTACTTTCTAATATTTTATTCCTTTTCCTTTTCTCTGTCTTCCTTTTCCATCCATGAAGAAGGGAAGGAGTTTAGAAAGAGGAGAGAAAGGATGAAGGTATATCAGTTCTTTGTGCATTTCCTTGACTGTGATAGCTGACAGAAGCAACGTAAGACCGGAAAGGTTTGTTTTGGCTTGTGGTTGCAATTGCAGAGGGTTTCATTCCATCATGGTAGGGAAGGCATTGTGAAACAGCTCTGCTCATAATGGTGGGAGTATGTGGTAGAGGCTGTTCATATCACTGTAGACCATGAAACAGAGAGTAAAGCAAGAACCAGGGAATGGGTATAACCTTCAAAGGCCTACTTCTAGTAAGCCACTTCTTCCAGGAGACCCTGTCTCCTAAAGGGTCTACCATCTCCCAAAACAGCATCACCAATTGGGGAATTAAGTGTTCAAAATGAGCCTGTGGAGGACACTTCCGATTCAAAATTTAGCAGAAGCTAAAGAGAAAAATGAAGGAAACCAGACCATTTCCTCCCTGGTATAGCCTGCATTTTGCACACCTCTCCCAAGTGCAATGGGAGTGAAGGTGTGTCTAAGCTGCACTCCAGGGCACCCCACTTCAGGAAGAAGTGCTTGGCAAGCTGGGGATTTCTACTTAGGAGGCTTTCTTCAAGTGTGTGAACTCTAAATGGGGAACAACATCCTATCTGCCCCAGGACTCTGCAGCACCAGCTCCCAGGATACATTTGGCTCACAGTAGTGGAAGGGATCCATGTGTGGAGCCTCCACAGCTGGGGTTCTGGGCTTTCTGTGGTGAAGGATCACTTTATCTTCAGCCTGCTCACTCCCTGCATCCTTTCCTAAGCTGGAGACAAGCTGCAAATACTCCTCAAGCTAGGGGAAGGAGGGGCCCAGCTGCCCTGTGGATCTTTCTAAGTGACCTCTTTGGGAAAGCACTACATGCATTCGTTAATCACTGGGCTGGTAGAGTCTTAAACATCTTTCAGGGGGCAGCACCAGGCAGCCACTGCCAACAGGGCCCACACAAAGCTCAGTGAAAGATGGATGAGGGTTGTCTCCCTACTGAGGAGCAAAGGAGGGGCCAAGCCATGGGCTGCTACAGTTCTGTCCTAAGAGTGACCAGACCCCTCACAGTTTCCAGAACACTTAAGGTGCTCCTTTTCCCTCAGGCCCAGTGTAGCCCTTTAGATGGGAACATAGGTGTGACCCCCACGTGGCTTAGGCTCACATGCCTGCTGCCTCCCCTAATTGACCCAAGCAAGCTTTGCTTCCTCTCTGTGTCTAGCCTTTCTTACGTGTATGTTGAAATGCTGAGAGTACACTGCAGACTTACTTTTTAACACAGGATTAGCTTCTACAGGGTTAGATTTTGGAGTCAGCTGGGATTCATGTACAGTCCAAAACACCCTTAAAAATGCCCTAAATTGGGGCTGGAGAGATGGCTCAGTGGTTAAGAGCATTGACTGCTCTTGCAGAGGACCCGGCACCCTCATGGCAGCTAACAGCCATTCATAACTCCAGTTCCAGGGGATCTGATACTTTCTTCTAATCTCTGTGGGCATTACATGACACAGGCACACTTACATGCAGGCAATACACCCATACACATAAAATAAAAAATAATAAATAAATAAATGCCCTAACTTGCCAGGTGTGGTGATGCACACCTTTAATCCCAGCACTAGGGAGGTAGAATTAAGTGAATCTCTGTGAGTTCAAGGCCAGCCTGGTCTAAATAGTGAGTGCCAGGCCAGTTGGGGCTACAGAGAAACCATCTCAAAAAGACCCCCCCCAAAAAAAACCCTAAATCACTATAAAATTCAGTCTATGGGATTATTTTGTTCTGTCTGCATGCTATGTACGTTTAAAAAAACTTTTATTTATTATTTTTATTTTATGTGTATGAATGCATTACCTGTATGCATGTAGTGCACTTGCGTTGTGCAGTATATGCAAAGGTCAGAAGAGCGTGTCAGGTCCCCTGGAACTGGAGTTACAGGTGATTGTTAGCCACCATGTGGGGTCTGGGAACTGAACCCAGGTTGACCCAAGACTCACTATGTAGCAAAGGATCCCCTTGAACTTCTGATCCTGCTACCTCCAGAGTGCTGGGATTGCAGGTGTGTGCCACTCACTATGCCCTATTTTATGCAGTGTGAGTAATCAATTCCAGGGCTTCATGTATGCAAGGCAAGCACTCTACCACCTGTGCTACATCTCCAGGCCAGCTGTGTAGAACATGTCAGGTCCCATAAAAGGCCTAGTGGGAAGTTTGGGAAGTTCCAGATTTTGCATGTGCTCTTGCCTGAGAACCTTTTCCCATTCTGTGTTCATTGCTTTTATAATCATCATATTCATCGTACATGTTAATGATTGTTTCATTTGTAATTGAAACGATCAAAGAAATTTTGGTGTTGCATAGGTTGGGGCTAGGATGGGAGTTAGGAAAGCAAGAAGCAATCGAGTCACCTCATAGGTTAAATGAGATGTTCCACAGTCGATCTACAGGGCAGTGCTTGGCGCAAAGTGCTCCTTAAAGCAAAGGTGTCAGTCCACCATTATTATTGTTATTATATCTTCAGAGCCTCCATTCAGTCTGGCCTGTGATTATCTGGAGAGTGGAGAGGATGCTATCTGTTCTCCACCCTCATCCCCTGGACTTCTTTGTCTCTGAGTCTCTGTTTAGGGCCATCTTCAGCCTTTGAGAAGAAGCTGGAAGGGCTCAGGAAATCCGAGCCCACCCAATTCCTTTGCCCTGATTGTTGAATGGTAGATGCTTTGATGCTGGAGTACTGAGTTCCAGCACTCCCCAGCAGGAGGGAGTCAAAGGGACCCTCTTTGCCTCTCTGTCCCCAGCACACACACACCCCCACTACCCAGTTTTTCATAAGTTACTCTTGCCTGACTCCTTCCTGGGGGCTCCTGGGAACCTGGCCTAAGGTCAGAGCTCTTAGGATATTTTTCATGCCATAGAAATAGGAAGCACAGAAGAGCGAGGGCAGAGCAAGGGAGGCAGGAAAGACAAACGTGGGAAGAAGGGGAAAAGAGTTATCAGAAAACACCCGCAGTGAGGCCACTTTGGGTATTACACAGGTGAACCAGGCAGGAAAATTGTGGAACTGAGGACCAATAAAGACAGTAGCTTGTGCATGGACTCGATGTTGCTACAGGCAGAACTTGGTACCCTGTCTGGGTCATAAAAACACCCAGTATGCTGGACATGGTGGTACACACCTTTAATCCCAGCACTCAGTAGGCAGAGGCAGGTGGATCTCTGTGAGATTCAGCCCAGCCTGGTCTAGATAGGAGTCCCAGGAGACCTTGTCTCAATAAAGCCCCCCCAAATCCTACCCCCCCAAAAAACCCTGTATATATGCATGAAATGAATGGGGTGAGATGCTGGGACTACAACTCAGATCCTGAGCCAGGCTCATGTGTGATTTACAGGACTTTTGGTCCTCCGATGTATACCTTACAGGTACCCAACACACACTTCAGGTCTGTTTCTTGCCCTCTGCTCCTGGTTCTGGACTCCCCTGCCAATGTCCCAGTGAAAGTACATCTATATACCCTGTCTTCTACCCAGACAGGCCAGGAAGTTGCCTTTCCTACCCTCCTTCCTTTCCAGGAAGACTTTTTTTTTTAATTAGTTTATGGGACTGGAGAGATGGCTCAGTGGTTAGGAGCACTTGCTGCTCTTCCAGAGGACCCAAGTTCAGTTCCCAGCACCCACTTTGGGTGGCTCACAACCACCTGTAACTCCAGTTCCAGGGGATCTGATACTCTCTTCTGGCCTCCACAGGTACCTGTATGTGTGTGCACATACCTCCCACACACAGATATGCATACATACATTTAAATTTTTTCTTTATTTTCTGTATACGTGTGTACATTTTGTTGTATGTATACATGTCCATGTGTATGTGCACATGCAAGTGATGTGTACATGCATGTAGAGGCCAGAGGTCAATGTTGGGTATCTTCTTCAATCAGTTCTTCATTTTATTTTATTTTTTTTGAGATTGGGTCTTTCACTGAACCTGGAGCTCACTGATTGACTGTACAGGATGGCCAGTGAGCCCCAGGGATCCTCCTGACTTCACCCCATCCCTCTTACTAGGATTCCATATTGCCCAGCTTTTTATGTGGGTGCTGGGGACCAGAACTGAAGTCTTCATGCCAGCACAGCAAGCATTTTCCCAACTGAGCTATCTCTGCCACCTACCAAAAGACACTCTGAGCAAAATCAAAGATCCTCCACTCTGAGCACCTCCAGCTTTGATCTTCCACAGACTTCCCCAAGATATGAATACAGATACTGGTCTGGAGAAGATCTGCATTTTGAATAAGCTTCCAGGTGACTTGCTTACCAGCCACACTTTGCATGGCAAAGGTTCTAAGGACATGCCTTTGACTGTATGTTCCCTCTTCCTTCCCTGTAAGATCTGCAGTCCTACTGTCAGCAACATCAGTAAAGTGTCAGTAAAGTGGCAGAATACAAAATCAACTTATAAAAATTAACAAGCAATCAGAAAAGGCACTTGAGGAAACCCTCCCATTCTCAATAGCCTCAAAAAAAAAAAAAAATTAGGAATAAACCTAACCAAAGACATTAAGGATCTCTACAATGAAAATTTCAAAATTCCAAAGAAAGATATAGAGGAAGACACTAGGAGATGGAAAGGCCTCCCATGCTCATGGATTGGTAGAATCAATATTGTGAAAATGGCCATCTTACCAAAAGCAATTTATTGATTCAATGTAATCCCAGTTAAAATACTCATGACATTCTTCACAGAGCTTCCTATGGAATCACAAAAGACCTGGGATAGTCAAAACAATCTTGGGCAAAAAGAACAATGCTGGGGAGATCACCATACCAGATCTCAGATTATATTACAGAGCTATAGCCATAAAAACAGCATGGTACTGGCACAAAAATAGACACGTAGATCAATGGATCACAACAGAAGACACAAAAATGAGTTCATATAATTTCAGCCACCTGATAGTCGACAAAGGTGCTAAGAACACACAGTGGAGGAAAGACAGTATCTTCAACAAATGGTGCTGGCAAATCTGGATTTCCACCTGCAGAAGAATGAAACTTGACCCTTATCTTTCACCCTGCACAAAAGTCAACTCCAAATGGATCAAAGACCTCAATATAAAACCTGAAACTCAGAAACTGATAGAAGAAAACATAGGCAGCACCCTCCAAGATATAGGCATAGGAAAGGACTTTCTAAATCAGACAACAGCTGCTCAGACACTAAGGTCAATAGTCAGTAAGTGGGACCTCATTAAATTACAAAGTTTCTGTACAGCAAAAGAAACAACCAAGGAAGGGCAGAGGAAATCCACTGAGTAGGAGAAAATCTTCACCAGCTACACACCCGACAGAGGATTACTATCCAAAATATACAAAGAACTCAAAAAAGAAAGAAAAAAGAAAATAAAAGACCCAATAAAAAGATGGGCGAGTGACCTAAACAGAGAGTTCTCAGATGAGGAAACATGGCTAAAAAACACCTTAAGACGTGCTCAATATCCTTAGTAATTAGAGAAATGCAGGTAAAAACCACTTTAAGGTTCCATCTTACCGCAGTCAGATTGGCCAAGATCAAGAGAATGAAAGACTCCAAATGCTGGAGAGGATGTGGAGAAAGAGGAACGCTCATTCACTGCTGGTGGGAATGCAAACTTGTGCAACCACTGTAGAAACCAGGGTGGAGAACCCTCAAAAAACTGAAGATGAACCTACCATACGATATAGCGATCCACACTCCTTGGCATACACCCAAAGGACTCATGGTACTGTAGAGATACCTGTGCATCCATGTTTGTTGCTGCTCTCTTCACAATAGCTAAGAAATGGAAACAACCTAAGTGTCCCTCAACTGACAAATGGTTAATGAAAATGTGGTACTCAATGGAGCTCTACTCAGCAGTAAGAAAAGATGAAATTATGAAATTTGCAGGTAAATGGATGGAGCTAGAGAGTTATACTAAGTGAAGTAACAGAAATGCAGAAAAGCAAGCAACATATGTTTTCCCTCATTTGTGGATTGTAGCACCAACCCCTTATTTGTGAGCATATAAACTCTGATGTAACACCAGGATTAGGTAAAAGGAGAGGATACATGGAGGCAAAGGAAAAGAAACAACTTGAGAGGGGGATAGTAAGGAACAGATGCTACCTGAGGGAGGTGGAAAAGTGGGAGTAATCGGCAGGGAGGAGAGGAGGGAGGGACATTCAAGGGACCATGGTGTGGGGGAGGGAGGGCAGTCAGGAGGGGAAAGAAGGCAGGAGTCCAAGTCAGGAGGTACTAGGGGGAGGGTAGGGATAATGGGAGCACTGTGACTAGGGAGGGAGGGAGGAGGGAAGCCAAGTGGAAAAAAAAAAAGAGTGGAGATGAGTGAATCTGGGGGCTGGGGTAGGGAACCAGAGGGAAAAGTGATGCCCTAGGAACCCTATGAGAAATGCACGTGGAGTGTCTGAACATTGATACATATGTATACCCGGGAGCTGCTTAGGAAATGCAGAGCCAGATAGAAGAGACCCCCTCCCCCCCCCCGCTTAGAGTGACAAGCATGCGGTACAGCACTCATCAAAGAAGCTTCTTTCTGTAACAGATGGAAGCTACTGCACAGTTGTACATCTGATCAGGCACAGAGAACATACATCTGGGAGATGCCAAGTACTAGGTGACACATCTGCAGTCAAATATCTACAACTAAGTAAGGCTCATGGAACATAGCAGAATAAGGGGTAGAGAGAGGGCTAATGCACCCCTCAACTCCCACTAATGAGTGAGGCTTCCTTGTACATTAGAGTGTGGTGCACACAGAAGGCCACAACTGGCCAAGTTTTGGAGAATAAGAGACTAGAGTGTAGGATGGGACTCTTATATGGAACCTCACCCATCCATGGCTCAGGGACCATTGCAGAAGAGGAGGCAAAAATATTGTAAAAGCCAGGGCTGGTTCATAAACACAGGGATATGGAGGCTTCCAGGCCACTGGAGGCTTGCTCATGTGAGCCTGTGGCAGCAGTGGTGTCAAGCATGGGACCCATGTCAGCTCAATTAAACAAGAGCCCAAAGGGGAGGTGAGAAATAGGTGGCAGGCCAGCACTAGATTGAGAACTATTTGAGATTGATTGCTGCTGGGTAAGGGAGAGTATGACTTACATACGACCACTGGATGGGCTGACTAGATTCCAGTGGATGTGTTTACTCTGAAGGACATTTGGGTACAAACACCTGAATGAATAGGACTCAGCATGTATGGCAGAGTGCATAGGGTTTGGTGGGAGGATGGGGAGGCATGGATGAGGGAGGGGGCCTAGATTTGAGTGGGAAATGTTGTATAAAAATTTAAAAGATCAATTTAAAAAAAGATCCACCCTGTCTCAAAAAGATTGAAAAAATAAAAAAAGATCCTTGGTCCTTACCCATCAAATATCACTTGAAGTCCCCTTCTCATCTTTCAATGGGAAAAAATCTTATTCCATGTCAGTTTTTCTGTAACCCCAGAATACTTAACAAAAGCACCTTGGTGGCTGGTTGCTTAGGTCCTTATCAGGCTGTGTGATTGCTTTTCAGATCTCTTTACCAACTTTTCTGCTCCTTGGCACATTGAACAGATGGATGATCATGGGTATTTGCCAGGCTGGATGCTCAGTCCTCACTGATTTGAGTTATGGTCTCAAGTGGCAGGTGTTAGCATCCAGAGGTTCAGAGAGGAGAAGTGAATTGCCTGAGATCACATAGCTAGTGTAGCCAAAGCCACTGAATCCATCTGTCAGCTGTCAAAACTCAAGCTCTTAAGTGTTTTACATTTGTTGAATGAGTGAGTAAATAAATGGATAGATGGATGGAGGGATGGGTCGATAGGTAGATGGATGGATAGGTAGATGGATAGGTAGATAGATGGATAGATGGGTGGTCAGATGGATGAATGGACAGGTGGATAAGTATCTCAAATGAAAGAACTGTCTCAGTCTAAGTCTAAAGTGCTCCACGAGAAGCCCAGGGATTCCCATGATTTGATTTGGGATGAGACTGATCTCCCCCAATCCCTGTCTCCTAACCCCTGAATTTCCATGAAGCCTTTATTTATAACTGAGACCCCACCCACCAAGAACAGGAAACTGACATATTCAGCAGCAGCTATTACAGTTTTCAACCACCCTCAGGTTTGGTTCCCCAAATTTCACCTGTCACTGAAGAGGCTCTCCCTCCCCCAGAGAGTAGGGGAGCTCCCTCCTCCGGGGCTGGGAATGGGGAGGGAGCTGAATGGCTGAGCTGCCTCTGAGAAAAGCCCAAGCACTGACGTGGAACCAGGCAGCTGTTGGTCTTTTTTCTACTGGAACAGCTTATCTCAGATCATCTCCTCAATCACAGGCCCTTAAACAGCTTCTGACAATCAATTCATATCCTGGCTGCTGCTCCTGCCACCACTGCTGTTGCTGGGAGGTGGAGGGGAAAATTACCGTATGTACTTGTGTAGAAGCAGCATCTTCCAATAGCCTGATTCCCTGAGGTGAGCCTGGCTGCTGCCCCCCTTTATTTGTGCCAGGGACCCAGGCCAGTCCCCCAGGACCTCATCCCATCCCATGATTCCTACCATTCTTCCTCTACTCAGCACTCTACCCCCACTGGCCTTTCTGTACCTAAAATGTGTTCACCTTGGCCATGCCTAAGGGCTTCTGGACCAGCTCTCTGTTAGCTGCAAAGTCCTATCTGCTTCCTGACAGGATATCAGATGCTGGGTTGCCTCCTTCTTCAACATCTCATCACCCACAGTTCCCTCTTCCCTATTTCACTGACCTGTTTTTGCTTCTTTCCTTTGCTTACCACTGTTTGGAAGTCTGGCTGTGCATGTGTGCATACACTTTGGTGTGCATTTCCCAGCTGGAATATATTCAACTCCCTGAATCCACGGGGATTTTATATCCTCAGCTCCTCATTCCAGGCCTGGCAAATGGTAGGCATTCAATGGGGCTTGCTGAATCTGTGGCTGAGGAAAGTCATGTCATTATCTCCATGTTGAAAATCAAGTTCAGAGGAGTCAAAGGCCTTGCAACTTAGGCCAACCCAGAGGGGTCTGTTGCAAGGAAAGAAGGGGTCTATAGCCAAACTCCTTATCTGTGAAGGAGATTGTATCCAGCGGACCTGAGCGTGAGTCTAATTCATTTTTCTTGTTTTCTTATGTGCTCACAGAAATAGTGATGTGGTGGCTCGGGTTTATTGTGGACTCCCCCCGCCCCCCCCCCGTGCCTGCATTTGTGCTGATGGCTTCCTGTGTATTGTTCTATGCCCCTAGGCATCCCCATCCACACTCTGTGCAACTAAGATGAGGGAAAGGGAGGCAGGCTGCTCGCTCACCATTGCAGCACAGCCTGCTGAGACCAGCAGCAGACCGAGTCTGTAGCCCTTCCCTGGTCTTACAGTCCCTGCGACCCCAGGGTATTGTGGGAAGCCCAGGCCAGGGCTTCTTGTGAATGGTAGATGCAGGGCCGGTGCTGGGGCAGGGAGTGCAGTTGTGAACAGTGACAAGGGGGCTTGAACTGGGTCTGACAAGCCATATGAGTCCTTTCTGAGTTGCAGTTTCTGCACAAATGCGACACAGGCTGGTGGTGAGAGAGGCGCAGACAGGGTGACCAGTACCCAGCACCTAGAAAGCACTCAATGCTTTGTGTATTCAGACAAGGGGAACATCCAGACTGACTGCCTGACCCTGGGGTAACAGCATGGCAGGGGGCTTTCTCAAGGCCATTGTCCTGCCCTAGACTCCCGCCCCTCCTACTCATCCTCCAGGAATCACTCTTCAGGCAGTTCCTCTAGCCAGGGTTCAGCGCCTGTCAGTCCTGTAGAAGCGTCTCTATCAGAAGCAGTTCATGGCCTCCCCTGAGCTCCCCTGAGACTCCAAGCCAGCCTCTAAGGTGCTGTAGGCCTCCACAAATCTGTGGGAAAAGAATGCCAGACAGAGGGAAGGATTTGGACAGAGGAAGGAAGCAGGAAGCAGCACACAGCACACATTCAAGTCAGTGAACCCAGTGAGAGCAAGCTAGGGCCGCTCAAATAGGCCCACACTGGCACAGAGTTGGGACTTGAGGTGACAAGGGCAGTAGTGGCAGCAAGGAGGGCAGCGAGGGCAACAGCAAGGATGGCATTGAAGAGGTCAGGTGAGGAGGGCAGTTTAGGGCTGCAGAAAGTGGACTCTGGCACTATGTGAAGCATGGGCTGTGGAGGACCTGGACAGTGTGGCTGGAGAACTGACAGGAAGATGTGCTGGTGTCAGAGTGCCATTCAGAGGTTCAACGAGGCAACCTGGAGGTCATGAGCAGCACCTGGTCAGATCACCAGGGCTTGGCGCAGAGAGTCAGCAGGGGCTGGAGCTGAGACTTGGAGGTCCCTGCTGCCCTTAGCATTAATTCTTCAGTGACTGTGCTGGGTTCTAGGAGAGGAACCAGAGGGGTCAAGGCAGGGGAAGCCAGGGATGGAGGTCTGTGGATGTTAACCAGCAGATGAGGGGAAGTAGTGTGGAGTGTTAGTGATGACAATGGTGACCTCAGGACAGCTATGGGGGCCAGCAGCTCTGGCTAGAACCCCAGACTCAGAAAGCAGAGGCGGCCTTCCAGCATGCTGCTTAGATAGATGTGACAGGAGGTTTCCGTGACAGGTTTGTGTCCTGGGTTTTGTTTGTTTTGTGTGTGTGTGTGTGTGTGTTTGTGTGTGCATGTTTGTGTGTGCATGTACATGTGTGTGTGTGCATGTATATGTATATATGTGTATGTGTGCATGTATATATCTATGTATATGTGTTCATGAATGTGTATGTGTTCATATGTATGTATGTGTGCGCATGTATGTATATGCATGTGTATATGTGTGTCTATAAATGTGGGTATGTTTGCACATATGTATGTATGTTTGTTTATGTGTATGCATATGTGTATGTACATCTATGTGTGTACATGTCTATATGTATTTGTGTGTATGTTTGTGTGTGTGTCAATGAGTGCATGCACTACCACTGGTTTATGTGGTACTGAGGATCTGATCAGGGCTTCATGTATGCCAGGTAAGCACTCTACCAACTGAGCTACATCCTCAGCCACATCCTTGGGAATTTGATCGAAACTTCTGGCAGAGATTTTTTTTTTAATTGGGATTACTAAATGAGAGGATCTAACCCTGAGTGCATATCTGAGAATGAAAAGAACACAGAACAAAGTAGTAGGGCTGAGAATCAGGAGTCCTGCTGGACGGTTTAAACCCCTAGATCTAGCTCTGCAGTCCTCTGGTAGCTCTCCCTGTCTCCTCATTCCCATCCACACCCAGTAGTCACCCCATACTCCCAGGCTTGACCACAACCGCCCTCCATCTATCTTTCCCTCCCTACTCTCAGAAAGAATATTGGTTACATCTGTTTTGCATTCTCGCTTGTCTTATGGTCTTGGGGACCCCAGCCTGGGTCAGACTGATGTGTCCCTAGGGCCAGGCACTGCTGTCATTTCCCACCTGGCTTCCATTCTGGCTTCCAGCCAGTCCAGGCTATAGCCAAGGAGTTTTCTCAGATGCAACATGAGTCATTTCCCCCTCTGCTCTTCATTGCTCTTGGACAAGGCCCAAACTCTTTCACATATGACAAAAGTTACCCTGCTGGGGTTGGCCATGGTGGTATAGGCTGGCAATCACAACACTTAGGAGGTGGAGGCAGGAAGATCCCAAGTTCCAGGTGATTCTGGACTGCATAGCGTATTCAAAGTCAGCCTGAGCTATACACCCAAGCCCCCATCCCTTTGCAATTTCCTCTTCCAAATCTATACCTGCTCAACTCCATCAGTACTGGAAACTCTCTGCTCACAAGGCTGGCCTTCAATCCAGTGAGTCATTCTATCTCTTTTAATCTTCACTTTTTTCTTCCTCCAGTGTCTTGATCTGACTAGTGTATGTTCAATTCTTAGTTTCTCTAGAAAGCCTGTCTTCAGTCATAGTTAGGGATTACATTCTATGCCTCCCCGTCCTGCACACAGTACCCTACTCCTGCACTCTCTACCCTGGCGTGAACCTGTTCCCTTAGTTGCCCTTAGTTCTAAGACTGTGGTCCTCAACCCTGGGAGCCTTTCCTACCACTGGCCGATCACATCTGTATCTCTGCAGACGGAGCCCAGATCAACATTCCAGCCCATTCCCATCCCCACCCTCATCCCCAGTATTGGGGGTGGAGTCCAGGGTCTTGTGCATATAAGGTAGGTGTTCTGCCAGTGAGCTACACCACTGACCCTGGCACCTACACTTCTTTTGTGTATATGAAGGAGGGAAGTGTGTGTGCATGTGTGTGTGTGTGTGTGTGTGTGTGTGTGTGTGTGGTATGTCTACAGTGTGTACCTGCCTGCATGAGGTCAAGTGCTGAAGTGTGAAGGTCAGAGGTTGACATCAGGCATCTTCTTCAATCATCTTCTACCTTGTTATTTTTGAATCAGGGTCTCTCATTGAACCAAGAGCTCACTTTCTGGGCTAACCTGGCTGGCCAGCAAGCCTCCAGGATCCTCCTGTTGCCACCTCCATGGTCCTGGGGTTTCAGATGTGCACAGCCACCCCTGGCACTTCGCTTTTTCATGGGTGCTGGGGATCTGAATTCAGGTCCTCATGCTTTAGTGGCAAGCATTTTACCCACTGAGTCATCTCCCCAATCCTGTGTCTGCCCTCTTGACAGCTCCCCAGGCCATGCTGAAATCTTCTGGAAATGTGCATTCTGACAGTGTGAGCTCTGCTGAGGGCAGGGGCTGGTTTAGTTATCCCTTCTCCAGCCCCCTCGAAAGCAGGGGAGATCTCTAACGAATGTTGGCTGTGAGGGTGAATGACAGCTACTCACATACTGTCTTGTGCCAGATGCAGTTTTAAGGAGATGGATGAACGAGTGAGATGAATGAATGAGCGGCCCACCTAGAGGCACTTAGAGGCAAACAGGGGAGCTTACAATCTTATTCCCGGCTTTGCCCAGTAGTTTCAGCTTGGAGTAGGTCACTGGAACTGAAGGTTCTGGATTCATAGCTTTTCTCCCAAGGAGAAATGCTGGAGATTTCAACGGGGAACCTGGAAAATCCTCTCCCCACTTCCCTGGCAAGAATGAAAATAGATGGTTTAATAACAACGGCTGATTCAATTTCAAGCAAGTGGCTCCTACCCACCTCCACGTAGCTGCTGTGAAAACTCAGGCTCCAGCTCTGTTTTTAAATGAAGCCCCAGATTGGGGAAAAGGCCTGTTTAGCTGGGGAGCAGGGAGATCATGCATCTTTGATGAAACCCTGACTCAGTCTAGGGGATTCGAATGGACTACAGGTCAGATCTTGATGTCACTTTAATTTCTCCCCTGCTTTAAATGTAGGCTTTAAATGACATTAACTGTAATGAGCAGTCCCTTAGGATTCTGCCTGGATTACAGAGCAGGGTGCCTTACAGGACTGGTTTAGCCAGCCCAGTCCTGACCTGCAACTGCTTAGCAGGGCCTCTGCCTCCCATTGTTCTGCCTCTGTTGGCCAGAGCTGTCCAAGCCAGCAATCAGGGAGGTCAAAGCTGCCCCAGCCTCAGCTGCCAACTCCCTGGTTATCTGAACTGAAGAGGTCAGAGGTTAAGTGAGAGATCAGAGTCCCCCAGTCAGGGAAAGAAAAACAAATCCCCAGGGCTTTCAGCTGTGTTCTGCAAGCGTGTAGGCCATGCCCTCTGCTACAGATTGGGGGGGGGGGAGTTATTTCATACGCAGCCCTGTCCTTCTCTGTTATCATGTAAATTAATTGGTTTTTCCCCCCTTTAACCAAGTTAGGGGAATTTCATGGAGCAGAAAAGGATTGCAGGGCCTTTGAATTTTGTTGGAAGCCATATAGTCTCAATTCTAGCTCTGGCCTCAACTTCACAAAAAGCCATCGCCCAATGTGTGCCTCAGTCTCCCTGTTTTCAAATGGCCAGACTAAGAGGTGATAGGGTGAAGGGAGAGAAGGCATCAACTGATTTAGCTGAGTGAGAGACTGCTGTTGAGGAAGGGGTAGATTTTGGAACATGGTCCTCTGTGTTTTGTTGTTTATTTGTTTGGTTTCCATAGGGTCTTATATAGCTCAGGCTGGCTTTGAACTTGCTATGTAGTCAAGGATGATCCTGGACTTCTGGTTCATCTGTCTCCACATCCTAAATGTTAGGTTTACAGGCATGTGATGCTATATCCTGTTGATGGAGTGCTGGGGCTCGAATCCAGGGCTTCCTGTATGCTAGGCAAGCATTCTATCAGCAGAGTTACATCCCCCAGCCCAGTGTCCTATGATTCTAACACATTTGTTTGTTTGCTTATTTGTTTGTTTGAGATAGGATCTCATGTAGCCCAGGCTGCCCTTGAACTCCTGATCTATCTATCTTTACTTTTCAGGCTCTTCAGAACCCTGGCACCTTCTCTGCTGGGTTCTTTACTTTGTACAGAGCTGTGATGGTTTTTGAGGGGAAAGGTGCCAGGAGGAATCTGCTGGGGCTTTTTATATTGTTCTAGAGCTGGGAACATTCTAGGTCACCTTGATTCTGGTAGTATTTAGATGTATGGCCTTGGGCCGGCTTCTCCAGGCCTTGGTCTCGTTACATGCTCCATGGAAACAGTAGGCCTTCTGTCGTTCTATGTCATTTGTACCTGGGTGGGGGGGGGGGGGCGGGCAGCCAGCAATGCATGTCCACTACTGTTCGGGCATTAGTGCCACCCACACAGCCTCGGCCAGTTGTCCCACAGGACTCCCTCACCCCTCATATGTGGCTCTGTGATGTGTAGCCTGTGCCATTTCCCAGAATTCCCCAGTGGCCTTGGGCTCCAGTTTCCCATGGGGTTTGTTTGGTTTGGGATAGGTTTTTATTGACCCCCTTCCTTAGCCTGACTCCCACGATCACAGGCCTGCTGTGTCCCCTTCAATCCCAAACAATCCCTGCTTCTGGATCCATTCAGGCTTGGCCTCTGGTGGCTTTAAGACAAGAAGAGGGACCATTCTGCGGTTACTATCATTATTGAGCAGTGTCAGGACACTTAGACTGCCTGACATAGGTCTGTACTCAAATCAGCAATGACTGTCATTTGTAAGTTGTGACACTAACTTGAGAAAAATGGTGCTTTCCTAACACAGCAAGGCAACTGGGGTTGAGCGGCTCACCCAGCACTCACTGGAAACATTCTGCCCCAAAGCAGAAATGCTTACCCCATCCCCATGAAGAAAGTGGGTGATGGAGACCAGCAGCAGTTGATGTAAGCAGTCACAGTTATAGCCCTGGAAGGTGACTATCACTCACATCACATCCTCAGGACCTTTCCAGTGGATAACTATTAAGCTGCTCACAACACACCTTGGTGTTCCTTTCTAGCAGTAAGTGGGAATTAAATGACTGTTTGGCAAGTTTGAATGATGTTCTTCCTCCCTCTTGTTAGAGTATAAGATTCTGCAGGGGAGGATGGGTCGTGTCTGTTGCATGCTGTATCCCTGGGGCTGAGCACACAGCTTTGCATTTATTAAATCTGAATAAATGAGCCTCTGAGAAGTGGGTGCTTGAATGAAGAATGAAGTGGGAGGAGCCCAGGCTTCTAAATGTAGCTGGCCTGGAAGTAGGCTGGCACTGACCAAGGTAAAGTCCTTGTGAAAAGACTTGTTTTGCTGGAGAAAAAAATGAAGATTGGAAAAAGGAACCCTCCGATGCAGATGGTAGGGGACCTTGCACACAGAGTTATGAATCTGGGCTTTTACTGTGACAGCCTTTGAGCCAGGAAGTGACATGGCAGAAAATAGTGTTTGAGGAAAACTCTTCTGTTACTTTTCCTGGCTGTAGAGTAGAGTTTTTAAACCTCCTCTGTGCCGTTAAGAGGTGAACTTCTATCAGATAATGCATTGTGCAAAGCACAGTACAGGCATACACCCACAGAACTCACTCAGTGAGAGCTGGTTATTGAGTTCCATTCCTCCTCCCCCTCCCCCTCCCCTTCCCTTCCTCCTCCTCCCCCTCCCCCTCCTCCCCCTCCTCATCAGCCTCCTCCTTCTCCCTTATTTTTTTTAAAAGATGTTTTAAGGAAGGAACGATTTATTTGGGCTCACATTTTGATGGTATAGTCCACACAGCAGGGATGTCATGGCCACTGGAGCTTGGGGCAGCTCATGGAGTTACAGCTTCAGTCGGGAAGCAGAGAGTGATGAATCTCTTGGTTCTTCTTTCCTTGGTGTCTTACAAAAATGGAAAACATAGGAGACCTAAGGTCCCCTTAGACCGAGAAGAAGCAGCTAGAGAAAGATGCAGTGGCCGCGGTACTGCCCGGCCTGGTTGAAGCACATGATTGGACCTGAAGCCTGACTTCTAGCTGGGGTGGCCCATACCCAGCACCTGATCATGGGGAGTGTGACAATCCTGCACTCCCATTCCAGTCTAGCCTTGTGAATGGCTGTTTCAGCTAGTGGGCAGGACTGTCTGAGACAATGCTGGGACAGCACTGTGGCTGAGCTTAGGGCCTAGTCCTGTGTTCCTCTCTTCCCTTCCGCAGAAGGAGTGCAGGGGGCTCTCCCAGGGCTGTGCAGAGCTTGGAAAGAGCAATCCTGATGAGGAGAGGGAAGCCAAATCTGACACTGTCCCTAGACCAGGAGAGCTAGAACTGAGATAAGCCCATTGCATGTAGCACCCAGAAAGCCAGCAAGACTCCCCCAACTATCATTCCAACCAAGGACAGGCTGAGGCAGTGATGATGGAGGGTGACAAACACCACAGGTGCCAAAGTCTAGAGGCTGAGCCAGGAGAGAGAAGGCACTGCAGAAGAGCTAGGCTCTGTCAAATCCTCTTGAACTGGGTCCTGTGTATTCAGTCTGTTTGTTAAATGCAACTGAGGATTCCTATTGAAAAAAAAAATCTGATAGCACATTCAGGAGATCCTAAGCATCTCTAGAATTGAGCAGGGTTTAAAGAGTAGTATGTTCCTGCAGGATTTAGAATGCAAGCCCTGCCCACAGGTGTCATGTCCCCAGTACAGGGCAGGCTGTGGTGAGCTTGAGACTCAGGCGCTTTGTGAATGAGACCACTGTCTGCTAGCTAAGCCTCTCCCACCCCTGCTTCTCCTCAGCTCTCCAGATGTTCCCTCTACCACCTGGTCCCATGACTCTTCTCTCTCAGTCTCCCTCAACGCTCATTAATCCCACAAGTATTTTTTGAAACCGACAAAACCGCAGCTCTCAAAGCAGCTCATTAGAATCCTTTTCCTCCCCTGCCACCTTTTCCATCCCACTTTCCAGGATGGAGCCAAGAAAACGTGGGACAGTTTCCCTGACTCTCCTGCCCTGCCCATTTCCTGAGGGAATCCCCCACAGCCATCCCTGTATTTTTCCACCCACCCAGGATTTCCTTCTAAAGATATTTATGTGCAAGGTGGCCCTCCTACAGGTTTTTATCTGGGATTAAAACGCAGTCCAGAGGCTGGTGAGATGGCTCAACTTGTAAAGGTGCTTGCTGCCATCTGAGGACCTGAGTTCAATTCCCAGAATGCACATAGAGGTGGAAGGAGAGGATCGATTCTACATAGTTGTCCTCTGACCTTCACGTGGCACCTACGTACACATGCATGCACACTACTACTACTACTATTAATTACTACTACTTCTACTACTACTACTATTAATTACTACTACTACTACTAATTACTGCTACTACTACCACTACTATTATTATTATTATTTTTAAGTCCTGGGCTGGGATGCAGCTCAGTGATGGAGCTGATGCTCAGCATGCAAGAAACCTTTGGTTCAATCTCTAGCACAGGAAGGAAAAATAATTATAAAAACACAAACCAAGGGCTAGGAGTAGAGGTGCACACCTTTAATCTCAACACTCAGGAGGCAGAGGCAGGTGGATCTTTGTGAGATTGAGGCCAACCTGGTCTACATAGTGAATTGCAGGCCAGGTGGGGCTACAGGGAGACCCTGTCTCAAAAAACAAAAAACGAAATGAAGCAAAGCCCAGCCCTCACGCGCTGTTGATGGGAATGAGAAGTGGCTGGCACTTTGAAAGCAGTTTGGCATGTGCTTACCATACACTCCCTTAGGTCCTCAACCAATAGAAGTCCAAGTATGTGTCCACATGAACAGCTGCATGCAAATGTTCCCAGCAGTTGTGTGTTTAGTTTTTTCACACTGGAAACAACCTGAATGTTTATCACTCAACAAATGTATAAGCAAAATATCTGTGTGTAGAAGTGCAACTTGGTGACTGCCATATTAGAGCACCTAGAAGGACTAAGTTACTAGTACTGGCAACAATATGAGAGTGTAGAAAATGCAAATGAATCTGTAGCAATAGGAAGCAGGTTGTCTAGCAAAGGTAGGAAGGTACTTGGGAGGGGTGGCTTTATGCCTCTTGACTGTGGCTCTAGTTACTCAGTATACAAATGTATGACCTTTTAAACATGTAGAGTGCATTGTATGCCACATATACCTTAGCAAAGTTGTTCAAGGGAGATCTGAGAAGAGGCCACAGTGGCTTAGTAAAGAACGGAATCTGGGTATCCTGGAGTCACATGTACATTTGGAACTAAATGGAGTTACTTTCCACTTGATACATGTGTTCTGAAACAACCAACAAAGAAGGTTTAGGGAATAGGTTTGGCGAACCAAATACACAGTACATGGTGTGTGCGTGTGTGTGTGTGTGTGTGTGTGTGTGTATACATGCACGCATGCATGCTCACGCCTGGGGGTGCATCCATACTTCTGTACATTTGTGTGTGGAGGTCAACTTCAGGTGTTGTTCATCCAGAGCCTTCCACAATGTTTTTGTGAGACAAGAGCTCTCTCACTGGCCGGGAGCTTGCTAAGTAGGCTGGCTGGTGAGCCCTAGAAATTCATTTGCCTGTCTCTGCCTGCCCAGCACTTAAGCCACTGTGCTTGACTTTATGTGGTTTCTAGGGATCGTACTCAGATCCTCATGTTTGTGTAACAAGCACTTTATTGATCAAGCCATCTCCCCAGTCCCTTGTGTGTGCCTTCAAGAGAAAAGAATATTTGTTCCTATTGGTGAAGACCCTGGGGCTTACTGTGTGGTCACAGTTAATTGGGCTGATTCGTATCTGTAACTATTTTAAATGCTTAGAAGAGGTCATTTACCCCTTTCAGAAGTGTCTAAGGATGTGGGGTCTCCATGAGCACATGGTGCATGTTCTGTCAATGACCCACGATTTATTTAGGTTTCTTTGGTGACCTTCCTGGAGTGTCAGGTTATCACCAATGTTTTACTTGTATACATCATAGCAGACAATTTGGTCAAGAGCAATTTGGCCAGAGGCAAATTGATTAAGCTGTCAGTATGGTTGAAATGTTAAATTCATCAATAATAAAACCTTTCAGTTACTATGTTTATACAAAGAGGAAATTTTATGTGCCAAGAGGAAATTTTGCCTGGAATAGTTTTCTTTCTTTTTTTTTTTCTTTCCCTTCAGTGATGTCAATCAAACCTATGACTTCGAGCTAGCTCGGCAAGCACTCTTTTGCTGAGCGATATCCCCAAATCAACTCTCCAACCTCTGATGCATCTTTCAGCAAGATCATCTTTGTTTCATTTAATTTTCTTTTAGGCTTTTCCAAGTTTTCAATGTCACCATATTTCTGTTCAATTATAACTTGTCTGGAATTTGATTAAGAAGGAAGAAACCTAAGCAAGCATTGATCCAAACAAGCCCAGTGTTTGCTATTCCACATCTTAGCTAGAGCACTCAAGAGTCATGATAAATGCTGAGTGAAAAATTAGTCTTAGTTCAGTTTGCTAAATAAAAACTTTCAGGAGAATGTGGTTAAACAAATAGAAGACTCTGTTACTGAAAATAGATTTTAAAAACATTTAATTTATGTATTTGTTCATTTATTTTTATTTTTATTCTTTATTTTTTGGTGACAATGCTGGGTATAAAGCCCAGGGTCTTGAGCACACCAGGCAAGGGCTCTGCCACTGAGCTCTATGCCCAGCCCAGAACGAATTCTTCTAAGGTGCAAACAAAGTTCCTGTTCGAACCATCAAAGAGAAAGAATAACAGTAACCTCAGACATTAGAAGCTCTCTGTCTCAGTGATGCTCTGATACACTCTTCAATAAACCCAACCTCAAAGGCCAGCAACGCCAGACAAGATCACTCTGCCTCCAGGATAAAGTCACCCCCAAACAAGGTCACACACCTTCTCTACTAAGATGAGGGACTTCTGCTTCTCAACTAGTTTTATCCCGCTTTATTCTGCATTACATGTAGGTAAGATCTGCGGGGATCCTGTCTTTAAATTGTTCACTTGCTGAAAACCCAGCCTTCGGGAAGCCTGCTTCTTCACATCGTCCTTAGATTGTTCAAACTAAACCAAAATCCTACACTTGTTTTCCTAATGCTAAGATACTATGTGCTTTGTGGTGTCACTTCCCACCTCAACAACTGACAACCCAACTTGCGGAGAGTGCTTGCCTAGCATGTGCAAAGCCCTTCCTTCAATCCTCAGCACCAAAAGGAAAAGAATGATGATGCTGCTGGTGATGAAGATGATGATGAAGATGAAAAGAACAACTGTCCATCAACAAGTATGTTCCAGGGTGGTCTTTGGCTCCAGAACATGAGTGACTTTTCTTCTTTACTTTATTATGCATATGTATTTATTTACTATTTGTGTGTGCAAATGTACATGTGTGTGCAGGAAAACGTGTGTGCATGTGTGTGGAGGGTAGGACAACCTTGGGTGCTGTTCCTCAGAAACGCTGTCTACCTTATTGTTTTGTTTTGTTTGTTTGAGACAAACTCACTATGTAGTCCTGGCTGGCCTGGAATTCACTGTATAGAACAGGTTGTGCTTAAACTCACAGAGGTTGGCTTGACTCTGCCTCCAGACTGCTGGGATTAAAGGTCACTGTGGCCAGCCTAGTAACACCTTATTTTTGAGACAGTTTCTCTCATTGGCCTGGAGCTTACCCATTAGGCTAAGCTGACTGGCTGGTAGCCTCAAGGATCTTCCTGTTTCCACCTGGCCAGTGCTGGGATTACAAGCATGAAGTACTGTACCCTGTTTATTTATATGGATTCTAGACATTGAACTCAGGTCCTCATGTTTGCACAGCAAGCACTTTATCAACGGAGCCCATCTCTCTTTCCTTCTTTCCTTCCTCCCTCCCTCCCTCCCTCCTTCCTTCCTTTCCTCTCTCTCTCTCTCTCCCTCCCTCCCTCCCTCGCTCCCTCCCTCCCTCTCTTATTTAGTATAACTAGGGATGAAACCCAGGGTCTATCACATGCTAGGTAAATGCTCTACCACTGAGCCTCATCCCCAACCTATTTATGAGTTTCTTTTTCATAGTAAAGGGACTCTTTGCAGGCAAAATAGAAAAACTAGACAAATAAGAAAAGGGAGGGGCAACAGGTAAAGGCATTTGTCACACAGCCTCTGTACCTGAGTTTGACCCACAGAACCCACGTAAAAGGTAAAATGAAAGAACCAACTCCTGAAAGTTGTCTCTGACCTCCACACATGTGCTGTGGCATGTGCGCACAGATAACATGCCCATCCTCATGTGAACAGTGATCTTCGTTTCAGGGAGAATTTGTAAATTGGTGGTGTCTTCTTTGATTTTTATTTGTTATTGGTATGTGTATGTTCACACAGGGTGGGGGTCTTCCTTGATTTCTTTTTTGTGCATATCTACTTTCATCTTATTTAATTATTTTTTTAATTTAAATATTTTTAATTTTTTTTAGAAGAAGCATTTCATTACAGATTTAACATGCTCAATAACAGTTTCCAGGGCAAAGATACATCTCTTTCAAAAGTGGCTATAAATTTTTAGGTTCACTGTTGAGTTAATACAGTTGTAAAATATTGAACTCAGTATGAGCCCTGAAGACATAAAATTGAATGAGTTTTTAACCTTTAAAAAAGATCTCCATTTCATTTTAAAATATACTGTTTCTACAGAAAGGCTCATTGTTTTTGCTACTAACACTTAGATGTTGGCACATGTATCTGTAATCTGTATGTTAGATTTCAATCGTAATGTTTATCACCTCTACTAATTAAAATGATGAAAATTTTTATGCTTCCTCCTCAAATATAATTCATTTTTTAAAAATTTGTTGATTTATTTGTGTGTATATCACACAGAACATCCCAAACCATCTTATTCAACTATACACCCACTTCCTAGATGGCACCCTCCCATAGCCTCCCTACCCTACTAGAGCCCTCATACTCTGTTATCCCTGCTAGTGTCTGCTGTATTGTCAGCACCCCTAGCCATTCCCCACTACTTATCCATCTGGTGAATCTAGTCAGCCTCCCTAGAGGTCTTTGTTTTAGGAAGGTCAGCTGTTCCTCATCTAGCAGCAATAGGTTGTCAATATTCCTTTAGATAAGATTGGGCTGCCGTTAGTTTTCCCAGTTCTATGCTGGATTACTATCTGGGAGTTCCTTGGGCCACTCTGGCCAACAACTCAAAAGAAGGTATCTCCTATCTGGCATTGTTGCTATTTATGTAGTCTTTAGCTATACATATGGACTCTTAAAAAATTATATTGGCCCCTTTAATCTTTGGTTATACTTTCCTTTTGGGTGTTGAAGGCCATACAGTTGTTTGAGGATCTGTTCCTCAAAGGTTACATGGGCTTGGGAGGAGCCCCTGGCTCCTTTCTTTTACCAGTTCTGCCTATGTCAACCATGGCTGGCTTTGCTTGGAAGCATGGAGGAATAGATTCCTCTGTGTTGACCCTCCTCTTTGTAGACTGGATACTGGTTCAAGTCCATCTGGTGGGGTCTCCTGGGCCTCCTTGATCAAGAGTACAGGTGACCCACCACAATTACAAGACATTTTGAAAGATGCTCATAGTCCCCTGGAACTAGTTGACCAAGGAGGGCAAGGAGCAGAAACTGTCCTTTATATCCCTCTGACTAAATAGGCCTCAAAGTATGTCTGTTAAACATCTAAGAAGGGTAGTTCCACCAGTCTGGTACTTTTAATTACTATGTGTCATGTAGATAAATCTTGGGCAAAGACCATTTGTTCTCAGATAAACCTTGCCTAGACATATGTTTCTTGATCTGGTATGTATAATTTGTCAGTAGGTTGTTGGACTAATATGGTTCCCTCTGGTTTTTAAAACTAGCTAGGCATTATTTATCTCTTGCATTGTCTAACCCCTCCATCATGGTTTCCCCAATTAAGGTGCTCCCATTTTCCCCCTTTCTCCCTTAATAATACCCTTCTCAAATGGTCCTACTTCTCTTGAGCTCCTTCTTTCCCTTTATTCCCTGGATTCCTTGTATACCCTTCTCTCCCTCCTCCCTTAAACTAATCCAATAATTATCCATATCTCCCTTATTGAAGCCTGTTTCCTATTGTTCTTCTCTTTCAGGTTCTTTCTTTTCCTTTACCTCCCTGTTTCCTTTCCATTATCCTGGTTCCTGTAGTTATGTCTGGATACATACTCACTTATCAGGATTTGGTTCTAGGATCCGCATATGAGGGAGAACACGTGTCTTTTTTGTTTTTGTTTTTGCTTTTGTTTTTCTGAGTCTGTGTTACTTCTCTTAGTATAACAGTTTCTAGTCCCATCTGTTTACCTGAAAATTTCATGGTTTCATCTTTCTTTACTGCTGAGTAAAACTCCATCATATAAATGAACCACATTTTCATTATCAATTCAGGGACACTTAGGTTGCCTCCATCTCTTAGCTATTCGTAATAGGATGAGTTCTTTGGGTATATGCCAAGGAGTGGTACAACTGGGACAAATGGTGGGTTCATTTGTTGTTTTTTTAAGAGTTCTCCACACTGCTTTGCATAGGGGTTGAACCAGTTTGCAGCCCCACCAGCAGGGGATGAGTGTTCCCCTTTCCTCACATCCTCTCCAACATTTGGTATCATTTGTTCTTTTGATCTTAGCCAGTCTGACTGCGGTAAGATGAAATATTAGAGTGGTTTTAATTTGCATTTCCCTAATTATTAGTGATGTTGAACATCTTTTAAGATGTTTCATATCCACCTTTACTTCTTCTTTTGAGAACTCTCTGTTCTGCTCCTTAGCCTACCTTTTAATTGAGTTACTTCCTGTCTTGATTCTCTGTTTTTTGAGTCCATTATATATTCTGGATGTTAAACCTCTGTCAGATGTGTCGCTGGTGAAGATTTTCTCCCATTCTGTGGGTTTTCACTTCCTTGGTTGCTTCTTTTCATGTACAGAAGCTTTTTAGTTTATTGAGGTCCCATTTGTTGATTCTTGACTTTGTTTCCTGAGCAATTGATATCCGGTTTAGAAAAACCTCTCTTATGCCTATATCTTGTAGGTTTTTCCCAATGTTTTCTTCTAAGAGTTTCAGAGTTTCAGGCTATACATTGAGGTCTTTGAGCCATTTGGAATTGACTTTTGTGAAGGGTGAAAGATAGGGGTTTAGTTTCATTCTTCTACAACTGGAGATCCAGTTTTACCAGCAACATTTGCTAAACATGCTGTCTTTCCTCCAGTTAATGTTCTTGGCCCCTTTGTCAAATATCAGGTGGCTAAAATTGCAATTACTCATATTTGGGTCTTCAATTTTGTTCCATTGGTCTATGGGTCTATTTTTATGCCAGCACCATATTGTTTTTATGACTATAGCTCTGTAGTAGAGCTTAAAATCTGGTATAGTAATCCCCCCAGCATTGCTCTTAGT